>NW_017729004.1:46114816-46119996 GCF_001723915.1 Gavialis gangeticus | reverse complement strand
GTACTGACGAGAAGGGAGTTCCCCAACCTGTAGGTATGGAGCCGGTTGTTCCTCCCCAGGTGCATCACTTTGCACTTGTCGGTGTTGAATTCCATCCTATTCTCATCTGCCCACCCTTGTAACCTGTCAAGGTCCGATTGTAGCCTATTCCTCCCTTCTAGCGTGCCCACATTGCCCCACATTTTAGTGTCATCAGCAAATTTGAACAGGGTGGTTTTTACCCCCTCGTCCAAGTCGCTGATGAAGATGTTGAATAGTGCGGGCCCAAGAACCTAGCCCTGTGGAACCCTGCTGCACACATCCCTCCAGGTTAAAAATGACCCATACACCACCACTTTCTGGGTGTGGCCCTCCAGCCAGTTGGCGACCCAATTGACTGTGTTGGTGTTGACACCACAGTCCCCCAGTAGTTAGGAAGAGAGGTGGTGGAATCTCCATCCTCGGAGATTTTTAAGGCCCAGTTCAACAAAACCTTGGCTGGAATGATCTAGTTGGGGATGATCCTGCTTTGAGCATGGGGTTAGAGTAGATGAACTCCTGAGGTCCCTTCCACCCCTAATTTTGTATATTGGAATTTGATATATTGCTGTGTGTGCGTGTGTGTGCATGTGCGTGTGTGTGCATGTGCGTGTGTGTGTGTACACACACACACACACACACATATCAAGGGTGTTATAAAGTATTCACAGGGTGCAGTTTAGGTTTAGGTAGCTTACTTTAATCCACAATCCCAGACATCCTGTTGTAAGTAACCTGGGGAAGGGAGGGGGTTGGTGCATCTGCAGGGGGTGAGGGTGTTTCCCAGTCTGGCAGGGAAGTAGTCAGAGGAGTTAAGTTAGTTCCTAAGGCATGCCATTTTTAGCTGATTTAAGAACTCAGTGAATGCCTGGAAGCCCAGGCATTTAGATTGAGCTAATATTGGTTAGGTTGACCTAAATGTAACAATGTAACACTTGTACTTACCCTAAGTAGTCAAATGATGTTTTATGTTTTAAATGTATACACTTCTATTAAAACTTCAGGAAAAGCCTATCCTCTCTTCCACAACAGGTTTTGGGTAAAAAAAAAAAAAAAAAAAAAAAGTTGTAATTTTATTTTCCATTATGATGTTCAGAATCTATATATAATGGCTTTGGCTTAGTGGCACCTCTTCAGGTAGCAGATAACCGGAATGATGTATCTGATTGGAGGAGGCAGTATAGGGTCAAGAAGTTCAATTTCCAAAAGGTCTTTGGGGGATAAAACTAAAGGCTTTTTGAGAGATGGCCAGACAGGATTTCAGTGGCACTGAATCCTAATGAATAAGGATGTATCTTCTGGGTGTTCACTGTGCAACCATATGGCTTGAAATGAAATAAGGGCTTAGTGACTCTTGTCTTGTGCTCCCTAGGTCATTAACGTTCTTCTGTGCACACCATTATTTTCAGCAGCTGTTCTGTGGCACTGCTTTGGAGAAAGATCATAAACTTTATGGTACTTCTAAGTTAAACCATTATAGATATATTCAATTATATAGGTATGCATTTTTGTGTACATTTATTTATAAATTGATACAATGTGGGAGAGGGAGAGGACCTTATTGGCACTATAAAGTGTATATAAGAAAACTGGTCAGAAAATCTTACTGAGAAACAAGCAGAGTTTTGCTCTTTATATTATTTCTTTTCCCTATCCCATCTTATTCCAAAACTGAATAACTATATGTTGCCTTTCTTTACCCAATCCTTCTGTATTGTTCTCTTACTTATTGTATTATATCCACAGTTAGACTCTAAAATGGTCTGGTAGGGGTTTTTCTGTGTCTATTTATCCTGTGAAGCAAAACTGTAGGTGCTACATAAATACATAACATATAGAATACACTTTATTGAAATCATTGGCTTATTTGCAAAAGGTTAAACTTATAAATAAATCAAATGAATGGTGTATGTTTGGATGTTTAGTCATTAATAAACACTGATATAATTTTTTAGGGATTGAAAAAAGCAGCTGTTAGTGTCTGCAGAACATTAAATGTGCTTATAAAGGAGGATATTTTCTCTTAATTTAGCATTTTAGTTTCACACAACATTCAGATATTGTGTATGTGGATTCAAACTAATGGCTTGTATTACTAGCACTAGGTTAGGTCTTGTACTGGCATTAGGATTAGGAAATAGTTTCCTTTTTATCCTAGTCAAAATATTTGTACAGTAGTCTCTGTCTTTCAGGGATAAATAGGATAAAACTGAAAAGTCTGAAAAGGGAACGAAAAATGTGCTCTTTTTTGTCCTTCAGATATTAACACAAGGAAAACATGATGAGAATCATGGAGATCACTTCCCAGTAGTGGCTAAGCCACTGCCACATAAATATTCAGAGAACAAAAAACAAACTTGGTTCAAGTGCAATAAGATTTTTGAAGTATTGCTGTAACCACTTTCTTTTCTTATCACTAAGGCCAATTTTACATTATATCTCCATTTCCTACTATTGTCCTAGTCCAAGCTAATAAATAAAGAGTAAATAGTTGAGCTGAGAGTTTTGACTAGAATCTTGTCTTGTACTTGGTTCTGAAGTCTAATAGTCTGACTTCTCTGGAAAACAGAAAAAGTTTCAAAATAGGAAACTTTTCTACCTTCTAGTTCCTTAGTCCTACAATTTTATATTTAAAGCACATCTGGTAGTAAAAATACTGTAGGTTATCTGGTCCACTGCAGTGGTAACTAGCAAAACCAGTGTTAAGCGCATCATAATAATAAACAAAACCAGGATTGATTGCTTGCTAAATTTATGGTCCTCTATAAAGAAAAAGTAGTCTTCTTATGAAAGCAGCTTCTGTCACGATGATTCATTGGAAGCAACCACCCATATTGTGGTTCATCAAAAGTTCATTAAGTTCCAATTCCCAAAAATGCCAAGTAAAAGTAACATTGTAATCCATGAAGTCAAGGAAATAATTTATCATAACAGTTTGTGCACTCCTAAATACTTTGCTGTGCTGGTGATGTACCATGCTGTACCTCTCCTTATTGCATCCGACAAGTCATTAGATTAAACTTGTACAATAGGAGTGTTATGTAACTGAGAACACGAACTCATTATATTTACAATAGGCATTCAAACATCAGAAAACCACCTCTTGCAAGGAGGAAGGCTGTAAGGTTTTCTAGGCTAACCTATGTACAATGTTGTGTAAGGAATGAGGGGGAGGACTTCTAGTGATTTCAGGGAGGAGCGTGCTGTGCAAGAACTATTTAAGATAAATGTTTACTGTGCATGCTCACCTTTCTGAGGGGTGGGGAGAGGACAGTGTCATGGCATCAACACTGGCCCAGCACACTTCTACACTAGGTAGCTGGAAAGGCCAGCTGGGGAGGAATGCACCCTATAACGAGGGGAGAAAACTGACTGCTCCCAGTAGCTGCAAAAGGCATCATGATTGCCCACAGAATAAAGCTTTGCAGACCTCTCATGCTGGCAGTGCACACCAGCTCAATCCTCATTGTTTTCAAGCAGCAAGTGTGCTCAAGCTCACTTTGCCTTCTGAATTTTGGCTGATCATGTACTTTGCTCTGATACTTCATGCCAAATACTCTTTTTGGAGAAGGTAGGCTCACAGAGCATGTTGAAAGCATTTTGTTTCTTTGTAAATTTTTTTTCCTCTGCATTTTTATGATGAGAAAAGTTGTAGGTGAAGGCTAATGAAAAGCTGACTACAATATTTCATGACATGTAAATTCAATATGAGAAATACCAGAGCTTGAAAACTGAGTTTTATGATACAGATTTGGGGTTTTCCCAGAGTAGTCTGCCAGAACATATGTTTTCATATGAGATGTTGTCACAAAACAAAATAAAATGAACTGAAAGTTTTATATAGGAGAGTCACGATCTGTGGATGCACCAGACTGTGCTATAACCACCATCACGTTTCAGAAGCAGAATAGCATTGGGTAAGGATGAGTCAACCAAGGGGTATTTAGGAACAGCATGAAGTCATGAGATGAGTCTTTTTTTAATCAGTTTCCCATGTAACAGGTATTATGGGACTTTGTGACCTGGAAGTGGCATCTTTTAGATCAGATAGATTGGTGACTATCACATTTTCCTATCTGAGGCCAGAAATTGAGCTGATGTTGCATGATTATACAATGCAGGTCCATTGGTGAGTGCTGTAGTAGCTAGTGCTCTGGCCACAGATTTCTGTTTACATGTATGTTCCAGCATATATATTTCAGAACAGGTTGCCAGTATATGTAAAGCATGCTTTAAGAAAGTTTACCAGAGACTTTGTTTACCAGATAGAGACTTTGTTGATAGGAACTTTGTTGAAGCATGAGTTGAGGCATAGCCAGGATCATAACTTCACATCTGGGGGCAGAATTTAGGCCCCTAAATCCATTTTCATCACCGAAATCCCTATTTTTTGGATATGGCCCTTAGGTATTACAATGACAGGCTTTTGAAACAAACAAACAAACCCACACTCATTAGAGAGCAAAAAGAGTTTGTGCTGCAGTGTGCAAGCTGGAGTATGAAGACAAGCTATGTTTTGCATCCTGAATGAGGATTCTTTGTATTTACTGCACCTGAGTCCTGGCTCTTCTACTTCACAAAGGGCACTACAATGATCATTAAAGTTCCCATGCTATAACCTTAGCATCTTGGCCAGATTCTATCTCAAGTAATTGCATTCTGTCTTCCTGAATTTCCCTTGCAGTTTCAGCTGGATACAAGATTCTTCTTCCCTTTCAGTTTTATAGTGAACTGCTGTCAAGGGGCAGCATTGCAGTGCCTTAGTGAGCTACCTACATAATCAATCCTTCATCTGTTTTGTGGTGGTGGTACAACTTTTAATTTATTGCTTTTAAAGCTCTTTAAGACTCATGGATGAAGGCATTATTTTATTAACTATGACACTGGTTCTGAGACCTTGGTAGGAAGAACATAATTTAGCACAACATTTTTTTTCTTTTTAAAAAAGGCCAAAGCTATTTTTTCTACCAAGCACAGTACTCTTCATAGTTTCATAGTTTCTACAGTCGGAAGGGACCTGAGCAGATCATCTAGTCCGACCCCCTGCCATGGCAGGAAGAGCACTGGGGTCAAATGACCCCAGTAAGGTGGTCATCCAACCTCCTCTTAAAAACCCCCAGGGTGGGAGCCTGCACCACCTCACTTGGAAGCTGGTTCCAGAC
>NW_017729004.1:46104747-46114389 GCF_001723915.1 Gavialis gangeticus | reverse complement strand
ACCACCAGTGTTCATAAAGCCGTGCCAGGGGACTTGCAATGACCCCAGCGAGTTCCTTCAGGACTCTAGGGTGAAGATCATCCGGGCCGGCTGACTTAAAAACGTCCAGCCCCTCCAGAAGCTCCCTAACTAAATCCTCACTCACTCTAGGCCCAGGTGAGCCTCCCCCGGGGCCTGAAGGGGGCCCAGCAGGGAGGTGGCAGTTCTGGTCCTTACTGAGGAAGACAGAGGCAAAGAAGTTATTAAATATGTATTAAATGGTAACCAGCTACAAACCAGTGGTGATTCTTCCCACTGTGACTGTCACAGCTATATTTCTTTAGTATTCTGGTGGCAAAACTATTATTTCATAGCAAGAACAAAAAAAGGCAGTTCCTTAGAGATAGCCAGTGCAAAAGTACTTGTTAAATGGAACAATAAAAAAAAAATCATACATGTCTATAAACAATTTAAAACAAATGCAAGTTTTTCTCCTTTTCCGGATATAGCATGTAAAATATATTGAGCTTACAAGAGAACTGGGTAGTTTACAGGCAAAAATTTCCAAATAGGAATTTGGAAATCCTCCAATTTTGCTGACCAACTCTTGGATTCTTCCCCAATTTTAGATAAGTAACTCTGTACATGAGTTTGATAGGAGACCACAGGAATGGAATAGCATCTTAAAATAAATTAATTCTGCTCTCAAGGACACTTCTTAATTCATAGCTTCTGTGCTTACCAACTCCTGAATCTTAGGAGACATAGGCATTTGAATATCTATTGTTAGTCATAAAATCAAGTGGAGCAAATAGTCTTGGACTGTGGCAGATAATGCAAGGGTTTTTCAACAATTACTTGACTTTGGAAGATACTGGACAAGAAAATATTCCACGGGGAGCAAAGAACACTATTATGTCTTGTTGCTCCAGCATATAAATAATGAATTATTTTTGTTACTGCTGGTAGCACTTCTACTGATTTCCTTTCCCTTTTTATCAAATTGAATGCATCACCCCCCCAAAAAGGGGTGGAGGGGAAATGTTTCCTTTGTATGCAATATGGTATTACCTTGGTTTATTTGAATATTACTGAAGTATATTGGCAAGAGAACAATCTTCTTGAGGAGTTCTGAACTTTCATGTGCTCCAGCATAAAAATGTGACATACTAAAGAGTTTAGACTCTTCTTAACAACTGTGGTATAACTCTGTTAGCAGTAAGATTCTATATTTATGCCTGTTATTGTGAATAGGCGGGCAAGGTTCTTTGGGTGAATCCGATATATTTTATTAGACCAACTTAAATAGTTGGAAACATTTTGCTTAGCAAGCATTTGGGTTTAAAAACCCCGCATCAGGCCGAGGAAGTATCTGCAGTTGTTGTGTGCTCTTCCTGAATGGAATAAATAGTAAAGAAGCCAGAGGCTGGTATGCATGCAAGAAAGGCAGTCAGTGAAGATGCAAGTAGAGGTGTCAGTGGGTGAGAGAGGCAGGGAAGGGGGGACGAAGTAGGATGAATGTAGCACATAAATAGTGGAGAGGTACCTGGGAAGTCAGATGTCAGGCAGGTTATAATGTGTCATAAATCCAATGTCTATATTTAGTCCATGATTTTTTGTATCCAGTTGGTTGGTGAAGTGAAGTTCATAGGCTCATTTGTGAAAAGTGTTTTGTTATTTTCATTTAAGGGTTAGAACTGAAAGATTGGAGAGAGAGTGTGGTTTTCTTGTGAGAAATGTGCTCCCACTGGTAATTGGGTGTTCTTGTCTTTAATAGGTTTCCGGTGTGAATTCATTCTGGTGTGCAGTTGTTGTTTGGTCTCTCCTATGTATTTTCCATCAGGGCATTTGGTGCACTGGCTGAGATATATAATGTTTCTGGAGGTCCAGCTGTAAGATCCAGGAGTGATGACAGTTCTGTGGTGGGGTGTAGTAATTGTGGAGGCAGTGGAGGTATGTTGGCAGGCTTTGCATTTCATGGCATGGCATGGTCTGGATCCATTCGGTGTACTTTGGGCTTTAGGAAGTTTGCTTCTCCTTATGAAGTTAGTAAGGTTCGGGGCTTGTTTGAATTTACAAAACACTTTTCACAGATGAGCCTATGCAGTTTACTTCATCAACCTCCTGGATACAAAAAAGTCATGGACTAAATAGAGACATTGTATTTATGACGCATTATAACCCACCTGACATCCAACTCCCCAGGTACCTCTCTACTATTTACCTGCTACATTCGTCCCTCTTTTCTCCCCCTCCCCCATCACCTGTCTTTCACCCACTGACACCTCTATTTACATCTTCACTGACTGCCTTTCTTGCATGCATACCAGCCTCTGGCTTCTTTACTATTCATTCCATTCAGGAAGAGCACACACCAACTGCAGATGCTTCCTCAGCCTGATGAAGGGTTTTTAAACCTGAAAGCTTGCTAAGAAATTTTTTTCCAGCTATTAAAGTTGTTCTAACAAAAGATATCAGATTCACTCAAAGAATCTTGTCTGCCAATGTCCTTAGACCAACACAACTACAATCTACACCCCTGCTGTGAATAGAATTTGGTATGTTGGGATGTGCTGGAATATAACAGTCTTTAATATAGCCAGTAGGGGTTATTCCCAATGTAATTTTGTAATTTCTGATGATAGAGAGATTTCTGTTGAATATGTATCAATAAATAGCAGGTTCTATTTATCCCACACAAACTTGACTGGGCATTGCAATTATTTTGACAACAACTTGATAATGAGCAGGTTCCTTATTTTTCTTTGCACTATCAGTATCCATAAACAAGCCTTTGACTCCTTCCCCCACCCCTACTTACATGTGGTATCATTTGACTAAGACAGACTTAAAGGGCATTTGTACACATGTAAGCACTGCAGCACTGGGCTTTTTGAAAAGTGCCTGGCGCTGCATTGCTTGCAGTTGTATAAGTGGTGAAATGCTCATCAGCACTGAGAAAATGGCAGCAGTGTGCTCTTGAACTAAAATACATAGAACGTGTTTTATTTCAAAAGCACACCACTGCCATTTGCTGTGTGCTGGTGCACATTTTGCTGCTTATACAACTGTACTCGGTGCAGCGAAGTTCACATCAACGTGCGTGAGGAGCAGACTCAATTAATCAAGTCTGCTCTGAAGCAGTGGATCTCCCAAAGTATGTGTAAATGCCCAAAGTTTCTTCAAGCACAACAAAATACTGGAGTTCAAGCCACTATCTGAGCAGTGTTGGTTGACTCAAACTTTCCATGTTGTGCTTTTATGGAGGTAAAATATAATTTAACTATTCGTGTTTAAACAATGGTTCTTAAGTGCCAGCATCCAGCTATATAAATGTTACCTGTTCCCTTTTAGGTGACAGGAACAGCCAATTTTTTCTTTTGTTTTCTGTCCAGTAATTACATTGTAGACAATGAAAAACTAGAGAATGGAACACTATAATTCCTCTCTAACTGTACACTCCAGGCTATTTTCTTAGATTAACTAGTTTTAGCCTTACAGTCCCCAACATTGCTATCATATCATGCTCACCTACCCTGTCAAGATTCAGACCTTTTTGCTAGTCTTGCATTTGCTGACCTGTAGCAAAGACACATGAGTAATGAGCCATGAGCCTAAAGACTGTGAAACTTTCACAAGATACTGTTCCTTAAAATGTTAGAGAGGACATTAAACTTCTCATTTTTCCTCACTTCACCATTCTCTGAAGATGCTGAGTAAAGAATATAAAGCAAAGCTGTGACAGTTGCTGAGGATGGTTGTTTCCACTCGGACTCCTTCTTCAGTAAGGAGTGGAGCTCTATATATGTTGTCATTAGTGGTATTATGGTCTCTCATTACCTACTACTATACTTGCAAAGTGTGTAAGAATTCTACTCAGCAGTACTTGTATTCATGGTACAAATGAAGCAAATAATCTGCAACGTATAGTTAATTCAATTTATTTCATACAATTAAATTCTCATGCGCACACTCTGTACTTTGCCTGCAGACAGTTATTTACTACTTTCATTCTGGTAGCTTTTGGGTGCCCTGGTCATAGATCCAAGGTCCCACTGCACTAGGCATTGTTAAAACCAATAGCAATGTGATAATTCCTAGCCTGAAGAGCTTAAGATGTGTGTGGCAGTGTATCTGCTATCCGCCTCCACCTTCCTCAAAGATTCGCCTGCCACGATTAAGAAGATGGAAATAAATCTGATGTTAAACCTTGAGATGAGTGTAAAGGACTCCAGACCACCCAGTGGGAAGCTTTATAAGTGCTGGTTTTATTTAACAGTGTTGCAAACTGGTTGCTCGTGCGAATTTACTCATTGGCATGAGGCAGCTGGATCCCAGCTCAGAGAGATTGCAGCCTTCCAGCTGCTCAGGTGTTCGCCGCAGGGTTCCCCACTGCTCCAGTTGTGCCGGTCACCTCTGGAACTTGGTTCTTGGGGCTCATGCCCCTGACTCTTCTTTCCCCATCCTGGGGGAGGTTTGTCTGGCTGATTGCTGGCCTCTTTAGTCGCTGGGTAGAGTTCCTTCGCTGCTCCTTCCCCCTCCAATAACGGCAGTTCTACACTGCTTCTATCACCCAACACCATACCAGGGGTTGGAGTGACCAGAGATCCCACCTCCCTGAGGTCTTGCTGGCGAATCTCCAGTGGCTTATCTCTGAGGCAGGGCTACGCCTTACCAGACCGGGGTCGTCTCTTTGTGTTTCTGTTTGTGGCATCCTTCTAATTCCAGGTAACTTCACCAAGAACCGCGTCGTCTTCCTCTTCTTCCTTCCAATGCCCTGAGGGCAATGTTTAGTGCCTTGCCTTTCCTTTTATGTCTAGCTGTGATCATTATCCCCTTATCTATTGCTGGTATGTGTGTCTTCATTCCCTTATTCACCTGTGTTCTGGTTTCACCCTTAGTTTCACCCATAGTAACAGGGTTAAGCCCCTTGTTACAATGTGTATAGGACAAAGGCAATTAATGGATTCAGCACATGATTTGGAGAAATAATGAGACAAAACTGATTAGTATAAAAAATAACTATCACAGAAACTGCATAATCACAGGTGCCATTTTTATATGCATCTTTTCAGGGGGAAATGGAGGAAGGCAGTAACTCTCCAATGCATGAGGAAGAACATGAATGAAAATGGTAAAGATGCTTCTTTCAAAACTGAATGTGTGGGCAATGAAAGCTGCTAGCAAAGGCAGAATGGATGCAGAAACTGAGTTTATGAGAAATCACAGGTAAGGCCTTAAACATTGAGCTGCATAATTTTTAAGACAAAAAGCAAACATTTAAGTCATTTAGTTGAACTTCCTTTATCTTAGACCATTAAAGTCACCTGGGTCCTTTGTCTTAGGCAATTAAAGTCACCCAGCTCATTCCAGGACCATCCTGGGGCATATGACATGATCTCTCCTGCCATCCAGGTCCAAGAAAAGTGTTGGAAACAACATCAGGATCTTTATATGGCATTAACTGACCTTACTAAGGCCTTTGAATCCATCAATCATGAATCCTTATGGAAAGTTATGGCCAGATTTGGATAACCTGAAAAGTACATAAAGGTTCTGAGGCTTCTGCACAACAAGATGACTGACTGTTCTTTGTAGGGGATTGGAAATGGATCCATTTTTTATCTGAACTGGGGTCAGGTAAAGATGCTTCATCGCCCCAACTGTTTTCCATTTTTTTTCACAGTTCTCATTAAGGATTGCCTTCCTTCAGGAATTGACATTGAATACTGAATGGATGGAGGGCTCTTCAACCTGGGATATTTTCATTTGAAGACCAAAGTATTCAAAACAACCCTCCTTAACCTTCAGTACATTGACTGGGCCATCCTCACGAAAACCTCCCGACCATGCTGGATCACTTTGGAGAAGCCTACTGAACTTTGATCTCTCTTTGTCTCAACATTGAGAAGACTACAATTCTGTATCAGCCTTCCCCAGGCCATGAATGTGTCATTCCCCCCCGCCCCACACACAATTCAAATTACCATTGAGGAAAAAGCCCAGGATGTAGTTGAGTACTTCCCCTACCTCTGTAGCCACCTCTCTTAGAGACTGAACATTGAGAAGAAGACCTAGCACAGGATCCAATGTGCAAGTGCCTCCTTTGGGAAATTGCTTCAGTGTGTCTTTATTTATCACTATCTCTGGAAAGACACCAAGATCCAGCTCTACAATGCAGTTGCCATCCCCTCTCTCTTCTATAGATGTGACATATGGATAACTTACTGTTGTCATCTCAAGAGGCTGGAGAGGTATCGCCAGTGACACCTTTAGAAAATCCTCCACATCAAATGGGAAGATCGCCACACAAATGTCAGCATCCTTGCTGAAGTAATTGTTACCAGATTGAATCAGTGATCCTCCAGCACCATCTTCACTGGATCAGGCTTCATGTATGAATGCCTGACTCTTGATTTCCAAAATAAATGCTCTATTCCTAGCTTAGTAACAGCCTGAGATCTCACAGTTGCCTAAGGAAATGCTACAAGGACACACTGAAGGCATGGTTCAAGAAAACAGAAGCTGTTATCCAGAGTTGGGAGAAGCTGGCTGGTAACCTACTCCAATGGTGCCACAATCTCAGTCAAGCAGCAGCGAATTTCAAAGTAAAGTGTCTTGCCCTTGGAGCACAGAAGAGAATGTTGTGAGGTGCAAAGGAAAAGAAACCCAGCCTGCAGCCTACTGCCCCCTGCAGAATGACCTGCAGTTTCTGAAGATGGATCTGTAGTTCAAGTGTTGGGCTCCTAAGTCATCTCAAGACCCATCCGCTGTGGTAGAGATTATCCTCTAATAGAGGGATTGCTGCAACCACTGATAGTTTTTAGGACCACAAACAACCATCTGGGTCATCTAGTTGGACTTCCTTTGTCCTAGACTATTACCTCCACACAGCTATCCCTATATTGATCCTAATACTTTGTTACTGAAAATAGTATAGCTGATACTCTTGAATACTCTGTCTCAAACAGGAACTCTTTCTGTACATAAATTGGTGAGTGCTTGTACATAGATATTTCTGTCAGGCTACATCCTCTGCTGTTTGTTTCTAAGGGTTTAATGATATGGGACTAACAATGAACGGTTGTTAAACCTCCAAGGATGGAGAGTCCATCACCTCTCTGGGTAACCTATTCCAATGTTTTACTACCCTCCTAGAGATACAGTTCTTCCTAATATCTAACCTAAACATCCCTTGCGGCAACTTGAGACCATTGTTCCTTGTTCTGTCATCTGCCACCACTGAGAACAATTTAGCCTGACCCTCTTCAGGTAGTTGAAGACTGCTGTTAAATTCCCTCTGTCTTCTCTAAACTAAATGAGTCCAGTTCCCTCAGCCTCTCCTCATAAGACATATGCCCCAGCCCCCTCACCATTTTTGTTGCCTTCCACTGGACTCTCTCCAATTTGTCGACATCCTTTATATAGTGGGAGGCCCAAAACTGAACACAGTACTCCAGCTGGGGCCTCACCAGTGCTGAATAGAGGGGAATAGTCACTTCCCTTGACCTACTGGCAACACACCTACCACTGCAGCCCAGTATGGCGTTAGTCTTCTTTGCAGCAAGGGTACATTGCTGGCTCATATTCAGCTTCTTATCCACTGTAACCCCCAGGCCCTTTTCTGCAGAGCTGGTTCCCAGCCAGTCAGTCCCCAGCCTGTACCAAAGAATAGATTACTGTCCAACTCCTTTCTTCCCCCAAAGAAAAAAACTAAAACAAAAGAAACAAAAGAGTTTGCCCATATGAGCTGGCAACCATTTAAGGACCTCCTAGTAGGGACTTTGGTTACCTGATAAAGTGGGGCATTTCTAAAACACATCATCCAAAAAGGCCTTTCTTCTTGACTTGAAAGCATCAAAATATGAAGATCCCATCACTTCCCTTTGGTAATTTGTTCCAATAGTTTATTATTATTAAAACTACACCTGATTTCATATTTGAATTTCTTTAGCTCCAGCTTCCAGTTATTGTCCTTAATATGTTTTTCTCTGTTAAGTTACTGTAATACCTGGTGTTTTCTCTTCTCTTCATCAAAGTACTTGTATATTGTAATCAAATTGCCTTTCAATTTTCTTTTTTCAAAAAGCTAAACAGATCCTGCTCTTTAGGTTTCTTGTTGTATACCATTTTCACAAGACCTTTAGTTGTTTTGTGGTTCTTTTTTTAAAATTCTTTCTAGTTTTTCAAAATCCTTTTTCAAGATGTGAACACCAGAATAAGAGCTGGTTGAAAATTTCTGGATGGATTTTAGAGAACTAAATTTTTCTAAGGTAAAACCTTCATTTTTCCCAGAAAAATATCTTTTTTTTTTTTTGTCCTATAGCTGAAAATGATGATTCCTAAGCACCTCACCTGGAAGGCACTCCAGTTAATTTTACTGCTAAGCACTTGCCACACGGAAAGCTCCAAATCTGTTTTAGGTATCTAATAATAGAAATCACTTTCTATATTTTTTTCCAGAAATCACTTTCCATATCTTTTTCTTTTTCCTTTTTGACTTTTCATCCCAACTTAAGATCATACCCAAGTCATCCCACTTGCCCTTTTAGAACATTGGCTTCAGATATTGGCTTTTCTACAATTTCCATGGCCTTCTAAATGTAATAAATTAAACAGCTACAGGCCAGAGATTTGCTTTACTGGTTCTTTTAGACAACATGGGTGCATCCATGCATGCAGGCATGTGTGCTTGCAGCAGCTCATATAATAGTGGTACAAATTTGTGTCAGAGATTTGTGCCTCAGCACATGTGCCTGAACATGCACTTTGATGTGGGGCAAATTGTGCCATTTGGGGCAAACTGATCCTGCCCTGCTCCTCTTCAGCCAGGGGGAGCTAGAGACTGGGCCTCATATCCCAGCACTGATATCAGCATGGGGCATGGCTGTAGTGTGGCAGTTGCCCCTGAAGCTGTGGCTCCCACCAGCAGGTCCTGTCCCATCTTGTTTGGTGGCTGGGCATTCAGGGTGTGATTTGTGGGGGGGATGTGGGGAAAGGGTATGGGGTGTGGGTGTGTGTAGGGATAGTTGTAGGGTTTGTGGGGCATTTGGAGCTTGTGTGGAGGTTTGGGGGTAGAGTTTGTGGGTGTGGGGTTTGTGGCTGGGTATGTGGGTGGAGGGGTTGTGGGTGTGGGGGGAGTGTGGGGGATTGTGTGTGCAGAGGGGATTGCTTGGGTGGGGTGGGTCCCCTGCCCTTGGCCCCCGTCCCACAGCCCTCAGCCACCCCAGTCACCACACAGCCCCCCACTCGGCCCATAGCCCCCCTGCAGCAGCGGCTGTTAGGGTGCTCAGGGCCTGCTACTGACTGGGAGAGCAGCACAACCCCAGCTTCCTGGTGTCAGACTGGCACCACATACAGGGGTCACCCACCTTCAGGCCCAGCCAGGTCCCACCCCGATGTGCCCCATGCACCATTGGGCTAGGCCTGTTCTATGAAGGCAGGACCCGGTCATGCCCAAGGGTGTGCAGACCCTGCATGCAGTGCCAATCTGCCACTAAGCACCCAGGGCTGTGCTGCACTGCTGGGAGGCTCTGTCAGTTAGTAACAGGCTGTGAGCACCCTGATGGCTGCTGCTGCCGGAGGGGTGTGTGGGCCAAGTGGGGTGGAGGGTGGGTGGACAGGGGACCCACCCCATGAGCAGTCCCTCCCCCCCCCCACATA
>NW_017729004.1:46098288-46099747 GCF_001723915.1 Gavialis gangeticus | reverse complement strand
CCGGAGGGGTGTGTGGGCCAAGTGGGGTGGAGGGTGGGTGGACAGGGGACCCACCCCATGAGCAGTCCCTCCCCCCCCCACATAAAATCCTCCCTAAACCCCTAGTCCCTCCATCTGTGTTGCTTTTTTTCACAGGGTTTTTTTTTTTCTTTTTGATACCTGGATTTCCAGGTATGAAATTTAGAGCCAGCACTGCAAATATGTTGTACAGGGAACATTTTTCTGTTCCCAGCGTGCTTCTTGCAATATCACAAAATACTTTGAGATGCTGCCAGAGGTATGTGTGCACTCATCTGGACACACCCCATGGGTTCAAGTTATCTGGGTGTACTCGTTTAAATGATTATCCCTATCCGATATTGTTTGACATCCTCCTTGCTCACTAGTACCCCAGAAAATACTAAGTAATTTTCAAGTTACAAAAACACCTCATCTTGCTTCTTTCCAAATACAAAACAGATATATTTAGTGAACTCTACTGTCATTTTTGCATCACCCTTAAAACCTTTAGCATCTTTATCTAGTAATAGATCTATAACAGTTCTGGATTTTTTTAAAAATTCCAAATATACTTATTATGCTTTGGTCTGCCAGCCACTGTTTTCCCCTTTGTCCTGATCATGCCTTACATTTTCTATACTTTATTACTTCTAATTTATACTGATTTCTATCTATTTCTTTTTTTATTCCATTTGTTGCTTTTTATTTTTAATTGCTGCCTTAACTTTTCGTATGAAACTGGCTGGGCTTTTAGCCACAGTTGTCAAAAAAAAGTATAGTCTCCACTTGTGACAGAAGGGGGAGCAGTGTAGGGAGTTAAGAGAAAGAAGTTATGCTCAAAGTGATGAGGCAAGGAATTGATCTTTGCAGCTTTGAATAGCTATAATTGGCGTGAGACTGCATTTGTCAAGTCTGGAGTGAAGAGGTTGCCATAGCTGATGTAAGATTTAAAGGGTCTGAATTGAGCAATTTAGTTGTATGGAGTGTGAGAAAAGCCTTACCTGAGCAAGGAAAAAGCAAACAGATTTAAAGATTTGCTTGGCTGTCAGGATTTAGGGAGAAGGCACAGACAGAAAGATAATGCTCAAGCAGAGCCATTATGGCTGGGAGACTGGTGATGCAGTGATGTAAAAAGGAGAGAGAGGGCTTTTGTCTGAAATAATCAAGAGATAGCTACACTGGGAGCATACAATTGTTTTCTACTCTTGCTCTGTATTCATGTGGATTGTTTTAAATCACATGAATCTAGATCAGGAGCAGTGTGTACAGACATTCACCAGTCCCAGGAGCCATGCAGGGAAACCAGAGTAAGTTTAGCAGGGGTGGAGGGAGGGGAAAGTAATATTGGGTGGGTGAGGTTGGTGGGATCAGGGGCAGCTGGTGGATCTGTAGGGTGGGGGTGGATATGCTGGGAGGCGGGGGGTTCATTTGGGGATGGGAGTGATGGGCAGATGGGGGG
>NW_017729004.1:46086996-46093288 GCF_001723915.1 Gavialis gangeticus | reverse complement strand
GCAGCTGGTATATCTGTAGGGTGGGGGTGGATATGCTGGGAGGCAGGGGGGTTCATTTGGGGATGGGAGTGATGGGCAGATGGGGGGGGTTAAAATAGCTGAGTCAGGGTTGGGGGAGTAGGAAGAGCATAACCCCAGGGATGGGGCAATCAGCTGGGCTTCCCCAGCCCCAGGACTGTGCTCCAAATGCATACAGGTGTTCAATAAATTGGGTTAACCCATACCCAATCTAAGTTTGTTCATGTTCTCTGGTGAATTAACTTAGACTAGCGCCCCCCCCCCCCATTTTGTACTCAATTTAACCATCCTGAACACCTGTATGATTGGGCATTTAGATTGACCTAACCTAGGTTAGGTTGATCTAAGTGTAATGCCTGTACATACCCACTGCTATTTAGTTCCATTTAGGCCAAGGCCACCCTCTTAGTCAAACCTATTGACCAGCTTTATCAAAAACATCTTAGCTCATCCCTGGTGGCAAACCTACTCAGTCCAGGGAGTTCCTCTAACTGTGATGGCCCAGGGTCAAGCTATCTGCTTACAGAATGTCCAAAATTCACCCAGGCTGAAGGTTGCAAATGTAACTAGTCTTTTGGCATCAGACTTCTAGCCCTTCTGTACCCCTGTTCTTATCTCAGCTGCCTCTTTTAATTAGATATGAATACAGAGTGAAGGCAAATAGGTAGGGTGATTCCTAGAAGGGCTATGCTCAAGACTCCTATTCACCAACTGCTGCAGCAGCCATCAGGGCTTCTGGCGGCTCATGGCAGAGCCCCCCAAGCAGTGTGGGGCAGTAGGGATTGCCTCCCCACCTGGCAGCAGTTGGTAAGTGTGGGGCTTTAAAAAAAAAAAAAAAAGAGCTGGGACACTGAGGCTGGGCAGGGCAGTCATTGATGGGGCTGAGAGAGTGGAATGGGGATGGGGCCTGTTTGTTTCAGAGATTTGGCCTATTCGGCAGTGGCCAAATCAATTTGGGACAATGATTCAAATCACCAAATCGAATCAGTGCTCCCCGAATTGGCCAAATCCAAATCTGAAGTGAATACTAGCCACTTCACACAGGCCTAACAGATATGGATAGAGACGTGAGTCTGGGAGTTTCCAGGTGACAGCTAAAGTTGTATTTGCAAATAAGATCATTTGGAGACAAAGTGGTATGGAGAAAAACAGAGACCACCAAGGGCAGAGCTCTCTGGAACCCCAACAGTGTTTAAGAAGGGAGGAAGAACATCCTTCTACATTTTTGTTAGAAGAGTTCATTGGCAGTACTTTATGCTGCATTGATAGCTGGATGTGGGGTTTTGCTACTGACCCTTATTTAAGTTCATACAAGTGGGTTAGAGTAAGACATTAATACTTCCTTTATTTGAGGTAACAGGTGACTTGAAGCAGAGATGGCAGATGATCAAGAAGAGATAATTTATTAGGACATATTACCACTCCTGCCCTTTTTTTTTTTCTTCAAGGTCATGCTAGTCTTGCCTGACTGACCATTTTTGTAAAGAAAAGAAAAAGAAATTATAAATGGCTTTTCTGTCTGTATCAAAGTTTACAGTCAATTGTTTTTTCACTATAATCAAATACGGTATAATATTTTTGTTCATGAAACCATTTTTGTCTGAGAAGGGTGCAATCAGATTCCTGTATGATTTATCATTGTTGGAGCTCTGATGATGGGTTCTGTGCCTCTGCTGTGAGCAAAGCAGTGTCTCAGCCACATGAAATACGTCACTTCATGGGTGAACATCTGAGGAATTGTCCTTAAATTCATTTTTTTGAGTAAAAATGTATTTGTGAGATGTTTTCATGAAGAAAATACAAAGGGTTCCCATCCCTCCAAAATATTTTAAATGCCAGCAAATGTTCCTAAAAACTTTTGTATATAAGTGCTTGTTCCGTTTCCTGTCCACTGCATAAAACTGAATAACAATGGCAATGCATAAGCAACAATGATAAAAACAAAATGAGAAAAGTGTCACATTCTGGATGAAACTGGGGATCTAAGACCAGATACACTTATGTGTTTCTGTTGCTTCATGTATCATACATGTACCTCATATGAAGGTTTATGACTAAAACATAGTGCCATTACCATGCGTTTTAATATTTCAGCTATCAGGTCATATCACATGTATTCAAGTAAAGCTGAGGATTTTAAATTGGCAAAAACTGGCAATGGGCAGAAGTGTAATTCTGTTGTGTAATTGCCTTGGCATTTATCCACTTCCAGTGAATGACAATCCAAACCTTTTCAATCTGTTGATGGATATACCACATCTTTGTGAGTCTGTAGCTTGATGACTCAGGGTAATTGTTTATTGATAACATTTACCTCTCGCTGTCCTCATTGTGGATAATAACCTCAATATGCTGAGCACACAGGGAAGCATTTTATGTAGTTGATAATGAAGTCTGTAATTTCTTTGGCAAAATTTATACATATATCATGATAAAAATATGAATCCCCATCTACCCATTTATGGGGTTTGCCAACATTTATATCTCTCCAAATATACATCACTCATGTTACCATTTGCTTCTCTGTTCACTTCTTATTTTTTGGCAATTCTGAGGCCACAGAATTCCACAGGTTTATTAAAACAAAGTGTCCAGAGAATAGGATTGGAAATAAGAATCATGGCTGCCTATACACATGCTCAGGGGTGGCAGGGTTGTTTTAGTTAGAGCAGTTCCTGGAGAGTCACTCTAATTAAAACACCTCAGTGTCACACGTATTAAGTCCCCATCTGTTTAAAAATGGTCACAGGATGCTTTAACTAAAGCTCATTTGACAAACTTTAGTTAAAGTGCCCCAGAAGCCATTTTTAAACCTTCAGGGCCTTATACATGTGACTCTGTGGTGATACTAGCGCATTCTAATTAGAATGCAGAGCAGACTTGGTTATTTGAGTCTGATCTGACAGGTTCTAATTAGAATGTATTGGAGCACATAGGCACTAGGGCTGTGTGAAACAGCACTATTCTGTTTTGTTTCATTTTGACTTCTGTTTTGCCATTTTGAAGCAACAGGGTTTTGTTTTGACATTGTTTAGTTTTGAAGCACTGTTCCATTTTGTTTTGTCAAAACTGTTTGTTGTTTTGAAGCGTTTCAATGTTTCGCCCAAAGGCTATAATGGGGAATCATGAAAATGCCTATCACGTTGTCATTTCTTGCCTAATTCAAGTGAAAGCGACAAGGAGGATAGCCCCTGCAGAGGCCACAAAGTCTGTCAAGCTTCAAGGAGATAGGTGAAGGGGCTTCTGGGAAACTGTACCTCAAACTGTTCAGAGCAAAATTCTTGTCCCTTGTAAGTGTGAAGGCACAGGGGGTGCAAACTGCAGGGATGGTGGCCCCTGCTGTGGCCACAAAGCATGCCAACTTCAAGGAGATGGGCACAGGGATTAATGGGAAATTGCACCTTAAACTGTTCAGAACAAAACTTGTGTCACTTGTAAGTGAGAAGATACAGAGAAATCTCAGTTCAAACGGTGCTTTTTATGCTGTTTTTCCATCCCTCTCCCAGAGCACTGGGATTGGAAGGGACCTCAGGGAAGGATCACAGTCACTGACCAGCTACATATATCAATATCAGAGTAGTCCTTCTCCTTGCTTCCCCCTCCCTCTCCTTAGCTTCTCTTTAGCTGCAAGCAAGCCCAGCTTTGAAACTTGAAACATTTCAAAACTTTCGAAACATTTTGACTGCACTTGTTTCATTTTGAGGCTCTTTTGAACCGTTTCTTTTCATTTTGATTTTGCTATTTTGAGCTCGAAACAAGTTGAAACAGTATTGAAATGAAACATCCAGCAAAATTTCCCACAGCCCTAATAGGCACCCATAAAACAGATTGCAGAAAGAGGCAAGTTTGAGTTTGGGTTTTCTTATTAAATTCTCTGTTTTGTAGCGCAGATTTCAGAATATTCTGTGATGGAATTCAATGGAACATGACAGAATATGGATATGTGGTCAGATCTAACTCAATAAAAGGTGAATGCCAGAGATGGTATTGAAAGGGACATAGATCACTCTAGATTTCTCTGGTTCAGTGCTTTCCCCCCATATCATCCACTTCTGCCACTGTTGAAGGCAAGACACTGGGCTAGAGGGACGATTCGTCTGACCCAGTATGGCACTTTTAATGTTCTTTTATGTTTTGTGCTGACTGCTGTAGAAAAAGTGGCCTCTTCATTTGGGTGAGTAAAAGAACTCAGCTCCTATTTGAAAACTTGGACCTTAGATTATAAAAATACTTGAAGACTGTATTACAGAGTCATGGTATAATGCTGCTGGAATATGCAAGTCAAAATAAAATAGTCTCTTAGGGTTCTTCTTCAATTTTTTTTATTTCCCTAAGGTCTCAGAATGCCAGAATTAAATTTCAGGAAAAAAAGGTGCATGTCTTTGGGCCCCAACCTTCAGGTTTTACAGAAATATAAATGCTGCAGAAGCCTGTTGACTTTAATGGAATTCCCCACAGGCATAAAGATCCAATTACAGGATTGGGCCATAGTAAATGAAGTTGACTGGGATCCTTCTTTTGGGAAATATGACGTATATTATAGCAAATGGGTAACAAACACTTTTGGATTCAGAATTTAGGTTTTGATAAATATACAAACCTCATAAACTTTGCAGTCATGATTTGATTACAATTAAAAAAAATTAATATATCTGCAACATCTAAAGGCTTTTTAACAATTTTACATCCAAACATGTCAATAGAATATAGCTCAATAATTTAGTTACCTATTTTTTATTCTTTATGTTAGCATCCTTTTGCTATGTCACAGATCAGTTTCTGGTCCCCGGGTACAGCATGTTTAAAATTAAAAACCTGACTGCACTGTAGGTGCTGAAATGCATTGTTTACTGATTATGTCAACAATAGTAATGCCAACAAATTAGTATTTCTCTGCATTAAAAGAAAAAAACCCCCAATCTAAGTAATATTGTTCAGTCAAAATATGTGGGGTTGCTGTTTGTCATGTAAATGGATCTACATATAGTAAATATGAAGGTTTGCTGCTTGTAAAATATAATCAAGAACAACATGGTACAGGTAGGTAGGCAGTACTTTTTCAAGTAAATTCAATACATGATGTCCTGTTAGGAAAAAAGAACCCTCTGTATTATTAAAATGGGAAAAGATTTTGAGCGTTTTTAGAAGTTATTATTTAATGTTAACATACACTGTTTTTCTCTTCTTTCATCCTGATGATGAAATTGTGGAGACTTATAGTTCCATCTCATTTTTTAGTGTATACCATAGAATGAGGATGTATCCTGATAGAAACTGTTGTTTCTATAATTAAGTCATTGTTAAACTGGCTGCTGTATTTTAAAATATATACAGAAGATAAATCTTCACAATGATGACGTGATGAAAGCAAATGATTTTATTTTTGGCTGAGCCACATGAAGGCATACAAATAATCTAATCTATGTACATCTTAGATTAGAACATGTTGATGTTTTGTTCATGATTGATAATTTACATTGTTTTGTGAGCTTCAGGCTTATAAGTCTACCATGACATAAATCTTCTCTAGTTTTAAAATTCAGCTTAGTCTCTGAATCATGTAACCACAATATTTTACCTGTAGTTCATTGGTAGTTAGATGCCTGAGCTACGAATTTGTTTACAATTATATATCAGCAAAAATTGCTCCTATAATACTGGAAGCAGGCTTGATGTTCCTTTTAAATGCTGTTCTCTAAACATTAAGACTTGAAAACCTTGTGTCGTGTTCTGAAATAGAAGATATTCTTGGTGTTTTAATGTTACAAAAATCTGAGTGTTATCATTTACATGAAACAACTAACCAGTGTTTTAAATAAAGTTAGTAAAAGATATATTCATATGTGGGATCAAGAACAGTTAATAAGGGGAAATAGTTTGAAAAGTACACTAGTTACTTGAAGTAGAATATTTGTTTTGTGTCCCAGAGTACTTTTTGAATGCTTTTAAGTAAAAGGCAGAAATGGATGCAAGGATAATACTGCTGTTTGTCCTCTGTTTTCTTGGTCAGTGTCGTCCTTTGTATGAGTGCCCTGCAAGGGCTGTTGCAGCAGCCAGCACATGTTCCCTTGTAGCTTCCGATTTTATATGAAGAATGACCACAGGCTTGATTCAGTGGCAAAGGTTCAGACACAGGGGCAGATCCAGAGGAGGTGCTGTGGAGTGGCTCCACCCCGCTTTTTGACAATGAGGTAGAAGCACCAGGTAAGTCACCAAAGAAAGCAAGAATTTCGTCCCTTCCTTCCCCTGTCTCAGGAACACATCCCTTCCTCTT
>NW_017729004.1:46079037-46081996 GCF_001723915.1 Gavialis gangeticus | reverse complement strand
ATGAGTGCCCTGCAAGGGCTGTTGCAGCAGCCAGCACATGTTCCCTTGTAGCTTCCGATTTTATATGAAGAATGACCACAGGCTTGATTCAGTGGCAAAGGTTCAGACACAGGGGCAGATCCAGAGGAGGTGCTGTGGAGTGGCTCCACCCCGCTTTTTGACAATGAGGCAGAAGCACCAGGTAAGTCACCAAAGAAAGCAAGAATTTCCTCCCTTCCTTCCCCTGTCTCAGGAACACATCCCTTCCTCTTCCCTGCTTCCCTGTCCCCCCACCTCCCACTTCCCACTTGCCTGCCTGTTGCTGTCATTATTACCACTGTCCTGGGGGTGAGAAGAGCTTTTGTCTTACTCCAGCTGCACTGCCCAGGGCCTGGGCTCAGCCTGGGACCATGGCAGTGATGGGCAGACAGGTTCCCCTTCCTGGGTATTTCCTGTCAGCCTAAAAGCAGGCATGGGGAGGGGCAATCTTCCCACCTGCTACTGCTACTGTCCTGGGCTAGCCTGGTTCCTGTACAGCCTGGCTGGAGCAGTACTGGAGCTACCCTCAGCACTTAAGAAAATTGGGACAGGAGCAGTAGCAAATGAGATGGAAGGAGACATGCATCTGAGCATGGAGGGGAAAAGG
Source organism: Gavialis gangeticus (assembly GCF_001723915.1). Classification (NCBI taxonomy): domain Eukaryota; kingdom Metazoa; phylum Chordata; order Crocodylia; family Gavialidae; genus Gavialis; species Gavialis gangeticus. The sequence goes on along the minus strand of NW_017729004.1, from coordinate 46,081,371 downwards.
GAGGAATTTTTACCTGCTTTGGTGACTTAAAAAAAAGTCCTTGACTAATGCACCCCTGCTATAGTCCGCCTGTAGTAGTGGGACCTGGGAGCAGAGGGTACAGAGGATATAGCAACACTGGTTGCTGCTCCCACCCCTCACTTTGTAAAAGTATAACTCTGTTTCTGCTCAGCCAGGTTTATTACCTACAAAGTATCTAATCACTAACATGCACGTCCAACAGGTTACAAGGTATTAACCCTGAATGATTGTGGCATGTTGTATCCCTTAGGCCTAATGAAAAGTTGCAGAAGTTTCTAGTCTTATTATGCATAGAACAAAACAATTCTGTTTGCATCAGACATTTACACAACTAATGCCAACATATCTACCAAATTACCTGAATCCTTGTACATCCTGCCATTATCGTGTGTTCTAGACTATCTGGCACTACTGTTAATAATCAGCATTGTCAGGGGTCTGGCACTATTGTTATCTGGCACTACTGTTAATAATCAGCATTGTCAGGTGAACCTCACAGGAACCTTCCAGTCTACAGCTTGGTGGATATCAGTTCAGCCTTTAGTGAATCCTGCTTTGGTTAGTGATCTAGTAAAGCCTTTATATGAGTTGAATATGCACTGATCAATTGTTGTATTACAACTGCATCTAAAGACTGTACAATTTTTTTTGTTATCAGGTAATATTTTTTAATTAGTTCAATGTTAGTGTTTTATCTATATCTGCTTAGTCACTTTTGCTTTTATGTGCTGTTGAAGGCATATGGTAGAAAGAGTAGTAATGAGAAATCATAAACTTGAATACTTTTCATGCGAGTACTGATTCTACAGTTGAATAGAACTTCAACTATAAGCATGAACAAATACCTCAAGGGTTTTTATTATATAAAATAAAATGAACAGAGGCTATCAGTGATGGAAAAGTTGGTTATTCAGTCAGTTTCCCAAAATGAAACTGAATTAGTTAATGTAATCAAATATGATTATTATTGCTATATAAAAAAGAAATTATACCACAAAATGCTATACTGGATAAATATGTGAATCATAACATCTTTTATCAGTGGATCAATAGTTATCTAAAATGTTGATTTGCTTCAATAAATTTGAGTTGCACTTTTGGGTAATCCGGGAAGGTGGGAATTGCTATAGAGAAGGATTTCAACTAAATAATCAGAAATATACCTTAATATGTGCCTCTGCATGCCTTAGCATTTAAAAAGTGGGAACAAATTGCAATATGGTTATTTTCTGAGACAGGAGTGGCACAAGAATTTTTGCTGCCCTAGGCAATCATAATTTTGCTGCCTTCCCTTATAGTGTCCCCAGGACCTGGCCAGGGTAGGCACCAGACAGCTCTGCTCACTTCTGCATATGCCTGAACTCCTGAGCTGGCCCCAAGGAGGATGTGCAAGGTGTGTACACACTGTTTTTTGTCACATTCAATTTGCTACTGTAGGTAGCCTGTGTTGCCTAGCCTACAACCTCTGAAAAAGAAGTTATAGACTTGTAATTGAGAGCATGTGCAATTTGTTTTACCTGTCCTACAGGTAAAAAGATGCCTTTCCTGTTGCTGTAACTGCAAGCTCTCCTCAGGTTTTAATTTCAATTTTTCTTCCTTCCTGTGCTGGTAACAGATCCAACTAAGACACAATCAAGAGTGGTTGTTCTTTGTAAAAACTTTCCAATTTTGTTTTAGATAACTACAAGTATTACTTTAGTATCGCCACAGTTATTCCTGAAGAACCTGAAATGCCACAAATACTCAAGTTATCAAAAAAAAGGTCAAATATCTACATAAAGTACTATTCAATGTTACATCTTATGCTCTTCCCCTTGTCACAGAGGCTTGTCTTAATTTAGAGCGATTCTGTTCCCTCTCTTTTTTTCATTTTACTGGGTCAAAAAAGAGAGAGAATTTTTCAATACATGTCATCCAGTCAGAAATTCTATGCATCTGTATGGCTGCCACTTCTCAAGGAAAGGAAACCCCCTCTTTTTTTTTAAAGCATACCTTTGAAAATGCTTTCTCAACATTATTCAAGACCCCTGTGAGATAGTAAAGCACCAATCTCATCCCAGAAAAGTGCTAGTTGGAAGAGCAGTGGACACTGCATGCAATGAGATACACATCCTGTTTTTGAAAGGCAGAATGAAGGTGAATTAAAAAAAAAAATGTTCCCAGGTTTGTCTACACATGCACACTTACTGTGTAGTAACCAAACTCACTGTGCAGTACGGGTGCGCAGCTACACGTGCATGCCTATACTGCACAGTAAATATGGCAACATATGCTGACTTGAGCATAAATTTGATATCTGCATCATGCAGGTAT
>NW_017729004.1:46075730-46079026 GCF_001723915.1 Gavialis gangeticus | reverse complement strand
TCATGCAGGTATCAGATTTACACCTGATTAGTTACTGTGCAGTAACACACATGCAGACACTTAACTGCGCAGTAACACTGTGTGTGTGGACTGACTTGGGACTGACTTCAGTCCTAAGCCAGTCCCCACACAGCATTAATGCTTTTTAATGTCTGCACATGTAGATGCTGGCCTATTCCCACTTACTGTGTAGTAATTTACTGCGTAGTAAATTTAAGTCATTGCAAATGCATGCCTAGACATGCCCTCCTGTACTAAGTGACTGAGTAAAAGCAGCTAGGGCCTAGCCTGCTCATTATTCTTCTCCCTTTGAATCATGTGCAGACTTTGCTTTTACATTTGCTAGTAAGTTGCAAAAACTGCTTTTACCATATTTCCTTGCATATAATGCACACTCCAATTTCCAGCCACTGGTTTTTTGGGGGAAAAGGTGCATATTGAATGTGAAGAAATGTGACATGTTCTTTCTATGGATAATTAAAAGCACCTCACAATATAATAATCATCTTTAATTCTTCCACTTGTTATGCTATAGCTATCAGTTAAGTGTCTTGCTCCTTTAATCCTTCTGCAAAATGAATGTATGTGTTTTGTTTTACATGTAGGAACAAAGGACTGGAAGTGACCTTTGGGTAATTGAATCTAGTCCCCTCATGCAGGAAATCATTTCATATAATCCCTTTTCACAACAAATGAAACTCTGTTTTAAAACTAGTCAAATATTTGCCCCTTTACTCCTATCAGGAGACTGAAATCAACTTCATGCCCTCTAATGGTCCAAAATCATCTCGTAATTGTAGCCAGAAACTAATCATAAGCAGTTTTATCTCTTTTTGTTCTTGTGAAAATATTGTCTTTCATTTTAAACACATTTTTCCCTCTCTGATCATTTAAACAGCAGTGTTTTCTTGTCTCAGGCTTGGTTTGCTGGGCCAATTGTGCTAAGCTTTTTTAGTATTTTCTTGTGAAATCAACTTTCCATTACTCTCATCACACTAGAAATCCTTCATTGTACTTGTTCCAGTTTGAATTACTCTTTTTTTTAAACACAGGTGACCAGATGTGCACCCACTCCGGATGAGGTCTTGGCTCTGACTAACAGCATTAATACTTTCTTCTCTCTGCTGAAAATATATCCTTTTTTCATGACCACATAACAATGATGGTTCAAAGTCATTCTGAGGTTAAGTAATAATACCTAGATATTTCTCTTCTACATTAATTTCCACTAGATAAGCACCCAACATATTGGTTTTGGTCCCTAAATCCTGTGTATTTTGGACCATTACATTTCATTCCATTTTGTTTTGTTAGTGCTCATAGTTATCTAGTTCTCTTTTTGAATGAGAAAAGGATGAACATGACTCTCTAGCCTATTGCACTCTACACTTTATACAATGACAATTTTACTGTAAAATGCACAAAAATTCTTGGAACAGGAACTGATCCCCTGGACTCCTCTGGACTGATGGATGCTCTATCCACCAGGCTGCACAATAATATTGACAGTAATAGAGTTGGTTTAATCCTGCAAATTGCTGAACACCCTGTCCCTGATCCCACAAAGCACTTAACCTTAAGTGACAAAATAGCCCAGTCCTTCACTAGAACAGTGCAGGTGCCCAGCATAACCATGTATTTTTAGTGTTTTCCTGAAATACTGCCAGAATGCAGTATTCTGATGCATTTAGACCAACATTCAGAGATATATGACCTTTTAACAGCCAAGTAAGTAATAAACATGTTAGTATATTATTTGGCACATGACTAGAGTATTAATTAGCATGGTTATCATTGAGCATGTGGTATCAGTTTTATTAAATATGTAGATTTATTAATATTTCACTGCATCATTTACCTGGATGGGGTTTTTTTAAGAAATGATTTATGAATCTATTATTTAAATGAGATAAAGGATTATATGGTTCTTTATGCAGAAAATATATCTAGTCTCTTACTTTCTTATCTCACTTGGTTTTAGATGAAGGATGGCAGATTGTATAATGAGGGAACCAGATCTCATTTTCACCAAGGCTGCTCAAACTTAATGTATGTGCTTCAAGCTTCACTGTACGTCTAAGTAATAAGACTCTACATGTCATACTTCGTTTTTGTTTGTGAAATGTGGAGAAGCGCATTGTGAAGTTTCTAATTCCATGGTGCTCAACTGTCTGTGACATTATTAATTGAAAAGACTACAGTTTATTATGGCTTGCTAAGTTACAGTTTTTCCTTTATTTTAGTATGCATGATTTTGTTTCTTCAAGGTTTTTGGAAGAAAGGAAAAAATAAGCATGGTCATTATATTTAGTAGTAGGGCATCAGTAATATTCATTTGCATTCAAGACGTTCAATTCAACAACTCTCAAAAACCTGGCCAACAGTTAGAAGGGATTTCACAAGCATTTGATACATTTCTAATAAGATTAATAAGTAAACAAAACTTTTTTCCATGTTTAGCAAAAAATCGAGCTGCACCCCACAAAATCTTGGTGAACTTTATTAAAGCACTCCTTTTCAGCCCTGTATTTCAGGTTTCCAGCTGAAGAAAACAGGCTTTTCCATTCATTGTTTATAATAATCCTTGGATGCCTATGTGTAGCTTTTCTGGAGTAGGTTTGTGAAGCATTAGTGATTGATCCTCCTTATTTTATCCAAGGACAAGTTACAGCCTCAGAGCTGAATCCTGTAAGATGCTTCTTATTCATCTGATGGCTTCCTTTTAAAGATGTTTTGCTAGATTAGAGCCAGATGTTCAGCACATCTTGCAGGATCCAGTCCTATGTGCACAGATATAAGTAGGCAGAGAAGAGCACTTCAGCTAGATATATTTTGGAGGCTGGGAAGACTCGTTGGGGAGCTTGCAGGTATGCTGGCACAGGGTTAGGAAGTGGGGAGGAAAATCTCAGGTGGAGAGGGAAGAGGGAAGCCAAAGAGCAATGTCCAAGACCCCCAGTGATTTGCAGTGGGGCCTTTGTGTTCTAGCAATTTCTTATAGCTGAGGAGGGTGCGCTTGCATGGCTGGAGGAGCAAGAATGGTTCTAAAGTTCCCAGACCTATTGGCTTCATTTTAGTTTAATGGAACTCATCTCACACCTCTGTATACAGAGATACCATTTCATCCCAGAGACTTTATTTAGTCTCTGTAATATCCCAAAGAAATTATTTGGCTGCTTCTAACCGTGCTTCAGGCTTCTTTCACAGTTGGACTCCATCAGCTCAGATTCTAGACCAATAACATTAGTAGGAGCGTTGCCAGCAGATCAAGGAAAGTAATTATTCCCCTCTATTCTGCA
>NW_017729004.1:46074339-46075719 GCF_001723915.1 Gavialis gangeticus | reverse complement strand
AGCAGATCAAGGAAAGTAATTATTCCCCTCTATTCTGCACTGGTGAGTAATGTGTCCAGTTTTGTCCCGTCCCACCCCCCCATTAGAAAGGATGTGGACAAGTTGGAGAGAATCTAGCGGTGAGCAATGAAAATGGTTCAGGTGCTGGGGCATATGACTTCTGAGGAGAGGCTGAGGGAGCTGGGTTTATTTAGTCTGCAGAAGAGAAGACTGAGAGGGGATTTGACAGCAGCCTCTAAAGGATGGTTTCAAAGAGGTTGGACCTAAACTATTCTCAGTGGTGGCAGATGACACAACAAGGAACAATTGTTTAGGTTGGATACTAGGAAAAAAGTTCTCACTTGGAGGGTGATGAAGCACTGGAATGGATTACCTAGAGAGGTAGGGGAATCTCCATCCTTGGAGGTTTTTAAGGCCCGGCTCAACAAAGCCCTGGCTGGCATGATTTAGTTGGGGATGAACCTACCTTGAGCAGGGACTAGATGACTTCCTGAGGTCCCTTCCAACCCTAATTTTCTATGATCCTATGAATTCTGGAGACCATCATTGCCTGTAGTCCATTTCATTAACTTCCTAATAATGCAGCTACCCTGTAGAGAAATATCCTTTGTCTTGTGCAATTCTGAGAGATTCTGGGTCTTGTAGATGACGGCAAAATTACAACCACCAAAAGCCCAAGAAGTATCACCAGTAATAGACATGCTGCTGGTATGTAATACATGCCTGGAGCTCATGGATGTTGACATGAAGTATTTGGGGTTGTCCAAGTCTGATTTTTACAGCTGATTCTGTTGTGGAGAATTAACCAGAGGTTGGCTATTTTGGTAAGGTTTTTCTGATGGCTTGCCACCCTGTAAGCAGAGCTTGCTCAGCCACATGCAGTATGCTACATACAGATCAAACCCCATCAAGGTCTTTTGCCTCATTCCAAGTATGTTAATCCCAGCCCTGGTAATATTAGCCTTATAACCTCAGCTTTTCTTTTCACCCAGTTGCCCATGGTTACTCCATTCAGCCCTGGACCCTCACTCAAATAGTCCCCCAAAGGTGAGTCTGAAGAGTACTATGTCAGAGAATAACAGCTTACTACACTGATGACTGAGAGACACCTTGCCAATCTGCAGATGTGGTAGAGGTACCTCCATCTATCTTGTGATACGCTACAGTACACCTCAATAAGGTTAACAAAAAATATTTCTGGCATAGATTTTTGTGGTGACCTTGGCAAAAAGGGCCTGTTCTGTGTCATGTCACTTCATCCCACTCTGTCCAAGGATCTGCTTGGGGTCAAGAGAAAGAGGTGGCTATTTTGAGGAGCAGGCAGTCTGAGTGAGAATGAATAAACATCCAGGTGTCAGATGCTGGATGGAGCCTGATTTC
>NW_017729004.1:46066841-46069339 GCF_001723915.1 Gavialis gangeticus | reverse complement strand
TTTTGTGGTGACCTTGGCAAAAAGGGCCTGTTCTGTGTCATGTCACTTCATCCCACTCTGTCCAAGGATCTGCTTGGGGTCAAGAGAAAGAGGTGGCTATTTTGAGGAGCAGGCAGTCTGAGTGAGAATGAATAAACATCCAGGTGTCAGATGCTGGATGGAGCCTGATTTCCTGCAGTCTGAGTGGAGAAACCTGTTTATTGTGGCAGAGGTTGTGGACTTGGTGTCTGCCCATAATCTGGAGTTAGCTGACTTACTGTGCCTTCTACCTCTGCAGTGGTATAATGAAACCTATACAAAGTTCCCCAGAGGGATAAACATCTGCTGTTCTGATCTTGTTCAGCATCTCAGTAGAGCGAGCAAACTTACACTTTCACCAGAAGTCCCTCTGTAGAATTCTTGGAACTCTTAACTAAGAGTTTTTCATGTGGCTACATGTGTGAGGAAGGTGTATCCCATGTGTCTAAAGTTTGAGAATGCCATGCTTGGCTCTCCTCTTACTGCTGCTTTGTGGCTTATTACACCATTTGTCTGCACAGAGAGCTTCCATCTTTAAATATGTATTGAAAATCTGAGCTGCTCAGATGGCTCTACTGACTCAATGGGATCCTAGATGTGTAATTGGTTCCACCTGAATTGTCTTTCTGGGGTCATACACTCAAGGGTTAGGCAAGGCAAAGTCTACAGTGAAGAACATGCTGAACCAGTTTGAATGTAGGCCTTAATCTAAAGGCAATTGATCATAGACTGTCATATTTATTAGGTGATTCTACCTGCAATACCTTGCCAGATGGTAACTATTTCTTTCCTATGTATAATTATTAATTTAAATGAAACATCAAAATTTCAGGGTAAGCCTAATAAACTCATTCATAGCCAGATTTGGCTGTGTGATGCATGCAGCAATTGCCATTGCAGTCTTGACATTTATTGTTTTCACAGCATCCTTTCAAACATGTCATTTTAATGGTGACTTGGGAAACCTATTAATTTATTCTTTTTCAAAAGAAAATCAAGGATTCCTGAATTTATTGTATTAGTAAGCTTTTTGTGAGGCTTATCAACTTAATCTTTTCTTAGATGTTCATAAATTTACTTTTACAATGCTGTTCTGAGCCCAGGTGTTCATTATTACTTCAATTCAATAGATGGACCAATAGTAAGGAAAGGGGATAAGTGACCTTTTTCTAAGGTTGCATAGGAATTCTGGAAGATCCAGAAATAGAACACAACTGAGTCCCAATACACAAACTCACCCTTCCTATACATATGTAAAACTTTAACAACAGGCCAGTCCTTAATGTATGCATCCTTGAAGCCTTTTATTGATTATTGCTTCATTAACATACAAACACTAGTGAGTTTATATGTAAAACGGAATTTTTATAACATATGCATAAGTAATAAATGGCTAAAATGCCTTAGAATGAGATTTTGTAAAAATGTATTTCAAAGAAAAGATATTTAAAATGATGTTATAGTTATATTTTTCTTAAAAGTTTGCTTATCTATCTAATAACTTTTTAAATAGTCTTTTTGTAATCATTATGGAGTCTTATATAAAATCAGGTACTGTAAGTCTACCAAGAAGACTGCTATGTATGGGGGATGATTTGATTTGTTTATCATTTTTATTATTGCTTATGTTTAATAGCATCTTGTGATCACTTCTTTTTCTTTGAGCAATCTCTACGTATATTCATGAAGATATGGAATGATTGTCACTGGAAGAAAATGAGACAGGTGGAGCAAAAGAAGCTTTGCTTAATGGCAAAAAAAACATCTGTTTTAAAACCACATAGCATGCACTTGAGAAATGCAAAACAGATTAATCTTTATGAAAAAGCTTTTGAAAACTCTACTCAGAGTTTGCACATCCAAAGGTGTATGTTGGGAAGAGTTTGTGTGCAGTGGAGGGTAACATTGCACTTCTCTGCTTGACACTCAGATAAATGGAATTTGTGTGAAGGATTGATGGGAGATTTCATTGTAGAAAAACTGAATCCATGTTTAAGACAGAGACAGGGGGTGTGGCATCAGTAAAGCAGTTGACAGCCATACTACATTGTTAGCATTATAAAAATTGTAGATCGCTTTGAACCATCTTGCAAAAGGTCGTTATGGCTTAATGAGAAGAAACCATAGTTGTGACCCTTAAGCGCCACCTTAATACAAATATTTAATAATCCAATACTACATTAAGGGCCTGCCTTAGTCCCTTCAAATCCCAGTATGATCACACCCAGAATGTATAATTTGGATCCTTTACTAAAAATGAATGTCTTGGGGTTTTTTTTGTCTGTTTAATACTTTACCCAGAACACTTGTAATTTATTCATGAATGAATAAATATAAATAAATAAATTAGAAATTTTAGGTTTATCTGGGGGATTATTTCTTGGAACAAATTTGAGAAAAGGTAAAGACTTAAAAATTGACTACTTACTTACGAGGTAAGGCCAGTCAGCCTTACCTTGATCCTGGGCAAGCTGTTTGAG
>NW_017729004.1:46060101-46066830 GCF_001723915.1 Gavialis gangeticus | reverse complement strand
TCCCTTCCGACCCTAGAAACTATGAAACTATGAAACTACTTGTCTGCATTTGTGCCCACATGGATGAGGACTACTATCCCCTGGTCCTCATCCATGTGGGCAAAAATGATGCAGCCAGGAGTAGTCCAAACTGTATCATGAGTGACTACAGGGCTCTGGGGGCCAGTCTTAGGAAGATGGGGGCACAGGTGGTCTTCTTGTAGATCCTACTGGTCACAGGTCATGGTCAGCATCACACCACCTGCACCAATGAAGTCTACCTGTAGGTCTGGAGTTGGTGTCATCAAGTAGGTTTTGGCTTCTACGACCATGATTTGCACTTACGTGAAAGGGGCATCCTGGGATGTACTGGTCTTCATCTCTTCTTGAAAGGTAAAAGTCTGTTCTCTTCCAGATTGGCGGATCTCCTCTGAAGGGCTTTAAACTAGGTTTGTCAGGAAAGGGGATGCACACAACAGCGAGAACCTAGGATCAACAACAAACCATGAGCCATGCACTGGAACAGGCCATGTAAGTACCAAGAGCATCCATGGGGGGCTTAAGTGTCTCTATACTAATGCTAGGAGCATGGGGAACAAGCAGAAGGAATTCATAGTCCTGCTTGCAAACAAGAACTTTGACTTAGTTGGGTTAACAAACTTGGTGGGACCCTACCCACAAGTGGGTAGTAAGCATTGAGGGCTATAGGCTGTACAGAGGTGATAGGGTAGGGAAAAGAGAAGGTGGTATGCTGCTCTATATGTTAAAGAGCAATATACATCTTCCATAATCAAGATGGGACCAGAGGAGGGACAAATTGAAGTAATGTGGGTCAGAATGCAAGGGATTGGGGGGAAGGGACTTGGTAGTGAGGGTCTACTACAGGCCACCACATCAGGAGTATCAGTTGTACCTGAAATTTTCCAGTCAGCTTTCAGAGGCCATACAGTCAAGTGACATGGTTGTCATGGGTGACCTAAACTACACTGACATCTGCTGGGCGGAACAGTCAGCTAGATCCAACCGTTCACATAGGTTCTAAACCTGTGTACAGGACCTTCACCTAACAAAGGAGGTATATAGTTCCACTAGGGAAAATGCCTTACTGGACTTGGTCCTGGCTACAGGAGATGACTTGGCAGGAGATCTACTGACACGAGATAACCTAGGGGACAGTGACCATCACCTGATTGAATTCACTATCCAGTGTAGGGTGGGAAAGATAACCAATAGGGCAGTAGAGCTAGACTTTGGAAAGGCTAACTTCAGTGTGCTCAGATTAGTTAGTGAGGCACTGAATAACAGGGGCATTGGTGAGATTGGAGTCCAGGAAGTCTGGTCATCCCTAAAGGGAACAATCCTACAGGTGCAGAATGAGACAATCCCATTGTTCAGGAAAGGGGGGGAAGGGGCCAAGAAGCCATCTTGGCTAGACAGGGAAATCTAGGAAAGCCTAGGACCAAAACAAGAGGCATAAAGGCTGTGGAAGCAGGGGGTAGCTACCAAGGCAGAGTATACATACTTGGCCCACACTTGCAGGGAGGCAGTCAGAAAGGCCAAAACAGAAATGGATCTTAGGCTGGCAACAAAAATTAAAGGCAACAAGAAGTCTTTTTTCAGGTATATAGGGAGTAAAAAGAAGGTGCAGGGTAGCATGGACACACTAGGGCAATTAGTGACAGATAAGGGGTGGGACAAGGCTGAGCTCTTCAATGAGTTTTTTGCCTGTGTTTCTGAACATTGATCAGGACAAATCTCCCAGGCACAAAAGGGATACCAGTTGACCTGAATGATCTTCATCAAGGGTACTGAAGGAATTGGCCAGTGTCATAGCAGAGCCACTGGCACAGTTGTTTGAGCACTCTTGGTGCTCAGTCAGGTCCCAGAGGACTGGCAAAGGGCCAACGTGATCCCTGTTTTCAAGAAGGGGAGAAAAGAGGATTCTGATAACTAGACAGGTTAGTCTCACTGCTATACTTGGGAAAACATTTGAAAAAATTATCAAGGATCACATTGATGGGAGTCCAGGGGGAAAAACAATGCTGAAGGGCAACCAGCATGGATTCATAGCAGGTAGATCCTACCTGATTAACCTTTTTTCTTTTTATGACCAGGTCACAACATCTTTAGATGCAGGAATTGAGGTAGATGTCATTTACTTAGATTTTAAGAAGGCCTTTGATATGGTATTTCATCCTATTCTCACAGATAAACTGAGCAGCTGTGATGTAGATGATTACATGGTCAGGTGGGTGGCAAATTGTCTTAGGAGTTGCACCCAGAGAGTGGTGGTAGATGGGTCAGCATCAACCTGGAAAGATGTGGGCAGGGCAAGACTCAGTCCTTGAACCTGTGCTGTTCAGTGGCTTCATCAGTGACTTGGATGAGGGTATGGAGAGCACTGTCCAGATTTTCAGATAATACCAAATTATGGGGTAAAGTTAACACACTAGAGGGTAGGAAACAAACCCAGGTGGATCTGGACAGGTTGGAAAAGTGGGCAGAATAGGATGCAGTTCAACAAGGACAAGTGCAAGGTGCTGCATCTAGGGAGAAGGAACCACCAATACACCTATAGGCTAAGGAGGGACCTTCTCAGCAGCACAGCAGCAGAAAGGGATCTTGGAGTCAGTTAACTCCAAGATGAACATGAGTCGTCAATGTGATGAAGTGATTAGTAAAGCCAACTGTACTTTATCATGCATAAGCAGGTGCATGATGAGCAGGTCCAGGGGGGTAATACTTCTCCTCTATGTGGCCTTGGAGTACCGTGTCCAGTTTTGGATGCCACGCTTTAAGAGGGATGTGGACAAACTTGAGAGGGTTCAGAGGAGGGCCATTTGTATGGTTAGGGGCCTGCAGGCAAAGCCCTACAAGGAGAGACTGAGGGACCTGGATCTCTTCAGCCTTCACAAGAAGAGGCTGAGAGGTGACCTTGTGGTTGCCTACAAATTCATCGGGGTTGGGGAGGCAGCAAGGAATATAAGATGCTCTGTTCCAACTCACCCCTTGGAATAACTAGAAACAATGGCCACAAACTGATGTACAGCAAATTTAGGTTGGACATCAGGGAAAACTTCTTTATGGTAATGGTAGCTAGAATCTTGGATTGGCTTCCAAGGGAGGTGGTGCTCTTCCCTACCTTGGGAGTCTTTAAGAGGAGGCTGGACATGCACCTGGCTGGGGTCATCTGACTCGAGCTCTCCTTTCTGCCCGGGGCAGGGGGTTAGATTCGATGATCTGCTAAGGTACCTTCCGACGCAAATATCTATTTCTTTTACAAATCTTAAGGCTGCTTGTTTAAATAGGAACTTCTAGGGTTTTGGGGAAGAAAATCCAGGCATGTGCATATGCAAATATGGCATTAAGGTTCTGGCTTCATTACCAGCACTCCAGTGCTCTGTTCCGTATTTTTAAAGTGCCTAGGAGCACCTTCCCATTGTGTCTCAGTTTTCACTTTACAAAATGGTGGTCTTAAAGGAATATGTGTTTACAGTGAATAGAGTTTCTTCCTCATCTGCCCAATAGTGATACACAATCCTGTTTCTAACATTGCACTCTATTAGCAGGTAACCATTACGTTATCATAAATTCTACATTGCTACTTCATTGTAGAATCACTCAAAGAAGATGGGCTGTGAGAATTATTTAAATTTGTTTCAGTAATTAGCCCAATTGGACAGGAAAAAAATAATGAACTTGCTTACAACGGAGCTGACTATATGTTCATAGCAAATAGTTTTTTAAAGAATTCTCTGAAAAAAGCCTTTTTAAGACGTTCCACAGATATTTAGGTTTCATTCCATTTACAATTTTTGATGCCACATTTCAAAGTTGCTTTCAGCTCCACTTGCATCATCTTTTCCAATTATCCTTTACAGTGAGGCTAGTAATCAAAGTTGACATTATCAACATCACTTAGACTTTCATATCTTTCAATTAAATCTTTTCTTGACAACCTATTTTCCTAGGCTTTTTCAGAAGCAGACATCGATCCATCTCTCAAACTTCAGGCTGGTCTTCTGGAATTGAACAAAATAAGCTAGGCTCAGATCTGCCCAGATCTTTCCTTATGCCTATTTCCTGAGAGGATTAGCTTAGAAACCTTCTACATGTAAACCCTGAATATGTCTTTTTCCTTTTTTTTCCTCTTTTTGTTACTTTTACAAAATGAGAACAGTTCTTTTTTGTTTGTTTATTCGTTTGGGGTTTTTTTGGATATATGGGTACAAATTTGTGTTCCTAAAATTTTAGCTATTAATTCCAAAATAATTTTCCATTTGGGGTGTCTGTTTATAGAGCTTCTCAAATTTGAATTTAAATTTGTGTGGTTTTGCTGAAAAAAAATGAATGTTATGCTAATAATGCAGAAATCCCTTCTAAGAGAACCATCCTAGTGGACTACACTATATATGAAAACTTCAGATGTTACTCAGTTATTGAGTTCTTTGAAGTTTTTTTCACAAACCCTACCAGAATGAATGCTTTTTATGTAATACATTTTAAAATATTCAGGGCCCAGTTTAAGTTAGAACTTGATAGCTTGCATATTGAGACCTTCTGCAAAGGGATTTGGATGAGGAGACTGTCAACAATGAAGGGCTGTATTGATATCAGCTGAGCTGTGCTGATTTATACCAGCTGGTCCAGTAAGGAACATTAGAGGGACATACAATGGTAATGTATATCTTGCTTTCTCTTATTAAAAAGGTCTTTACATTTTAAAATGTGCTTAAAGTTAATTTTACCCATTTCTTAATTTTATGCTCAAAGATCTCATCATAGATCTGTAATATTTTCTACTGTCATGGAAAGCAGAGTTTAAAAAGTCCTGCTGAAGCATTACATTAACACTCATGGCAATACATGGTTATTGTAGTATTTCTCTATTGATCTGTTCACTCTGCCTTGAATAATTCAAAAGATGAAGCTTCACTACTACACTTGGTTTTAAATGAATATGTTCATGGTATCCTATTGTGATTTCTAAGGCATCTATTTGCCAGTATCAGGGTGCTTAAAATTACCACCAAGTCCCTGCAAGTCTTAGATACTGAAAAACATGTACTGTAATATACTAGAAAAAGATATATATTTGATAAACTGATCAGCAATTGTAGGAAACCTAAAGAGTCTGACCAAATGTGCTCATGCCCTGTCTCCAGCAAATAAAGTTGGGAGAATCTTCAGTTTTCTGATTACAACGGCTTTCTTGAAGAATGAGAACAGCAGCTGGGATGCAGGAAGAGCCCAGTGAATATCTTATGGGGACACTCCTCCAAATATCTAATTTTATCTGCATGTTAATATTTGAATATGGGCCCTGAGCCTGTCCCTTTTGAAGGTGTGGATTCCTGACATTGATTTTAGTCCTTGGTGGATCAGCATTGTGGATTGAATAGTAGGACTGGACAGTAAAAGTAGTGTTTTATAGCTGTTAAAATTCAAAAATCAGTTGCTCTTAAGATTTTAAGATGTCTGATCTAATAACTAGCTTCCTGAACAAGTGTCCAGATCTATTGTCAAACTATTTAAGTATTATCATTAACTAGGAAATTCTGTATTAACTTCTGTTTTGTATACTGTCACAGAGCGGGCCCTAGGAGCGGCCATGATCCTGCTAGCACCCCCTGCTGTGCTAAATTAGGAGATCCAGCACCCTCTGATTCTCGCCCACCACGTCTTGGTCATATATAAGTTAATATGGGAGGCTGCCTTTGATCTCCTTGCACTGGGTGTTATAATTGTCTGGGCTCCTATGCTCTACGGGTGACCTGTTGCACCCCAGCCTTATGGGCTATGCGTGCCTCCTACCTCCCCTTTAGCACACCCCAAGCTTGGCAGCTGTTGCGGAAGTTGTCTGGTCAGTTGTGCCTTACCGGGCACCCTGGGTTTGTCACACAACCAACGCCCGTCCTCGGGTGCCCCTGGGCTTGTCATGCAACCGATGCCCCTTGCTCTGGCACCCCTGTGTTCGCTAGCCCTCTTGGGCCGTCTCCATAGGCTGATTCCTTCAGGAGCCTCCTCAGTATGCTCTCCCTTCTGGGCTTCTCAATAAGCTCGCCCTTCTCCGGGCTGCTAATCGCGCCCTCACCCTTCTCTGGGGCTCGTCCCGAGCTTCTTACACCCTCCTCTGGGGCTCGTCCCGCGCTTCTCGTGCCCCCGCCCTGCTCTGGGGCTCGTCCCAATCCATGCTTCTTGTGCCAGGCTCAGGTGGCCAGTAGCCGTGCCTGGCCCCTTGACCCTTCTTGGGGTCTTTCGCCCGACTCGGGCTACTTCTCACCCATACTCGGGCCTATCTTGCGCTTGCCGTGGTCTTCGCCCTCGCTGGGGCCTATACACGCACTTTCTGCGCTCAGGGCTCACTGCAATGCTCTCGCCCCCTCCGGGGCTCTGCCCCGCGCTTTCCATGCGATCGCCCTCTCTGGGCTCTTTCCCACGCTAAACTGCGCTCGGGGCTCAAGTGGCACACAACCATGCCTGGCCCCCTGACCCTTCTCGGGGTCCTTCACCTGACTGGGCAGAATACCGCCCTCGGGCTGGGGTCTCAACCCCCGCACCCTGCACCACACCGGTGCCAAACAGCCGTGCCTCCCAGGCACTGCTCTGTGCCCAAACAGGGCACCCAGGAACCCCCAGACTACTGGGGAGCTCCCGTGAGGCCTCCTTACACCCCTACAGCCTCACCCGGTCCTCCGGTTGTATAACAGCAAAACCAAAGCCTCCCCCTCCGGGGCTACAATAACTTCC
>NW_017729004.1:46040789-46055101 GCF_001723915.1 Gavialis gangeticus | reverse complement strand
GGCTGTAACATAAACCTCAAGCTAACCCGGCTGTAACCCAAAATGAGCCTACCGGCTATAGAACTCCACGCTGCCCTGGCTTTCCTTCAGGCCTCCCTGTCAGAGGCCTCTCCTTCCCAGGCCATTCTGCAGGCACTCAGGCAGTCAAGTAATGATGCTGGTCTGCTCTGCTCAGCTCAGCTCTATAGCAGAGCTGTTGCTTCTCCGGCTGCCAGGTGGTAACCGCCCTGCTCTGTTCCTCTGCAGAGCTCCTGCTTCTCAGGCTGCTAGATGGTAACTGCCAGCTAGGCTGTGGCCTGGCCTGTTTATAAAGGCCAGGCCCTGCCCCTTTTTAGCCATGTGACCTGCTCCGGTTGCCCTGACAACCAGCACCTGAGCTGCCCTGGCAATTAGCAGATGCCCTAATTCCTACTTAGGAACGGAGCACCTGAGTGCCCCCGTGACATATACCTATTTGATTTAGGAGTATCACCCAGTTTTGGTTTTACTGTCCAAAATAAAAAAAATAATCTGTGAAATATTGGCTAGATAGAAATTAATAGACTTTTGGAGCCTGACAAAAGTCAGTATTTCACTTCAACTTTGGATCCTGAAATTTTTCAAGTTACATTAAAAAATATGATAGAAAATGGATAAAAGCTGATAATTAAAATTGAGAGTCCCCTGCAACAATGAATGCTGACATCAGGTTGTATGAAGTGAGAACTGAAGCATAATTGTTTAATGTAACAAACTAAGAACAAGTAGGTTCAACTTTTA
Source organism: Gavialis gangeticus (assembly GCF_001723915.1). Taxonomy (NCBI): domain Eukaryota; kingdom Metazoa; phylum Chordata; order Crocodylia; family Gavialidae; genus Gavialis; species Gavialis gangeticus. The sequence continues at coordinate 46,054,342 of NW_017729004.1, read as the reverse complement.
CTTTTTTAACTCTACTGCTTTCTTTACTTTTTGGCTATATGCATGTCAATTATGTGGCAGTTTTTAAAGTGAGGACATATATGTAAGCATTTGCCCCATATTTGGAGAACTGCATATGCTCAGCCTTACTTTCTTAGAAGCTCAACTTCAGTTGATTTTATTATAGCATTGTGTAATAGAGTATCTATGAAGCTCAGACTACTTATGTGCTAGTGTAGGTATTTAGTACTAAGCTTCAGATGTTAAATTTTCAAATATTGTCCATAACTTTTCTGAGCCTCCATTTCCCCATCTGTAATACGGGGATAGGAGCATTTACTTATGTGTGCAAGGAAACTCTCAGTGCAGAAAACATACTTTATTGTTAACTGTATTTATTTTAGTGTTAATTTACAAATATTACGCTGAATGAGAATTTATACAGTAGCTGAACTCTCAGAGGAGCCCTCACAGGCAATTCATTCTCAACCCTCCCATCAGTTATTGATTCCCCTCCCAGTGGTTACTGTCATCAGCACTTCCATTTCTTTGCTGCTTAACTGTGTGTCCAATATTTCATTTAATTTTTTACATGAACTTCGTAACCTCCTTTCCGCCATCAGCCTATTCAATAAGGCATACATTTTCATTTATCAAATAGCTAAAAACCAGAAAAGATGGTACTAGCATAAAGTCAAAACAATTTCCTTTCTCTCTTCTCTCTCATTCTTTCTCAGTAAATGAATAATTTAATACTTGTGATATTAGTATTCATAAACAACTCATCATTTTATGCTGACAATATATCAAAGCCAAAAACATGACTGTTTACAGAGAAATTAACATCTTTCATACATTGTATGCAAATGATATGTAACTTACGTTATTTTCTCCAAGGCAGAATGCCCGCTCTCCCGACACAGTTAATTACTTCCTCTATGTCATTTTGACTTGCTGTTCAGATATATTTGTGTAGAGCTCTCTTTTAAAATGTTGGTTTATTTCTTTACTATGGTTTTTGAAATCATTTCCTTGTCCATGAGTTTATCATACGAAATCTGTGTTGGTAGAGGACGATGCATGGAATCAGCTCTTAAATGCCCTCAACATGATAATTTAGAACACACTGGAGAAACAGCATTGCTGTTGGAAGCATACATTCAATTACTGTATCTGCATACATAATTACAGCAAGTCAGAGCAGACTCAATTAATCAAGTCTGCTAGAGTATAGTCATTAGCACATTCCAATCAACCTCCACATCTCATGTATCAGCATCCCTGCATTTCAAAATGGTGGCAGGAGTGCTTTAACTAAAGCTCATTGAATAAGCTTTAGATATAGCACCCCTGCCACCATTTTGAACTGCAGGGTTGCTGATACACAAGCCACTCTGGGAGCTTTAATTAGAGCATGTCTCGGAGATTGGGGCCTATTTATCACCATGTCCACCTTCCAGGACCCTACAGGCAATCTGTCAAGAAGATTTTGTGGCATCCCAAAAGGAGGAGGAAAGGAAACAAAAAGAGGGCCTAAATACAGGTTTGCTACATGGTCAGTATGTAGGCTGTATCTTGTACAATAATACTGTGAAATAATAGGTCTATCCAGGCCATTTGTGTATTTTTATTGGTACCTTAAGTGTATGTTTGTCATGCAGTGAACTGAACACAACATACCACATATTTTACCTTGCTTAAATTTTCCATTGATTTAAATCATTCTCAAATCCATTAGGTTAGTAGAATTTAACTGTGGATAAATCATATCAGAACCTGTTATCAGACTTTTCATGGATATGTTAAGATTCTCAGAAGGGGATTTTTAATTAAGCTGATTGTTAGACCTTGATTCCATGTGACACCCAACAAGTAGAGAGACAAAGGATCAATGCCATCACGCATCACCTGCACACTTTGTTCGTCAACAGCTTTACTCAAGATGGAGACAGCTCCAGGCCAGCTCCAACAAACTGGGGAGTTGCCCAGAACATTAGTTCTTTCCATATTTATACACCTTGGTTTATGCTCATTAACATTTACCCCACCTGCATCCCTCCTTTGTTCCACCCTTAGTCCTTCCCATTTTAAGCTCTGCCTCTGTTTACTGTTTAATTCATTAGCATGGAATTACCTATACATTTCACTTACTTACATATCTTTTTGCTATGAGTGCATGCTTAAGACCCCAATCCCAGTTTCTTTCAGTCACTTGCGGCTTCTTGCTGATTTCTTCACCATCTCCAAGGTCTTGCTTTTGCTTTATCTCCTAATGATAGCCAGTGGGCTACATCCTGTTCTTCTTACACAATGAGCTATATATCTTACAACACTACTATATTGTTAGGAAAATGCTTATCTAAGCATCTTGCAAGGTTACTTTTAACATACCATTTTGCCTTGTGGTTAGCAGCTTTGCTAGGCCACAGGTTTTAGCCTTTTATTCAGTTGCAAATTCAGTGCTCCCCAAGATCCAAATACTGTCACCCTAACACTAATTACAAGCAGAAAGTAATGTTACAATTCCTGACAAACCTTGTACAGTTAAGGATGCTCTCATTCTGATTCTGCTGATCATTATAGTGATAATTCAGGTTGATTCTGAATCAACCTGAAAACTTACCTGTCAGTGAATTCCTGCTGCATCACTATGAAAAATCACATGGGTTAACCTTCATTGTATACTGTCACTGGGGGTCGGACTAGATGATCTGTCTAGGTCCCTTCCAACTCTTTGATTGATTCTATGACTCTATAAAAACTAAGACTTCACTAGAGGACCAGTATAAAATTGCATCTGACTTAACTTGCTTCTGTACTACGATAAGCATTATGTCACATGAACAAGATAGATAAAGGGGTGTAGGTTGTAGCCATGTTGGTCTAAGGACATAGGCTGACAAGGTTCTTTGGGTGAATCTGATATCTTTTATTAGACCAAATTAAATTGTTGGAAAAAAAATTTTAAGTAAGCTTTTGGGTTTAAAAACCCTTCATCTAAGGCTAAGGAAGTTTCTGCAGTTGGTGTGTGCTCTTCCTGGATGGAATGAATAGTAAAGAATCCAGAGGTTGATAAGCATACAAGATAGGCAGTCAGTGAAGATGTAAACTGAGGAGTCAGTGGGTGAGAGACAACCTGGGTCAGGGGGAGAAGGGAGACGAATAGTGGAGAGGTACCCAGGGAGTTAGATGTCTGGCAGGTTATAATGCATCATAAATCCAATGTCTATATTTAGGCCATGACTTGTAGTATCTAGGAGGATGATGAAGTGAAGTTCATAGGCTCGTCTCTGAGAAGTATTTTGTAAGTTTCCTTTGAAGGTTAGAACTGAAAGATTAGAGAGAGTGTGGTTTTCTTGTGAGAAATATGCTCCCACTGGTAATTGGGTATTCTTGTCTTCGATAGATTTCCGGTGTGCATTCATTCTGGTGTGCAGTTGTTGTGTGATCTCTCCTATGTATTTTCCATCAGGGCATTTGGTGCATTGGATGAGATATATTACATTTCTGGAGGTGCAGTGGTAAGATCCAGGAATGCTGATGGTCTGTTGTGGGGTGAAGTGATTGTGGGGGTGGTGGAGATGTGTTGGCAGGTTTTGCATTTCTTGTCATTTCAGTCTAATGTTAGCTAAGATATTAGAGAAAAATGATGCTGGGTGGACTCTATCATATATTTTCTAAGATACCACCTTTGTCCTTTGCTAACGAATACCTGCAGCAATTCTGTATTTAAACTCACACCTAGGAAAGAAATCATGTGATATAAAATATCTTCAGTTGATGGAAAATACATTAGTGTAGCAGGATAGGTTGTTGCAAATATATTCTTAAGGCACTCCATGTAGTACTGGCTCTCACTGATTCAATTCTTCCTGGTATTCAAAGTCCTCCTTGGAAATTGTTTTAGCTACTTGAGAGATGCTTTCTGCAACAACTGCATTTCATTGAGACAACAAAAATCATGATAAGCAGAAACATCAGTGTGCAGCAGGTAGAGCTTTCATGGTAACTGGGACTGGAAACTCTTAGGAGAGAAAAGTTGGCCTGGAACCTAACCACTTTCATAACTAATTGCCTAATTAATTTCTATATTTTTCTTTTCTTCAGTAATTTCTAATCTCACACAGCACACCTGAACACATAAGCAAGCAAAATCAAAACAAAGTAATCAAACTCTTTTCCCTACAGTTTTTTTTTCTGTCTTTAAACTTTTGGAGGTATCTCAATCAGACAATACCTCCAGGAGAAAGTGGTGGATCTATTTTCTGTTTATTTTCAAGGTATGTGCGACTGCCGGGCCTTGAATATCTGGTCATATATGGCCTTGGCCCGAGTGGCCCATGGTGTTCACCCCACAATTTCTGGTACGCTGCCGGTAGGTGTTTGCTCTCAGAGTGTTCTCCCCCAGTCTTGCCTGCCACAACTTTGAATATTACCCCAATGGTGGGGTGACAACTCAGGGTACCTCTGCAGCACGGGATCTGTCCAGCGGTCACCTGCGGGGCTCCACCTCCCCTACACCACAACCTTACATCACATCTTGATGGGTCACTGAGCCTTCCTGGCCATACTCCCATTCTTGTTGGGTTCCGACAGCTTTGCTAGCCTTTCACCCCTCCAGGGCACTGGTTCCCGCAGCTGATTCGGTCAATCAGCCTCGGGTTGTTTCTGGTTGGAACTCCCCAACCTTGAGGCCTGTTCCCTCCAGGGTATGATACCTCACTAGTGTCTTAAACCAAAGGTGATGCCCAATCAAGCCCTGCACTGGCTACCTCAGCTGTATCGCCTACTCCTATCCCTCAACCCCTCCAAACGGGGAAACATGAAAGAAAACACAAAATAACATTCTCCTATGTCATGGGGAATCTGTGCAACCCCTTTCCTGGTTCCTTTCATCAGGGTACTGGGTGCCTCATTCCCTAGGCCCTCTCCATGGGATGTCCCCTACATGGGGCCGGTCACCCGTAGTCTCTTGCTCGGTTCGTCTTCCTCACTCTACCCGGCTCTTCTCAGGGTATGGTCCTGCCCCACTTCTCCCTTCTGTGGCATCACTATTCAGGTGCCTCGTAGCCCCTCTGTGTACTCCCAGTTGCTCCTTGTATCCAGGGGAGACACCCTGTCTCTTCACAGCCCTTCATGCTGCTCCTGCTGGGACTCTCCCAAAGAGGAATTCTCCTCTGCCTTCCAACTGCCCCGATGCTCCCACCTGTTGTGGTGTAGGTTGTCGCGGCCACCCCTCTGCTCCCTTTGTTGCTGCTGCCTTTGCCGGCTGCAGGGGCTTCTTCTAGCTTGTCCCTCACTCTGCCGAGCCATTCCTTGATGCTGCTGCTAGGGTCCGTGCCTGGAGCCTCCTTTTGCTCTTTGAGCTGCCTTCCTTCCTCCCTGAGGGGCTCCCGGGAGGCACCCTGTGGTAATGCCCTCCTCTGGTCTGCTCCCTCTGTCTCCACCGGCAGCTGGTTTTATTCCTGCCAGCCAGTGATTGCCGGTGACATCACCGGCTGGCTTCAGCTGAATAAAGATGCGGCTGACGAACCATGCGGGTTTCTTCCCCCATTCCAGCTGTGCCGCGGTTCCTGCTGCAGGTAAGTGGTTTTTTTGTTTTACCTTTATGTTTATTTCCTCTTCCTTTTGTGTATTTAATTTCTAGGGTTCTCCCCTTTTAGTTCGGGGTCCTTCCCTCCACTCTCCCCCAGGACAGAGTGACGAGAGAAAAAAAAGTCAGTCTCTTTCTTACTATTCAATTAAACATCTTGAAGAACAACACAACACATAACACAATGCAAGGAAGCCATTCTTGAAATACATCATGCACACTTAGGTTTTTAATGTACTAGAAATAAATAGGGTAATAAAAAAATAGGATATATTAAAGATCCTGCTGTGAAAAAGCAGTGGACTGGATGAAGTATTAATCTGAATGATTAAAAGAGAAGACAAAGGATTGATATCTTCATTTAAATGCCTTTAACAGTGTATTAGTGGAAACTAACAAGGAGATTAAGCAAGAATTCATTTTCTATTGCAAATTGTTATATAGCTCCTAGCGATATATTAATAACTACGTTTAGGAATAGTTCAAGCATCTAAAATTACTTAAATTATGCACAGAATAATTTGAAACTTTAAAAGAGAAACATAACAGTAGAAATTATAATTAATATGATTTAAAAAAAATTCCATCATGTAAAGTGCTAGATTCACAGCAGAATATTTAAACCATTAGCAATCAGGTCTTTTGTTAACTATTGTATTCTATGATATTATTAGGAGTTCATAGAATCATAGAAGTAGGGTTGGAAGGGACCTTGTAGATCTTCAAGTCTGACCCCCTGCCTGGGCAGGAGAAAAAACTGGGCTGAAATGATCCCAGCTAGATAAGCATCAAGCCTCCTCTTAAAGACCCCCAGGGTAGGAGCCAGCACCACTTTCCTTGGAGTTAAATTAATCCTGGTTGAAACTGAATGTAACAGATCCCCTGAATTATTGATATGTGGAAGAAATAATTAAACTTCTTTAGGATATTAGTTAGCTGAAGCCATTATAGCCTCCACTCAAAATATAGGTACATGTCACCATCCAAAACAAAGATAATTGCAACATAGCAAAGAGAGGTTGTTAGTGGTAGAGCTACCTCCGTCTGAAGCCGTGGACAAGTGTTACATTTGTATTGGAAAATGTACCCTTTTTTGCCATAGGTGAGCATACAGGCCTCCTCAACATAACCCTAATGTCCTCACCCACATCCTGCTTACCTGCTTTGCTGATCAGTAGAGGAGGTGGAACAGACAATCATGGGATAGAGTGGTGGGCTTACAATTAGGGTGAGGGAATTCCTGCTGCCACTTCAAGTATCTAGGCAAGAATTGGGGCTCTGGCAACAGCACTCCTGGGGATGTCAGGGGTGAGGAGGGCACTTCTCACCCTTACAGGGTTGAGGGCTGTCCTCAGTAGCTCCTGCTTTTCAGCAGCTGCCAACTGATCACTGCCTGCCTGCCTCCCTTCTCAGCAGGGGAAAGGGCAGGCTGTTAATTATAGGACCCCTTCCTGTAATTCTCCTGGGTGCAGGATTGGGGCAGATAGGGAACCAAGGACCATTTCTCTGTAACATGTTGGCTGGAAAGTTTGCCTTTGAGGAGATCTTTCCAGTCAGGAAGAAAAAGGCATGTATGCCCCCATCTCGCTATGTTTTCCTAGCTCTGCGGATTTCCCAGAAGTTGTTTGAAGACTGTTTCTTGGTGTGACTGGCTGAGGAGCTCGTTGGAGAGCAAAAGCCTGCCTGGACACACCCAGAAAAGGCAACTTGCTTGCACCCAGACATAGTTCTCAATAGTGCTATGGCTGTGTGGAAAGTGAATCTCATGTACTTGACTTTATTCAATCTGGAGAGACGTAGATGCAGTTTAGCAAAGAACAGAGTTACTTATTAAAGCTACTGTTAGCTATGAACCTTGAAAAAAAAATGTAAGGTGAACCTGAGCATTAAGCTGTTGCCCTCAGTAAATAATTATTAATACTGATAAAATAAGTAAGTTTTGAATTGTGGTAGGCAAGTAGACAAAGCTCTGTTCTTTTTGAAGTACACTTAGACCATGGTTCTCAAATGTAATCTGTTTTTTGGGTGCCAGCCTTAACATTTTAATGGGGTCTGATTTGGGGATTTTATATATGTGCACAGCCTTCCATTCCTGACAATCTGATGCTCCTCAGATTGCTAGAATTATAAATGACACCAGAAGAAAGGGGAAGGTGTTCTGGATCTAAATTTAACCATGACATCTAATGTCATGATTCTGACTTGAAGTAAAGCAGAAAAGTATATGATAATTGTTTCAAGAAAATAGCTTTATAAATATTTGGAAATAATGTTAACATCCAAAATACAAGATTATTTGACAAGGATTACATTAAGCAGTCCGAGATTAACATAAGTGGTCCTGTCTTCTAAGTTAGGTAGCTAGAATCAATACTCTGTTTTAGTCTTGCACAGAATTTTTTTCTTTTTACCTATTAACGTTGTAGAGATCTTCTTTTAAAGCTTGATCAGTGTAATTAAGAAAAGTGATTGAAAATCCAACCAGCCATGTCAGCTTGATCCCTCATCATCTCAACTAACCTAGGTAAATTTGTATGTATTCAGATTTTACATACCATACCTTGGCATCAACACCCATGATGAAAAATTTCAAAAACAGGCACCAGGAGTTAGGTCCTAAACCTATAATTAGGCAACTAAATGAGTAACCCAAATTTTCAGTTATTTTATAATAATGGTTTTGATGTAAGCATTTCTTGGAAGGTGAAATTTAAGTAATCATTATAGATATTTTTACACACACACACACACACACACACACACACACACACACACACACACACACACACACACACACTGCATTTTGTTTTCTCTTAAAGATGCATAATTCAGCGATAATCCTTTTTTTTGTTTTTCTTTTACCTTTATTATACATTTCCACCAGTGCCCCTACTTCAGCTGAAGAGCAGTGGGCAGTGCTAAAGAAATAGCAGTTGCAAGTATGATAACAGTTGAGCTTTGAATGCTATTAAATTACTCACACAGGGTCTTAGAGAAGGATAGGGTCTTCATTTATCTTAACTATGCCAGCCTGAAAACATTATCAATTTGAGCATAATAAGCAGTTTTAGGGAGCATGGTGTGCAGTATGTACAGTAGTATACTCATGCATTAATACCACAATTTCATTTGCTTTATGAGTGATACAGGAGTGAAATAGTGGTGACAGGTATAAGACATAAAGACAGTTACATATATGCACACAAAATGAAGGTATAGAAAGCAACAGTAAAAGTGGTAGACAGAGACAGAAATAGGGAGGTAGAAGATCTTTAGATGCAATTTAAATATTCCACCCATGAGATAAACAGATGTTGCAAATGCAGTTTTTAATCTTGCTCTCCATAATAGGTGATGCAAGATTTGTTCCTTCAATTTGGAAGGCCTTGACTCACAAGAAATGTAAGCATATAAATAATACTGTTGACTTTTACAGGCCCTGCTTTCTAAATACCTCTACTTTGTTCCTCTTCAGACTTTTCTCCACTATCCCTTCCCTCCTCCTCCTGTCTTCCCTCTGCCAGGCTATCTGCGTAGGATCCATGAAATTTATGCTTCAGGAAACTGAAGGTAAAAAAACAAATCATTTCCTCCTCCCCCCATAATCCTGAGGAGGTCAAAGCTCAGATTCTTCTAATGTTATCATTCTCTTTTTGAACCTTACCCTGATAAACAGCAGTGCTCACTACCGCAAAAGGGAAGGGGACAGAGGTCACAGCACGGCACAATTAATTGCACCTCGCAGTGATGTTTATGTATCCTTTATAGAATTAAAATGTTGAGTCTTTGACTCACTGTGTCTGTGACTTGCTGTCTCTTTTTAGTACTACGAGGCTTGCCCTTTTTTGATATTGATCCTTCTCTATCCTAGTATATCTCAGGTCCAGTCTCTTAGCTTCTGTTTCTGCTTCATGAACCTTCAGGGATCTATTTTATTTTGCCTTGCCAGGCCATGCTCTCTCTTACAGATCTATTATTGAAATGACTGTACTGGCTCATTCTGATAGTTTATCTGTGAATCTTTATTAGACATCTGGCAACCAGTGTTGTACTACAGATTTTCACAGAATCATAGAAAACTAGAGTTGGAAGGTACTTTACATGGCTACCTAGTCAACCTCTTCTCAAAGTAGTACCATCCCTCTGTAAAACATTCCAGACTAAGTGATTGTCTAACCTGTACTTAAAACTTCCAATGATGGTGATACTACAGACTCTTTTTCAAAATAGTTATACTCTTCACCAGTGATTCTCAACCAGAGTGCCATAACAGCCTTTGAAGGGTGTTCCTGGAGAGAGGAAAATAAGGGAGGTAAGCTTGATGAGATAAGCACAGGCTTTTCCCTTCTAGCTGTTCCACTTCCTTCTTAACCCCTCTTCGAGCAGTTAAGCACTATAATAAATTTGTTTTTGATGTAGGGTGCCACTCAATTCACAGAAGTTATGGAAGGATGCCTCCAGTCTAACAGGATTGAAAACTGCTGCTTTACACCTTTTACAGCAGAGTTGTAAAGATCTCTGCAATTCAATACAGGATCTCTTCCTGTATGCCTCTGTGCACAGAGTTATAGTTAACAATCATTTATTGTAGATATTGTCTCCCTAAGGATCTTAAGTGCTTTGAAACATTAATAAATTAAGCTTTACAACCTGCCTACAAGTTAGAGAACAGTAATGGAGTTTGAGACAGAAGGGGCCATTATGACCATCTAGTTTGACCTCAGGACAGTACTTTTGCTTGTCATTAGCAGATGAAGAAACTGAGTATCTCAGTTTCTGAACAAAAGCAAATAGCAGGTCAAGACAGACAGTTCTGGTCACCCAACTCCCAGTCTCTTTTCCTAACTACCATTTTATGCTTGCTCTCAGACAATCTAACCTAGTTCTTATTAGATCAGGAAACCAGTTACTGGTTACTAGGGAACCAGTTCAGGAAAATAACAGCTGGAACTTCACTCCAAAAGGGTAACCAGTGGTTTGATTTTATTTATTTATTTATTTAATTCCCTCTCCCTCCTTACCTCCCTGCACAGTCTGAAAAATTCCAGTTAATATATTCAGCTTTTTATGTCTTTATACCTGTTCATTCTGGTGTCAGAAGCATTAAAAAAACATCAGAGGCTTTTCTTCTGTATTGGTGACAAGGGTGGAAGGGATGTCTTTTCAGCACATGTGAGAGAGCTGAACAGTTCATATACCATATCCTTAATGTCATCTGACATTGCCATATCCAGAATGGAAAGTATCCAAATAATATATGAATGAAAACTATCAACTCTTTTGGACTTCCTTCGTCACAAATATTAATTGTTTGCTGGAACCTAATGGAGGGTTTAATAGATAATACTGATAAGATCATAATAAAGAAATAAAAATCATCTTTTGTTAGTTACATATTGAGAATACTCACCTTACACTGAACACATTATTTCTCCATTATTCTCCATTTCCTACCTGGGTAGCCACCTTTCCTAAAAAGTAAATATAGATAACAATATTCAACATTGGATAAAATCTGCCAGTGCTGCCTTGGAAGTCTCTAAAATTGTCTTAGGTGATCATGACATCTGGACCCAAAACAAACTTCTTGTCAACCAGGTTGTTGTCATTCCTACCTTGCTGTATGGGTTGTGAAACCTGGAGAACATATTGGAAACACCTGAAAGTTTTGGATGGTTACTGGCTGCAATGTCTTCAGCAAATCTTCCATATCAGTTAGAAGGACAGAAGAACAAATGCCAGTGTTCTGGCTCAAGCAAATTCTACCAGCATTGAAACCATGTTCATATGGCACCTGCTCCATTGGACAAGATGCATCATAAGGATGCCTGACAAATAAGTCCCAAAGCAGGTACTATACTCTCAACTCAAAGGTGGTCAACATTCTAGAAGTGGGCAAAAGAAGAGCTTCCGGAACACCTTGAAGACCAGTCTGAAGAAATGTAATATTAATTTCAATACCTAGGACACTCAAGCACTGAATTGTCACTGGTGGCACTGTGATGTGTGAAAAAGTATTGGTCACTTTGAACAAATGTGCCTCACAATACAGATGGATAAATGAGAGAGATATTGTCAGGATCCACTCCTTCCTCCCAGAAGTATCCGCCATGTCTGCAGTCAAATATTTGGATTGGGATTCACCTTCTTGAACATTTCCAGTTTCACTGAAGACTTCCCTATTTACTGAAAGACTGATGGATATATTGAGGGGTCACTGATGGACAGATTTCTCCATCAACATCACAAACTCACAATCTAGCAGGGCAGTCTCACACTGATTGCAAGAAAAATTAACCCTGGTCAAATGAGGTTTTTACATTAAGGGGCTCTAAAGCAGAGTGCCTTAGGGAACTTGTGTTCCCTTCAGAGTTAATTTTTAACATAGAGATTGCCCAGCCTGCCTCCCCTCAATACCCCAGCTGGGGTAGCTGGGGGAGGGAGGGGGTGCACAAGGTGAGGGAGCTCACCTTGCAGCTATTCAGCAGCTGAAAGCTTGGTTCCCTTCCCTTCCCTGTCCTTTCCTTGCTGACTGCCCTAGAACTGAGGAGGGTGGAGCTGGGAAGACAGATGGTTTGGCAGCCTCCTTGGAGGCTGATGTAGGACCTGCTGGACAGCTGATACAGGCTGGCTCCAACCCCTCCCCACCTGCCCAACCTAACAGGTGAGCAGTGCAGGATGGCTCCAGCTCCTTCCACCTCCCCTGACCCAACAGGCAAATGGCTGCTCAGTCAGACTAGGGTGTGGGGGAGGGGCTAAATCATGGCATCCATTGTTTTTTATCCTGTAAGAAAGGATGCATGAAAATAGAGTGATGTAGAGGTTAAGGGGTAATGTTCTAGTGAAACTATCTGCTATGCAACTCTCTTCAAGATGAGAAGGAGCTTTGATGCATGAGAATATAATCAATGTACACAAACACATGGATTGCACACATTTTGATGCAAGGAGTTAGGCATCTTTTATTCCATAATATGTGTAGTGGTGTATTCAAGGGCTCCTTTTTTGGTTTTGTTTCTTATTTTAATTCCCATAGGCATGTTAGTCTTGCATGTAATTGGCCTTCTCCTTATTGCAGTCTTAATTTCACTCCCTACCTCCTACTTTAACCCCATAGTTCCCTCTACAAACACAAACATGAGTTTCACATAATTGCCACGTTCCCCCAAATTTCCATACTCTTGGGCCTGGAACTCTTCCAAGAACAAGGCAGAGGAGTGGAAAGCATGAGGGGCTACAATTTAAGTGACCTAGTCCAAGTTCACTTGGCCTCTCTGTTTCAAATCCCCATCTATAAAATAGAAGTAACTGTACCTATCTTTCCTGTGTTGAGGCTAAATGCATTAACGATCAAGAGGTACTCAGACAATGCATTAATAGGGCCCATTGAAATCCCCAAGATGTACAATATCACATAGAGAAGATGAGTGTAATGGGCAAATTATTTTATATTTTTATTTTCCACTCCGCTAAAATTATGAGTTGATTCAAGGGGTAGAACAGTCGTATCTTGGATTAAGGGCTCCAGATCTGTTTGAATGATACATGTCCTGAAGGCTTACTTTGCCCTGTAACTAGTGAACAGTTTACGGATCCTGCTTTCTTCAGACATTCAGGAAGTCAGAATCAAGACAGTTATCATCTTAGGAATTGGTAAGCTTAGGGTACCATAGAGACCCAATAATATCCTGGAGTTCAGAGAACCCAAGAGTACAGCAGGAATTTAGGCTTTACAGGTGGGATAGAGAAGGAAGGAAAGGTGGGGGTGTGGTGCTGTATGTCAAGGAGCAATACACATCCTCTGCGAGCAGAATGGGGTCAGAGGAGGGGCAAGCTGAAGTGCTCTGGGTCAAGATACAAGGGGGCTGTGGGGAGAAGGATTTAACAGTGGGGGTCTACTACAGACCCCCCCAATTAAGGGGAGGAGCTGGACCTGGACCTGGAATTTTCGGGCCAGTTTGCAAAGGCACTTAAGGCAAGG
>NW_017729004.1:46035353-46040778 GCF_001723915.1 Gavialis gangeticus | reverse complement strand
GGAGGTGATCCTCCCCCTCTACATGACACTGGTCAGGCCACAGTTGGAGTACTGTGTTCAGTTCAGTGCTCCCCACTTCGGAAGTGATGTGGATGACATTGAGAGGGTCCAGAGGAGGGCCACCTGCATGATCCAGGGACAACAGGGCAGACCGTACAACGAGAGACTGCGGGACCTGAACCTGTTCAGCCTTCAGAAGAAAAGGCTGAGGGGGGACCTGGTGACCATCTATAAACTCACTGGGGGGACCAGAAGGGTTTGGGAGAGACCTTGTTTCCCCTAGTGCTCCCTGGCATAAAAAGGAATAATAGCCACAAGTTGCTGGAGAGTAGATTTAGATTAGACATCTGTAAGAAATACTTCACAGTTAGGGCGACTAGGATCTGGAACCAACTTCCAAGGGAAGTGGTGCTGTCTCCCACCCTGGGGGTCTTTAAGAAGAGGCTTGATGCCTACCTGGCAGGGATCATTTGAGCCCAGTTTTTCTCCTGCCCAGGTGGGGGGTCAGACTTGAAGATCTACAAGGTCCCTTCCAACCCTACTTCTTCTATGAATTTAGTGGACCTAGAAACTAGTTCTTGCGCAAAATAAAGATGTCTAATTGTTTGACTTAGAAATCCAAGGAAGAATTCATTATATTATCTCCAGCTTTCAACAGCAAAATATAAAACTGGGAAGATAAACAGCAGTACACTTGAACAAGTAATTCAATATTTACACATTGTTGTAATGTTTAAAAAGACCCATTTAAAGAGTAAAAAGGAACTTAAAAGGAGACTGGACATATACGGCACTTACACACATGACGGTGGTTTAGTTCTCAGGGTTTTATTCTATGCCTCCTGAAGTGAAACAGTGGGGCATAGAATAAAACCCTGAGGACTAAACCATTTCCATTTTTCCATCATGTTATGAAGAGGCCCCCTGAGTCTCTTTTTTGGGGGGTGGAGCTGGAGCCTTCCTGTGGCTGCGGGGTGAGCTGCCAGCAGGCTGAGCAGCCTCTGAGCTGCGGGGAGCCTTGGTTCTTCTCTCTGTGGCAGTGGTGCTCCCCCAGAGCCACCTGGGCAGGCTGCTAGTAGGCTGGGTGCTGCCCCAGCTTGGAGGCAGCACCCAGCCCAATCCAACGGTACCCTAAGCCCACCTGCTGGAAACCTGCTAGGTGGGCTCGAGTAACAGCTGAATTAGGCTGCAAGCTGCCTATGAGCAGCACCCACTTCGAAAAAATAGGTATTTATTTTAAAAAAAATACTGAATCTTAAGTAGGGTTTTGTTTTGTGCTTTATTTTTGCTGTGCTATGATCAAGAATAGATGCACAAAACAGACATTTCTCATAAATAATTAATTTCCATGTTTTTTAACAATAATTTTTTAGTATAATCAGTTTTTCATAATATATTATTCATCAATATTTTTAACATTATCAGCAATGTAGGCATCTGAAAACAATAGTACCATTTGCTATGCAATGAGCTTAACTTTTGATTAAAAGTTCAAATATCTTTTTAAAGGAATATTCCTTTCCTATGAGGAAGAAGAATACTTTGTTCATCCAGCAAGATCAGACAGAATGAATGACTCGGCAGCAAAAAGGCAGAGTAAAGATCTGTCTTAACTCCATTTTACATGTACCTGAAGAAATGTCACTCCATCCAAACCTGAGGAAATGTTCTGCTATCATTATTTTAAAAATATTTTTGGTATATTTAATGTGAAACAGTTCAGATTCTCTGTAAAACTGTAATGGATAATGGCAATGAAACCATAATGACTCGCATGTTTCTATTACATATCTTTGGAAAAGTTATAGCTGTCATTAAGGGAAAAGCTGTAGCTGTGCATTTCATTTATTAACATTTTTGTGAGGCAAGCAAAAAGATACGTATTATTTTAAGGGTACATCTTGCAATCAGATGCCATTTACACTGGCATGTGGAATCGAGTCCAAACCAGCTATTATTTTTCTCCTTTTATTGATCATTGTACATGGAATTATGACTTTGACTTGAAGGTATGGGTTCAATCCTTCTTGTCACAGAATGAAATGAGTTTGGTAGTGTCATTCTAGTCATTAGTGGATATTATTACAAATCACTTAATAGGTGCATCAATCATTTGTGCTGCAGGTTGTTTTTGGTAGGTTTGTTTTGTACTTTTTCACAGCATTTGCTTTCTTGGTTTCTGATTCCTGTTTTTGCTAGGAACATTTGATTCCAGTCATCAGGGAGCAAAAGTCATTACCATCTGTCAGTTGCTGTGGAGCTTCCTTCATGTGAAATAAGTTAGCTATGTCAGTTAAATGTATAGCCCACATCCCAGATGATCCCAGAATTTCCTTTGCCATAAGCAACACTTTGGTTGGGAATCATTTCTGAAGAATGGCCAAATATGATAGATGTTAGTGGAAGATCCTCATGTACATCCCCTGAGAATCTGCCCCAAAGATGCATTGTTGGCAGTCTTGCAAGTGACTCAAGTTCTGGAAATTCTCTTGTTTTGTTCTCTTATTTACTCATTGCTTTTGCAAGCTGGTTTATTTTAATTTTTTGTCTCATTGCTTCTGTAAGCTGCTCTATTCCACAATCGCTACATTCATGTATTTTTTTATTAATGAAAGTGGTGCTACTATAGATTCTATAGTATGTTCTAGGCTAAATTTACTGGGAGCTTCATCAAATGGCACAGCCTGCTCTATTCATGACCCTTTAATTAGGATTTTCAATTGAAAATACAATTGTTAATTGTAAACTATTGTTACTAACCTTGGTTGAATATTCAATGTAGGGTGTATTAGATGTCTAGGCTATGTTTGCCATTCATCACAAAATATGAACAAGCTGTTCAAATGTAATTTCTAACTGCTCATGAAAAGTCCACTTAAACACTTCCTTCTCCCCTCACTTTTCTTTTTAAATGGCATTAAGATATTCAAGTCTTCTGTGAGGAGCTATTTCAGTTTTAAATAATTCATGATAAATGTGATTTTCTAGCAGTGATGGATGCATAATCATTTATTTATTATGTCTCAGTGTTTTATTTTCTAAAATAGAATTTTAATAGGCATTACATCAATTAAAATGTATTTGGTGATAGTTGCAGATTAACTGCTAAGGGCAGGGTTTTGGCTTCTGCTAAGAATGTGATTGTTAGCTAAAAAACCCGTCTCTTGATACTGATAATCTTTACAATCACTATCTGATTTCCAAACTTGGCTTTTTGATAAAGGTTGTGCTGAAGTCTTTTTTTCTTTTTTAAACAATACCTAGAGTACTCCAATTTCCTTAATGGCTCTCAGTACTCATTTTGGCCTTGTAACAAGGAAAATGCAGCTGATTGATTAATCAATAATCTTCTGTTCTTAACAGACAATAGTGAAGTGTCAACGTGAACGCATTGAGTTGCATCATCTTCTTTGTCTATATGTCCACCAGTGGGTCATAGCCTTGAGGACACTGCAGATTCTGGCAATAATGTGAGTGTCATTGGTGAGTGGCTCTGCTTGTTTCTGGTTGAGAGGACTCCACAGGATACTTTTGGATAATCCCCTAAAAAGTACTGAGAATAAGAGTATTAGAAAATTTACAGCTGTTTGGCATAAAGGCTGATACAAGACAAAATGAGGTGGTGTGGGCTATGCAGTCCACCAGATTCCAGAGGGAGGGGGAAAAACCCCGTCCCTGCCTCCTCCCCAGGGGCCCTGCCGGCTGGTATCTGGCTGTGCCCCTGCCCTGTCCCTGCAGCAGGAGGGGTGAGTAGGGCCCTTGGTGGGGCAGCAGCCCCTGTCATAATGTGAGGGAGCATGAGCCTCTTCTTGGTGGGGGAGCCCCACTGCAGAGCCCTCCAAGCCCCCTCACAGTGCCACCATGGCCCACAGCAGCTTTCCTCTCTCCTCAGTGCCCCCCCCCCACCACTGGGAAGAGGCTTTTGCTCCGGGGAAACTGTGACAGGGGCTCCTGGCCCCATCATAGTTGCTCCCCCCTCACCGCTCTAGCTGCCAGGCAGGGGCACAGCGAGACACCACCAAGACCCTGAACTATGGTTACCATATGTCTGTGTTTTCCCAGACATGTCCTTTTTTTGGGCCCCATGTCTTCCATCCGGGAAGGTTTTTAAAATGCAAGCAAATGTCTAGGTTTTTGCTCTGCCTCTGCTTTCCCCCAGAACTTGCAGCTTGGCTGCTTGGGGCTGAGGGCAGCGGGGAAGGTGACTGGCTCTCAGGGGATCACATGCTTTGTGGACAGGCCTGAGCAGCTGCTTGCAGGTGTAACCCAGGTACACCCAAGGGTGTTCCCTATTCTCAATCAGATGGGATAGATAGGCAGGAGGGGGTGCTGTCTATCCCTCTGTCCTCTATAGTTAGCCCAAGCCCAAAGTTCTTAACTATATACAATTTACTGAGTTACCAACATATATATAAAAAAAACTCTTTAAGATGGATATAATTACAGATATAAATACAAATATACATATAAAGGTCTGTTAGCTGGAGGAAATTGGCCCTAGGGAGCACTTGGGTAAGTACCTGTGCCTGAGGCTCAGAAGAGGGGTAGATCCCAGGAGAGTCAGTCCAGCAAGCTTATACCACAAGTAGGTTAGCTAATAGTCATCCTTACAGAGCCAATTATACAGAATTAATACACCCAACTATTTATAACACCAACAATGACAATAGATACCGAATAGAAAACACAACTATACCAGATATTAGACGCACTCTATATGGGTTCCAACCACTTGGTCCCTCAAATGGGATAGGGCTTCTCCCCCTAGGCCCACTTTCCCCAGGGTCCCTTGCCTGGGGGCATGTCCCCTGTGGGATCCGGGTTCCCGGTAACTCACAGTCCTTCCTCTGGGGGCTGTGAATCTGGATTCTGGGTCCCCACACCAGCTCAGGCCTCCTGGAGCTGTTCTCCTCGAGTTGAGTGTTCTTGCCTCTGGGCCCTGTGTTAGGTACCCAGGGAGCTCCTATGGGAGCTGAGCCCTCTTTCCCCTTCCCAGGCCCTGCTCAGGGCACTGGGGCTCTTTTAGTTTAATTCTGAGCCACACTGTAGGGCTCTGGTTATCTTGCCTACAGCTGGTGCTAACTTGAGAAGCCTCAAGATGCTCCCAGGGCTGCCTCTCTGTATGCCGACTTGCACACTGTGGGGCCTGAGCAGCCTCAAGCTGCTCCTAGGGCCTGCTTTCTGTGTGCCACTTGTGCACCTCCCTGCCTGGCTGCCTGCTGGAGTTACAGGCCTGAGCATCCCTGCTGTGGTTTCCAAGGCCCTTGTCCATGCGTTGTCCTGCACACTGTGGGACCCACCAGCCCTCCAGAGTTGAAGACTTGAGTCACCGCTCATGGCTCCCAGAGCCTTAGCTCTTGTGCACCGAAATGCACACCATGATACCCGGTCAGCTGCTGGGGTTGCAGGCTCGAACTACCACTTG
>NW_017729004.1:46028636-46030353 GCF_001723915.1 Gavialis gangeticus | reverse complement strand
AATGCACACCATGATACCCGGTCAGCTGCTGGGGTTGCAGGCTCGAACTGCCACTTGCGACTCCCAAAGCCTGGACTCTGTGCACTGAACCATACATCGTGATGGCCCTGAGCAGTCTCTCACTGCTCCCAGGGCCGGGTCTCCGTGTGCTGTCCCCAGGCACCGTCCACACAGCCCAAACAGTCTTGCACTGCTCCTACGGTTGCTCCTCCAGTAGCGGCGTCAGGAGCCCTGGGTCTATTGCCCACTGAGGAAGAGCTCCCCAGCTTTTCTTGCTCCACTCTTAAGTCCCTTGCCGCATCTTTCTCCCAGCCTGCTGAGCATGCTCCCCTTATATACTCTATAGGGGCTCCAACCCCAAAGTTCTTCAGACCTGGCTGGTGCTGTTCTGATCCAGGTCCAGCTGCTCCTTGCCCCCACCCTTTGGAAAAGGGTGGGGCATTTCTTCCCTTGTGCTGCCTCTGGATTGGTGGGCAGGCTCCACCAATCAATCAGTAGACTCTTGATCCTGGAACTCAACCCAAGTTCTGAAAAGGTAAGCCTGCTACACTGGTAAAAGGCCAGGGGGCTGTAGGTTGGGAGTGCAAGGCACTGGCAGGGCTGGGGGGTGGGATACAGTAGGTCAGGAGTGCGAGGCAGCAGCAGGGCTGGAGGGGGCTGTGGTTTAGGAGTGAGGGGCAGAAGCAAGGCATAGGCATATTACCCCCCACTCCACAATTATATACCCTCTCCTCCCAGTGGTGTCCTTTTTTGATACTGGAAATATGGTAACCCTATCTTAAGGGTGCTGGTACATGAGCATGGAAATAACTCTAATGTTCTGCAGTTACAATGCATTGAAGTAGACCCAATTAATTGAGTCTGCTGGACCATGATAATTACCATGTTCCAGCAGCCTCCTGTGTCTCATGTATCCATGTCCCCACACTTCAAATGGCAGTGGGGGATGGCTTGAACTAAAACTTGGCAATATAGGGGCTTCATTTCTCACCAAGGCTAGAGGCAGTCAGGATAAATGAGAGGAGCTTTGAGACTGTTTGTTTTAACTTATAATGGGAGATCAGTCTGATGAACAGTCAACCTGAGGTATGGGAAGGATAAAATGGTCTCCCAAGCCTGCCTTTTAAGCTGGTTGTGCAGGTTTAAGTTTGCTAGAGTTAGAGCAGTCTCAAGGTCCTCTAATACAGTTGCTAGCCATATCCCAGGGGCCTATCCCAACAACTGAAGTTTGGAGCTGTCAGCTACTTGCCTGGACTTGCTTGGCACTTCTTGTTTTATAACGGTTTTATGCTACCTCAGGGGCGTGCAGATACTAGGCTGATTATCTCAGGGCCCATTACATCTGTTTGGGTGTAAAATGGCTGTAAGAAAACCAGCCACATCCTAATCAGCAGTGATCTGGGATTTCTGTTTCCCACAGAAAGGTGGCAAAAAGCAGATTTTTCCTTTTAAATGAGAAAAATGATGATTTCTCATTTTAACAGAGAAACATGTGGATCTTCCACTTTTGCAAAGAGCTCTTTGCAGGCTGGCAGAGTTCCAGCCTGCAAGGGGCTGGGGGGAGCAAGAGGAGGGCATTCAGGCAGGGAGCACCATGAGCATGTGCACATGCTGCCGGACAGCGTGGAGAGTAGCTCCTGCAAGTAAATCTGTCATGGGGGTTGGAGGACTGAGGCCCCTGTGGGAAGGGAAGGAGCTGGGCAGACCTGGGGCTGGG
>NW_017729004.1:46019130-46028332 GCF_001723915.1 Gavialis gangeticus | reverse complement strand
GAGCAAGGGTAAGGAAGGAGCTGGGCAGACCTGGGGCTGGGACTGTTGCCCAGCCAGCTGTGTGAGGCTTGGGGCCCAGGGCCACAATATGTGGCCACTGGGGTGAGTGGGATGTAGCTGTGGGTGGCTTGAACAGGGGGAGAGCTGGTTTCCCACTGCTGCATGCACTCCCAGGGGGAGACAGGGGACCAGGTGCCTTGCAGATCTGTGCATGGGTTGGGAGTCAGGGCAGGCTGCCCACTGTGGGCTCAAGCTACCTGCCCTGCTGCCCTTCCCCCCAGGGCCTCTGCAGCCCAGCAAGCAGGAGCTGGCATGGCAGCGCAGTGGGGCCAAGTGGGGAAGCTTCTTGCCTCTGCAGGACCTGTGCTGCTCTGGTGAGGCACCGCCTGGCAGCCTGGCAGCAGCAGGGCTCACAGTGAGGAGTTGTACCTCCTGCTGCTGCTGGGCAGGCAGGGGTGCTTCTCCATGGCCGTGCAGGGCTTGCAGCGGCAAGTAGCTTCCCTGCCCAACTCTGCTCTTCCCTGCCCCACTGGGTCCCACCTGCTGGGCTGTGGAGGTCCTGGGCAGAGGGCAGCAGGGCATGGGAGCCCAAGCCCACAGCAGGCAGCCTGCAACCCTCCTCTCCCACAGGTTCTGCTCTGGCTGTGCTGCCCTTGGGAGAAGGAGAGCCAGGCTCCGTGCTTCACTCCACTTCAGCAGCCTTCCTGCGGGCAGTAGCCAGGGCTTGGGCACTGCTGTGGGGGCTCCAGGCCCAGGTCTCTGACCCCATAGCTCTGGCAGGGCTGGGGGGCTGGGGCTTTGGAGTGTGAGGGGCCTGTACCTGAGTCCTGGTGAGCAAAGGGGGAAGGGGAGCTTTGATTTTCCACGATAAAACATCCAAAATCAAATACCAAAATGTATAGGTGTTTAGCATTTATTGTATTATAGTGATTGACGTAGCCTCAATTTCCACTGGTAGCCTTCCAAATTGCTTTAAAATTGTAAATATATCAGTAAAACATTGTGTTCAATTGATGCATATATATATAATGTGTGTGTGTGTTTCATTTTAATCGCAGATTCTGGGGGTTTTTTCAGAGAATTCACAATTTTTATCAGACAATTTGTGATTTTTAAACAGAAAAAAGCTGGATCCCTGCTAGTCGGCAATCAGGACCAAAGAGAAAGCACATGCTTTTAACTGTTAACTCCAGGCATCTGTGAGAATTTATTGAATCCCACACTGATTCACTTATCTGTCTAGGTTGGGCTTTCAGAACCTCTTCTTCATTTTGAACATCCAAAGCAATAAAATAACCATTCAAAAAACTGCCTAAATAATAGGGCCTATAACAGTTTATATGACTATAAAAGTCATACAATAAAGAACTTTCAAATTTTATATGATTTGGGTAGTGGTACAGTATACAATATTTTAAAATTAATATGAAATGTACTTAGTGTTTAATATTCCCTAATAATATTTTTAAAATATAAAATGCTCTTAAATATTATTTTTAAATGGGAAAGTTAATATTCTACTTACAGGTGTTTCCTATTGTTTTTACCATTTAATTTATTCTAGACCTAGTGCATGCCAGAGAAAAATGTCAAATATATTTTATGAACTTTTTTGTAGAACTTTTTTTCAATTTTTTTGTAGAACTTATTCAGCTTTTGCTATATATAGACCAGACTTATTTCCTTTATTTTAAATCAAAACTGACATGCTGCCTAATTCTCCTCCATAGCTATCCAGGGAGGGTATTCAACATTAAATTAAAAAATTACATTTTTTGTGGGGGGGAGGGAAGAACCACATGTATGTATGAAAACCCAAGATGCTTCTACTCTTGAACTTATGAAAATGACAAGAGAGATGAAAAGAGGCAACAAAATGATTTTACTTAACATGTCACCTGTGAAGGGAAAAACAAGCAGAGGAAGAAGTGAATAACAAAACATTTTATTTGCAGGGAAAACATCCTGCTGGGTAACCTGAGTAGAGGAGAGAAGAATAACTATTATTATAACCCACACTATGTTAAGAACCATAACTAAACTTGTTACTGATTGAGCAAAGTTGTTTTATTAAGACAATAGGACTTGGACCTATGTTCTTTTAAATTTTTTATCCAGTTTATTCACGCACTGCATTTCGAACAGTTTAATTGCGTAAGCTCTCAGCCTGCATCATTAATCTTCCAGGTGCTGTAATTCATACTACAATTCCCAGACCATGTGTGCGCTTTTCCCAATATCATTATATTGCACAGGTGGTACCACAAAGAGTTCAGTTTCACCTTGATTTCACCAAAGGCAGTGGTATGTTTTGAATCAGTTATTTTCTGCTGAAAAGGTCATTTTGTTTCAAGCTGCAGAATATCCTTCTCAAGTTTCTTATATATTTACAAACACTCTTTCTTTGTGTGTAAAAATACCCACCTTTATATCAAAGTTTAAATTATAAATAATGTATCATGGGCTGATAAAAAGTTGATGACAGTATTATCTAGAACTTTTATACACGGCTTGCTCTTTATTCAGAGACTTCAAAGACAAATACCATTACCCCCATTTTACAAGCAAGAATACTAATATATGTATGGGAGTTTGCCTGAGTATGAATTGTAAGGCCTTGACCTGGAAATAATAGTAACAGATGTTCTGCGCTTCCATGCAGGAGGGCTTCCAAGAACTTACGCAATGGGTATGATTGATGAGAAACTCTCAGAAGTGTCATATGATGGACAGATTTAATCACCAACCAAATATAGGAAGTAGAATAAAACATGATTTTTTTTTTGTATTGGATTGGTTCTCAAACTGCTTAGTTTTCAGTAGGCTTCCAAAGACCAGACATGTGCAGACTAAGCATTTAGACTGACCTAACTAGGGTTAGCTTGATCTAAGCATTGATCTCTACAGAGGGAGGTTAGGTCAGGCAAAAAATGGCTGACCTAATCTAAATTAGTTCACCCAAGGACGTGCACCAAGTTAGATGGAGAATGGGGTAGTCTGTACACATTTGGAGAGCAGCTTGGGGGCAGAGAAAGCCTACCCACTTACCCTGGCTTTGGCTTCCCTTTTTCTATTCCCTACCCCCTTCCTTGACTGGCTGCCGCCTCCTCCCACCCCGGATGGACAACCCCCACCGCCCCAATCCTGCCAACTATCCCCCGCAGACTCACTAGCTCTCCCTAATTATGCCCATCTCTCTTCCCACCGTGCCTTACTTAAATCAGTGTTCCTGGCACTGCTTCTGGCACTAGTGAATGTCTGCACAAGTGAGATCCAATCATAGGATTGCACAACTTAAAGTAAGGCCCCCCTCGACACAAATATTGCACAATTTACTGGTTAATTACTCAGTTACCTGAAGACCAGCTACATGTACAAAGTAGCTATCACACAATAAAAAGTTCCAACCAGCTCTAAAGTTAGATCTTGAAAATATGTACAAACTTTATAGCTGGTTGCTATTAGACTTTAATTTGCACATGTAGCGGGGTCTCCCCTGTGGCGAGGAGTCCCATCAGATGGCATGGCTCTGCAGGGGTGCACCATGTCCAGCATAAAATCCCCAGGTCCTGAGGATTGAGGCAGTTATGATCCTTACAGCTGAGAGATAAGGGAAACCTCTGGGCCTGAGGATAACGGCTACCACAGGGGTGGGCAATTATTTTGGGCAGAGGGCCGCTTACTGAGTTTCAGCAAGCCATCGAGGGCCACGTGACAGGCAGCCCAGGGCAGATTAATATTAATTTTCTAAATTTTGTAGGGGCCCTGTGGGCCGGATAGAATGGCCTGCTGGCCCCCGAGCTGCATTTTGCCCACCCCTGGGCTACCATGATCCTTAGGGCTCAGAGGTGCATGAAAACCCTGGACCCTGGGGATTGTGACTGCTTTGATCTCTAGAGCTTGGAGGTGTGTGAAACCCCTGTACCCTTATGATTGTGGCTGCCTTGATCCGTAGGGCTCTCGGGTACAGAAAACCTCTGGAGCCAAATGATTGCCTCGGGGTATCCCCCTGCTCCAGGGGTGCAGAAAATTCCTGTAGCAGTGATCCTCTAGCCCTAGGAGTTTCCCACAACCCTGGGGTGGTGATACTGCCTTGAGGCAATCTTCTGGCTGTGGGGGATTTCTGCAGAACTCCGCATAGGTCTGGAAATCTGACAGCAGGGGAGTGGCAATTCATGCTTCACTGCTTTCACAATGCCAGATTTTTGGATCTGTGGGCAGTTCTGAGGTCCAGATGACAGCTCCATGGGCCAGATCTAGCACTTCGGCCGATGACTGAGTAACCCTGCTCTAGCTGGTTTGCAAACCTTTGTCTTTTCAAAGAGATTAGGAACCTAACCCTGAGAAGAAGTTAAGTTCCCTATACAGTGGGGATAATGAAAAGAATGAACATCTTGTTACTAAGGTCTCCTATCTGGTGCCCCTGAAAAGGTCCACAGGGGTTATTAGCTGAGTGGCTAGCAAACTACTTGGAGCTGATAGACAGGCAGTGACTGTTATTCCTGTTTTCATATTGCAACAGCAGTGTGTTCCTTGGGGCTGTGGGTGAAGTTCACCTTTCCCAAACACCTGTACACTTCTCATCAGCTTGACTACTTCGGTCTCATGCAGTCCTAATCCTTTATACTTCCAGTAGAGGAGGTAGAGCTGAAATGACAACCTTGGCTTTAGTGTATTTCAATGAACAGACACTCCTATCATGAAATCTCAGTCCAAGCAGTTTATTTTCTCTTAAACTCTCTGTTGAATGATAGCTCTTTGTTCCAAAAGTTGTCAGCTCTGTGCTTCTGTGTGTTTGTGCTGAACAGGTGGCAAAGAAGATGGTGGTGCAGGTGGAGGATCCCTAGATTATGTTACTGTAAGATTGCTCCCTCCTGCTTGAGTTTAATTCCCATTCCCCTCACTCAGATACCAGAATGACTAACGGCAGTGTCTCCCAAATTACTGGGAGCAATGAAAAGCCCTTCCTCCACAGTTCTCAAGGGAAAGAACAGGATTTTCACCAAGCCCGTTGAAGTGAAATTCCACTTAGATGGAGCAGACAAGTATGGGGGTGGGGGGGTCTTTTTGTTTTCTGTGTTCTTTATACTGTAGATCTTGCTGTGACACTTGTGTTCTCTCTGATCAATAAAATATGTCCAAAACAATCCTTTAAGTACTCTTATCTTCTGCATTTTAAAACAGCAAGGCAAAGTCTATTATGTAAATATTGCTTTTTTCATACTGAAACAGGCAACCTGGGTTATTTTTAGGTTTGACTGACTTCTTTTTCCGGAATTTTAATAACATAAACTGTTGGATGCTAGGAGGTGGGAAAAGAACCATGTGCTAGTAACATTTAGTGTCTTTCTGTATTAAAAAAAATCCAGAATTTGTATGTTCTCTTAAACAAGCTTGGAAGTTTTAAAATGAGGTAAAAGATAAATTATTCGGGGTACAAATTTATAGAAAAAAAGAAATCCAATCTTTTAACTGATAGTTATTATAGTATTATATTAATATTATTGTGGGTGAACGTGGCAAAATTGCCTGCATTAAGGTTCTGATATTCCTGTTATAGTATCTTATTTAAGTTGCATGAAGATTTGCCAGACTTCCTTGGGCAACATTTTTCTTGCTGGGTTTCTGCCTCAGGCTTGCTCTGCCTCATGTGTCTCCTCCTAAGCAGTTGTCTAGCTATGGCTTATATTAAAAAATGGAAGAGAGAGAGAAATCTACTATTAACATTTCCTCTGAAAGCTCTAACATCCCATGCTTTGGACAGAGACTTCAAATCTTGGAGAAGATGGTTTGCATGACTTTTACCATCTCCGAGAGAGTTTATCTCAATTTAGCAAAGTAATATGTCTGAAAATTGGAACTTTCATACTTAGTATGGACATCTTTATCTGTTAAAGCTAAATTTTTGGAAGATTCTGTGTGAATTGGATATACTCCAACCTGGGACAATATCCCAGAATATCCCTCAACAAGAATATCCCTGCAAGTTTCGGTTGTGAGCTCCTATGGGCCAGGTCCAAGCCCAAGTCTGAGTCTGTGTTCAGGTGTCTGGATTGAGAATAAGTAAATTTAGAGGACAGGAGAAATAATGACATTCCCATGGGAGCCAGGGAAGCTGGTGTATTAGGAGGGGGAATGAACAAGATGACCTTATTGTACAAGCTTCTAAACAAAAAATATAGTATGCTTTGTAGGTTGGAGCCAGGTTAATGTTTTGCATTTACTTCCTTAGACTTTCAAACCTTTCCATCAGCCTTTGCCACCTTTTCTTCAATGCTATAGGATCTGTCAATACAAAGACATCTTCCTATGCTAATAAGGTCTGAAGAAGGGCACTTTGCACCTGGCACCTTTTTCAAAATCTCTCTCAATTATACAGTTGCTCCAGTAAAAGATATCACCAAAATTCTTTGATTTTTCCTGGGCCATCATGGCTAGTGCGACATACCAGTTTTACTATGCAAATAAGTGTTTTTTTGTGGTGGCTTCTTGCAAGAATTTTCTATTGTGCTTTGCTATCTCAATTTAGCTGACTAAATGGGTGATTTGCTTTAGTTTCTTTGGGTGCATCCAGATGAGTGCAGGCATTTGTTTCCCTGGGGACAAATCACAGCAGCACAAGGTGTGCTGTGCTTATGCTGCTGCTTGGCCCACCTTGTGCTGCTGCTACATAAAGTGTGCCACTGCTACTTGTCCCTGGGGAACACCCATGTTATGTGTGCTCTGACATGTACTAGGTTACCCCAGGTGGGGAGGCTGGGTTGGCCCCTACAGTCTTACCTAGGGTCCTGCAGGCCTCCCAGGGCTGCAGCCTTGGCAGGAAGCCTGGCCAGCAGCTGGAGTATTGCTCCAGCCAGTCAGGCTCCAGTTTTGGGCAGCGTGCACTGCTGCCACATGCCACATGCACTGCCCCACTTTTTTTCAGCACAGGTTTTTTTTGACCCTGGGATCTTCTGTGCTTGTCTGAATGTGCTCTTTCTGTTTTTCTAATGGTCCTAGGAATGAAACGTTTGCAAATTTTGAATTTTTCCAGGCCCTATTTGATTCAGATTCAGCCTGAATCAGGGACAGTGATTCAATTCATTGATTTGGATCACTGTCCCTGATTCGATTCAGCCAAATCCAAATCTGAAGATTTGAAGCTGATTCAGAGAATCAGTGATTTGGACATAGACAGCTTTAAAAGCTTTTTTATACATACCTTGAGGTACTAGGCATGGCTTGTGATCGCTGTGATGCTGGGGCACATGGAGCATCCCACAGGAGTGCAGGGGGGAGGGGGCCCTCCATGTGTTTGGCAGCGAACCTGGAAGTGAACTGGAAGTACTTCCAGTCCACTTCTGGGTCTGCTGGGGAGAGTGTGGGGGATCTCTGCGCCTCCCTGGCTCGGCGATCAGCCGCAGGCGGACCCCGGGTGCCTCCCCTCGCAGACACAGGAGGTGTCAGTCTCCAAGCTGGGGGGGGCCCACAGCACGCTTCCCAGCGGACCCAGAACTGGACCAGAACTGCTTCTGGTCCACTTCCGGGTCTGCTGCTGAGTGTGCTGGGGAGCCCCCCATGTTTCTGTGGGACACTCCAGGCACCCCAGCATCACAACATTCATGAGCCCCTGCTACCTAGAGGTATGTAGAAAAAACCTTTAAAGCTGTGTCTATGTCCAAATCTCTGAATCTTTCCGATTTGATTCAGAGAGATTAAAGGGTCCTCTGATTTGATTCGCATTCGGAGATTCAGCCACCATATTGGGTCGAATCTCCGCTGAATTGAATCAGGGACCAAAGCTTCACATAGCCGTACTATACATGCTTGTTTCATGGCATCATTTTAACAAATTGATTTTGCTGGCAATTTATTCTAACATACCAATCCTAAAACACCAACATATCTGTATCATGCCATACCATTTGTGAAGGGTGTGTACTACTTAGTATTCATTGATTTAAAAAGGAATTCAGGGTGCATCTGACAGAACCAAATGCTGGACAGTTTTTCACCTGTGATTAAAGTATGAAATGAGTATTTCATCATCTCTTTTATAATACCTCAAACTACCATTTTTCATAGGCAAATCAATTTTTCAGTTTGGTGTTTATACCACACTGGGTAGTGATATATATATATATATATATATTGGATTTTGGTTTAATCCAGCCTCAAATTTTTATCAGATGCACTCATAGCTGAGTCTTTTACATTTGTAAGTTAACAATTGAATTAGTGCCATTTAACTGGGAGCAGATGTTGTGCAATCATTGCCTTCCACATAAAAATAAAGGAGCCTGTCAATACTTGGTAAATATGGATTAAGTCAAGGGTTACTTCAACTGCTCATTTTTACATCAATCACATTCATTCGGTATGGATTTGGCAAGTACAATCTCTAAAAATCATATGATTTGTATGCATAATTGATTTCTGAGATAGACCACAACACCTAGCTCCAATGAGTAGCTGTGAATTTTGTAAGAATTATAATTTATTTTATTTTGGTGCAGTTTTATTTTTTTTAGCTATAAGATAAAATTATTCTTGGGTAAACACATTTGGAAGACTGCATATATTAAAATTCATGATGTTTATAAAAATTGAACATTAAGCAGAGCTAAATGGGATTACAGAAAAAGCATCTACCTTCTGCGACACTTCCTAATCTGATGGCATGCTGTATGTGTTCAACTGAAGCTAAATTTGTAGCTTTATTTTTCAAGGTTCACACTAAATTTTCGGTTCTCAGAAGATGTAACCAGATTTTCCCTTTGGGTAAGATTTTACTCTGGAAAAAGCTGTGTTGCCACTGGGGCTGCTTGCAGACATTAAAAAGAAAACAAAAACAAAAATGATGCTTTACTTTAAACTCCCTGAGCTCCTGTGCCAAGCCCAGCGCATGCCAAGAAGAAGCATTGCATTAGTTGGACCCAGCTCACCCAATGCCTGTGTAGATCAGGTGCTTTAGTCAGGCTTTTTTGGTGCTTTTATGTAGTAGCTGATTGAATCAGCTATTAAATAAAACTGCCAAAAAAGCCCTGCTGAAGCTCCTGACCTATACAGATGCTGCAGAGCTGGGTAGAAGTAATGCGCTGCTGCTCCTGGTAAGGTGTGGTATTTTTGCTTGTTTTTTAACATCTGCCAGCTGGATTTTTTTCAGTACCATTTTAAAACATGATAGTTTCATAGTTTCTAGGGTCGGAAGGGAGCTGAGCAG
>NW_017729004.1:46003954-46019119 GCF_001723915.1 Gavialis gangeticus | reverse complement strand
CCTTCCCCCAACAAGCCTAGTTTAAAGCCTGCTTTGATATTTCAAAGGCAGCTTGGGTTTTTAGTGCTGGATCCCTTAAAAAAAATCATACTGTTAAAAAGTTTCACTGATTAAATTTAAGGGGATGTTTTAAACTGACTTCATTAAAGTGGTATAAAAGTCTGTGCCTGCATTCTTATTTTAATAAGTTAATTGGCAATTGACTGGTATTAAAATGAAATAAGCCTGCTTCGACTAGCCCCAACACAACCTTTTGCATTGATTTAAATAAATCAGGTTGTTCAATTACAGCAATGTTTGGAGGTAGGAAAAGCTCTATGATTATTTTGCCTTGGCTTACTTGTTCTGTTTGCTGTTGTGTCCTCTTTATCTCTGGTTTCAAGGCAGAATATTTCTTTCTTCGAGGAATCTTCCCTCAATGACCAACCCCTCTTCTTTCCACACCTCCATCGTTCTTTTTATTTGTTTTTCTCCTTTTTCTAGAGCTCCATTACTATTTTTGCTCCCAGGGTTTTCACAGTGCAATATTTTAAGCTTTTTTTTGTCCTTTTTCATCTCCTTTGTAAGCTGTCACTTTTGAACTGACTTTCTCTCTTCATATATTGCTCAGAATCATAGCAAAATGTGCCTTCTTTCTCCGTAAGTTGCACACACAAGTAACTGATTCTCAAGCTAGCCAAGAAATCTACCCCTCCCACATCCTGCCCCATCAACTTTTTCTTTGTTTTGGTACAAATTTTTGGCAGTGTTTTTTTTAAAGGGTTATCATCATTAAAACCCCCACATAAAAAGGGCCCTTCAAAATTAGATATTGCACCAAAACCTTTTCAATAATATCCCTCTGTCTCCCTTTCCCCCTCCCCCAACTGCCCAAAATAATAAAAAAAAAACATTTAAATATCTCTACCCTAACCTGGAAGAAGGCTGGGTAGACAGGCACCTCGTATAGACTAACCGAATCAAGGTCTCCATACAACTGCACTTTACTGAGTTGTATAGTGGGGCAGAAAAAAGATCACATGATAGCATAGACACCTCAGCTGGGCTGAGTGTGGTTGCATAGGCTGATGATATTACTGTGAATCACAGGGTTGTTGTTGAGTAGAGTTGTCAGTTTGGAAAGTTTTGTTGCCTTCATCTTTTCAGGAGTGAAGGTTTGTGATAGGCTTCATGGGTGGATGTGGAGATCTCTTGGTAAATGGCTGTTATGTCCAAGTTGTTCTGTATGTTGGTTGATATTTCTGTAAATCTGGTGTGTACCTGTTTCTTACACTGATAAAGTGGTTCTTCAAGTTCTGAGAGACGGCAAAACACAGCTTATCAGAATAAGCTGTGTGGTATGTAAAATGGAGTGGATGGGTCATTTGTGTCCCTCGCATATGATATTTCTTTGCTTTTATCCAGAAGTGAATTTTACAAAGGGGGCTGCAGGAGAAGGAACTGGTGCTGTAGGGCTGGCTGAGCCCTCTGGTGCCAGTGTCCTTTTCCCCTCCTCTGGATAGGCAGACTGTGTACCATGAGAAAAGCATTTGGAGACTTCTTTTCAAGTTTCCAAAGCAGGTAAGAATTCTCCTCCCTTCTCCCTGCTCAAAGGTATGCCCCTTTCCCTCCTGCCTCACCCCCCCTAACTCCCTCCGCCTGCTGCTGCCACTTTTCTCACTGTCCCAGAGACAATGATTGCTCTAGAGCAACTCCATCTGGTCTGTGCAGGAGCTGAGCTCAGCCCAGGAAAGTGACAGTGGGTAAGTGGGTTTCCCCTCCCTGCTCCTGGGCTGGTGGAGAGCACCCAGGGAGACGAGGCAGGGAGGAAGAATCCACCAACCTGCTGCTGCTGCCCCCTTCCCAGTCTAACCCCACCCCCAAACAGTCCAGCTGGAGCAGAACAGGAACTTTCCTCACCCTCCAGCAACCCAGGATGCAGTGACTCCTTCCCCACCATCCTGTTCTGTGGACAGTTTTTTCACCCTATAACACCTACTCCCCAGGCGGTGGTACTGGCACCAAGCCAACTCCCCTTTCCACTGCCTAGGGGTGTGAGCCTTAGGATAGTGGCAGTGGTAGTTGTGGAACGAGGGAATGGGAAGGGAAAGGGAGAGAACATGACGCTGAGTACATAGGGGAAGGCAGGGGGTAAGTCTTACCCGATTCAGGGACTTGGGCTGCTTCTCTTGCCGTATTGTCATAGCAGAGTCCCCCATGCAGTGGGGGGCAGTGGGGATCACCCTTCCACCTGGCAGCACCTGGTGAGCACCAGTACTTTTCTTTAAAGGGCCAGGAGCTGGGGCAGGCAGGGCAGCCACTGAGGGGCTGGTGGAAGGAGGGCTGGGAGAATGGGGGGGTCAGAGGGACTGGTAGGGGTCCCCCCATGATCCCTTCCCCCCTCTCCTGCCCCTAGTACTTACCAGCTCAGAGTCGTCTGCAGCTCCCTGCTGCAGCCACTGGGGACTGCCTGAATCATCAAAGCTCTTCAAATCTTTTCTGAAGATTGGGAGAGCTTTGAATCAATTTGTACCTTTAAATTGGTCCCCCTATTTGATTCAATTCAGATTCAGAGATTTGGCTACCTAATCGGGCTGAATCTCCTCTGAATCAAATCACCACCCGAAGTTTCACACAGCCTTACTGTCCAGGTGGCAACCAGTAAACCAAGCCAACTCCCCCTTCCACTTCCAGGGGTGTGAATTTCCCATCTCCAAGGGTGCAACCCTGTGCAAACAGCCTGTACAGCACATGCTAGCTAGACAGATTGCAGAGTTACAGGAGTTGGGGGTGGGGGAGTGGATGGAAACAAGGTAGGGGGATGCATGAGGTGCCCATGAGCTGGGGCTTCCTCCTGAGGGCAGGGCAGTAGCTCTGCCAAAAGCACCTTCCCTCACTACTCCCACTCTCAGCCACCCCAGGAAGCATGACCAGCACCCCCCCACACCCCAATCCCAAATTATTAAAAATGTCTCCTGTTTTAAATTTACTTCCTCTTTATTTCTTTTCAAATTATCTTTTTTTCTCCTTTTTTTATCCTTCAATGGCTGACTTCTTTCATTTTGTCACCATTCTTCCACCTCTATTTCCTTTCTACCTCCTATTTCAATCCCCAGCCCCATCTTATTAACTTTCTACCTCCTAGTTTCACATTCCTGGCCCCCACCAACCCATCTTTCACACTCTCCTACCTAAAGCAGGGATGCCCTAGGTCACCAGCCCAGTAGTAACAACTCACAGCTGTACCTCCCAATTATGCCCCAGCTCACCAGCCTTGTAGTGGCAAGTCACAGCTATGCAGGTGGGGGACAGTCAGAGAAGTTTTTTTGCCTTAAGGTGTGACTACTCCAAACTAAAGTTAGTCCCAAGTCAGTCCACACACACAAGGTTACTGCACAGTAAGGTGTCTAAATGTGTCTCACTGTGCAGTAACTACTTGGGTGTAAATTTGCTACCTGCATCATGCAGGTAGCAAATTTATGTCCAACTCAGCATAAATTACCCTAGTTACTGTGGAGTACAGGCACACACAAGTAGATGAGACCCACACTGTGCAGTAATTTTTGGTTACCGTGCAGTAACTGTGCACATATAGACTGTGCTTGGGGTGTAAGTAATTTTGCTGTGATGCTGCAGTTGCATTTTAGCTATATGCCTTTAGGACTGTAGGACTGCAAAGAACTTTCCAGATCATTTTCTCTAGTGTTTTTCTATTATAAGCATCTACCTTGTGCAATTCCTTTCATAAACTGATCAAGATTTAGCTTAAGACTAGTTGGGCTGTTTGCCCCTACCATTCCTACTGGAGGACTATGCTAAAGGCTAGTTGCTATAATACATCCCCCTCTTTATTATCTTTCAACTTAAATTTATTCATGTGGGAGCTTGCATTATACTTCAGCCAAAAATGCTCTTTTCCCTCTGGGATGCTAGTTCACAGTTGTCTTGTATGTGACTAACCATATATTTACACCACGCACTAAATGAGCAAGTATGGGTACCAGTAGTCCAGGTGACGTAGCATGGAGCTAACTCGTTTTACTTTCTTAGTACTCCACAGCCAGACGGATTCTGATATTTAGTGAAGTCCAGCATCTCCACATAGCACAACACCGTGAAATATTGATATAACCTAAGTCACCCTATATCACAGATAGATTACTGACTGGTCTGTTAGCTGTTTGGAAGTTAGTGAGTGTTCCTCTGATTTTTACCAGAAATTTTCTCCTGAAACAGAGAAACCTTTGCCAATGATTTTTTTGCTAGGGTTAGTAGGTTTCTGTGAAAAACGTTGTCTTCTGACAATTTACATTTTCATATGTAGGCAGAGCTGTTTTCATATGGGAATCAACTGAAATATACTTGAATGCATTTGGAAAAAAAATCTGTGGCATTAAACATTTTAGTTGTAGGTTACGATTGATTTTTATAAAAACCTTTTTCCAGAGGTGAAGAGATGTCTCTATTGCCTGAAGTAGACATTCTAGGAAAAATATATTAGTAAAAAGTTCTGTTTTTTAAAGCATTTCCCTAAAAATATCTATAAACATGTCTGGCTCTCTGGCTCTTGTGGAAAACTTGAGTCAATGCTTTGAGTACCAGTTTCTGAGTTGTCTGTAGGTAAAAACAGGACAGTAACAAAACGTGTATGACAATGTTGCAGACTCATTTTATCATATCTCATTGCATAGTGTTCTATACGTAGAAGATTTAAGGTGAAGACAGAAGTGCAGCTCCCTGCTGTAACAGAGAATGCTTTGCAGAACAAGTTCTGAGTTGCAACCATCTCCCAGAACAAACAGAAGTTCACTGTTGGTTCCAGGGGGGAAGGGAAACCAGCTGAGCAGTCAAAGTGAAGCGTATGTTGGTGAACCTGTAGATTCCAAGTTGTTTACCAGAGCTGTTTGGAGAAAGCTTTTGAATTACCAGTCCCTTCATGCAAACTAAAAATGGTTCTTAAAGTGAGAGAAGACTAAGTTTTAAAAAACAGACAACGCAGAAGTAGTTCTAGTGGTATACATAATTTTGGTTTGTACAGGCACGTTTCAACTGATTGCTTTATGTGTGGTTAAGTGAGGGTACTGTAAGAGATGTTGTAGCTGTGATGGTCCGGAAATTATGCAAGAGGCAAGCATCCTATCTGGTTAGGTCATGAAATTCTCATTCTCTCCGTAGATCGCTAACATGCTATTATTTAGCTGGTGAAATGTATGCTGAATTTGTTGCATCCCTAGAGCTAATGCATAAAACTAGTCATAAATTACTTGTGCACTTTTGCCAGTTTCCTTGAAGAAGACAGGTCTTCATGAATAATGCTCACCATGTGATTATACTATGCCCCCCTGTACTTTTACAAGGCGCATAATAATTTCAACCAGTGAGTTAATGATATGCATACGACTTGCATTGCAGTTTAATGAAACAAACCTTTTAGTCATAAAAGGTTGTAACTGAGTTAAACATTTTCTAGAGACACACCTATGCATGGATCAAAAATAACTGCCTCACATAAGCCATTTTTTTAGAGTAGGAACATCTACACACACACCTCTACGTAATAGAGGTTTAAAAGCAATATGTGTGAACATGGTTTTTTACGAGTGATTCTGGGCTAATCCTAGATTTATAGAATTCTTTTTTTCAAAGTAAAACCCTGGAGATTAACATATCCAATGAACAAAGTGGGATTATTTTGTGCCTTGTATTGTATCACTCTTGTAGTTGTTCAGCCATCCAGAGGAAATATTCAGTGTGGCAATGGAACCTCTTTTCCAAGCAAACTATGCATTTTCCCTGATCTACATGGTGACAGCAGTAATGACAAACAAGGTAAGTAGTTACCAGTGGGTTTTATTTGAAGTGCAGCAAAGTTCTGTAGTAGACTTAATGCAGTTTGGAAACTGTGCTTATAAGCACTACCAGGAATGACTAGGAATAACGGTCACAAGCTGGCAGAGGGTAGATTCAGACTAGACATCAGGAGGCGCTACTTCACGGTCAAGGTGGCTAGGATCTGGAACCAACTTCCAAGAGAAGTGGTGCTGGCTCCTACCCTGGGGGTCTTTAAAAAGAGGCTAGATGAACACCTTGCTGGGGTCATTTGACCCCAGTACTCTTTCCTGCCATGGCAGGGGGTCGGACTTGATGATCTGCTCAGGTCCCTTCTGACCCTACTAACTATGAAACTATGAATAGGGAGGCAGAATTTCATTTGATTGAATTTTATTGCTTTTTTGTCATTTCATCTGCTTTTATCATCTACAAATTTCAACAGCTCAAATTTCAATTTCTACCGAAGGGTCAAAGTTTCATTGAATTTCCTTATTCAGGTTATATAGGTAGATGAGACCCCTGCCCTTGAATTCACAAATGCTTACTGCAGATCAACTTTATTACATTTTAACTTGGTTTAAATCTGATTGTCCAAAACCTGCTTCAAAAACATTCTTTTTTTACCCTGAATCTGAATTTCTGAAAACATTCTCACAGATTTACTGATGCAGATTGTTTCAGTAGGTGAACAGCAATCAAAGTAACAAAGCTGGAGCTTGCACAAAGAGCAAAGCAAGCGAATACATACGTTTAAAAAAAAAAGTGACATCACAAAATGATAAACTTTAAAATCTTCTAATGTCATTGCTGTATATGAATGTATTTTCTGTTAGCCCTAAGAGTGTCATTCAGACAATATAATGCACTCAGGCTCACTTAGCCTGATAAACTTAACTTGCATCTGACACATACTGTTATTGTAATATTGTAAATTCTGTCATATAATGATGCCTGGTGCAAAAAAGTCCTGTTCTATGAAGATATGTAAATGTAACTTTAAATCAAACTTTTACAGGGTCTTCTGGCACAATGTAGAGCTGGAAGAGGCCTTCTTGATCATGAGATCTAATCTCCTCTATTTGCAGGCAGTCATTAACCTACAGAATCCCCATATTATGCCCACAAAATTGCCTAATTTCTACACAGCCTAAGGAACTCCATGCCTTAGGGATTTTTTATATAATTGTAATTAATATCCATTGAAAACAAAATATGTTTTTATGCTATAGTCAACTGAAGTAAAAAAATGAATATGCACGTTTTCTGGCCATGTTTTTTTCTGCAGAAGAATATTTCCCCTAGACAGACGCTAAAATGTATTGCCTGCTCAATCAATAGAATATACCAGAAAGCATGGTTCTTTATACACTCTGAGCCAAATTCAGGACTTTGCTACAGGTGAATGACTGTGCAAATAAAAGAGAGTATAAGAGCTCCCAAAAGATTCTTCTACACAGATTCTACTGTGGGAGCAATGGTACAAGTCACAAGATGAAACAGATTTGAAATTAGGGATGAGCCAGAAACATAAAATAGGAAATTTGCATTTGGAATGTCTGGCTCTGGGAATACGGAGCACTCCAATGAAGAGGTTAACTGTCAGTCATAACATTTAGATGTAGGTCTGGTTTTGTGGAAGGGGCTATACCCAAGCTACTTCCCTCAAATCCAAGAGTGTTAAAACTAAGATTTTGGAGTTAGACTTTTACATAGAGCCCAAACCTGCTGTCTGATATTCAAGAATTGACCTCTGGTCTTTGCAGATATCCGTTTAAATCAGGTTGGCTCCATACAGGACTAAGGGTGCATCTTTCTGCACAGATTATATTCCAGGTTGACAGTTTTAACCTTTCAGGTTTTTTGTTAACATTTTTTAGCTGTTTGGTCTTTGTTACTGCACTTGAAAGGGAGTAGGAGAAATTGCGGATCTATTGTATTCTGCATCAACTTTTAGCTGTGAGTTGGTAAGGTTTTTTGTGTGCACTGCATTTTCAAATTAGCACACTAAAATAATGTATGCACACTCTTTACTTTGCTAGACTGTTAATTCTCAGGAAACAATCACAGAGTCATTAAAAATACACATTATTTTCACAGGAACTGTCTTTAGTTGGGGAAATATCACAAATTTTGCAGCAGTGTGATAGAGGATCTCACTTTTAGGAAGAATTAACAAAAATTAAATACACATGATAGATCTTGATCTTTATTTTCAGAGATTTAGGCATGTTTTTTAACTAGTAGATTATTTTAGAGCTTGCTTTTTTCACAATGAACACTGCAAAAAATGTGTCTAGAAAAACCCACACATTTCTTCCTACTGTCTCCTTGCTCTACAAGCAGCAGCTTTTTATTGTGCAAAAATTATATTGCATAACTTCCAAGTTAGATCTTTTGTGAAAATTAAGTGAATATATGTGTAAAGTATCATGAATGATCCAGAGTTTTAATTTTAAAAAGAGCTGTGCTTTTTATTTTGTACTTGTTGATTTTAATTTGTTTTTTTACATCAGAGAAATCTCTTGAAATAAAGTTGAGTGCAATTCAGAGTATTCCATGTAAAGGAAGGACATAATGGCATGGCACTGCTTGCATGTTTGATAAACCATTGACCTACTTTTCAGCCACAGAAAGATATTGCATTATATCAAGGATGAAAACAGCAAAACAGAAGAGCTGATGGTTGGGCTAATTTATACATTAATATATATCATAAATAACTATGCCAGCACTGCCTGTTATTTTCATTTACTTTATACATATTAATTCTGTTGCACTGAGGTAGGCATGGAAACAGTAAGTCACATTTACCATGGTATAGTTTAATGAAACTTTGAACTCTGTATACAAAACTATTTTTCAACTAAGGCAATTGTCCTAAACTACCCCGCAGGGTTGTTCCAAAATAACACCATAGTCAAAACTTTTTACTATGTGAGGCTGTGTACATAGGCCATGTAGCCCCTAGGCTGCTGAGGAACCTTAGCTAATAGCCAAAGTGCTGACCTGTTCAAGTTCTTCATACCGGATGTAGACAGCATGAGATTAGTGGTGTCCCACACTGTACTAGATATAAAGGCAGAAACTTTCCATTTTTTGTGTGTGTAGGACCTAAGTTCCAAATAGGGACCT
Source organism: Gavialis gangeticus (assembly GCF_001723915.1). Classification (NCBI taxonomy): domain Eukaryota; kingdom Metazoa; phylum Chordata; order Crocodylia; family Gavialidae; genus Gavialis; species Gavialis gangeticus. The sequence continues at coordinate 46,010,176 of NW_017729004.1, read as the reverse complement.
CAGATCTGAACTGTTTTAACCTACTAGCCCTATCTGACCCTGCCACTAGGAACAACAGAAACCATTTCAGGCATTTAACACCACCCTGCTCGGTACCTAGAAAGGAATTCAGGCACTGCTGGGAAGCTATCAGACCCACCCCTAGGCTGGATAGATATATCTATTCTCTTAAAATTCTAGAGACATTGCTTTAATTACTTCATGAAAAACCATTGGTAAAAACTGCAAGTATAGTTTGGGATACTTACTAATTTTACATTTTGCTACTTTCTGAGCCTGTTCATTTCCAGTAGGTCTGGCTGTTCTTCACCAAAACCATCCATCTTTGAAGGATTTCTTCGTATGTCACATTTTCTAGACCTCTAATCACTTTTTGTTGCTCTTCTCTGGCCACTTTCTGTAGAAAATTGTCTATATTTTTTTTGAAGTGGGATGTCCAAAACTGGACCTAGTAACTTACATAAAATACTTTTGTTAATATATCCTGGTATATTATTATCTTTTTCTCCAATAATATTATGTTCTAACTACTATTCGTCTTTGCTGTCAGTCATTTTCTGCCCAGTTATTTCTTGCTTTATTTTGGTGTATCTTGATTGTTTGTTCTTTGGTACTTCGCATTTTTTTTCTTTTTGACATTTCATCCTATTTATTTCAATTCACCTGCTTTCAGTTAATCAAGGTATTCTTAATCCTATTCCTATTCATGAAAATATCTATTGCCCAACCTAGTTTCCTGTCATCCACAAATTTACGAAGTATACACTCACTACTATCCTCCAAGTCTTGAATGAAGATACTGAACAGTAGTGGACCCAGGGTAAATTCCTGGGGAACCCAACTTAATACTTCTTCCCAGTTTGATGTTGAGCACAATTACTTACTTTTATAACTTTCTGTAGACCATATTTCCATAGTTTAGTTATGACAATTTAATAAGAGACAGTATCAAAATCCTTATTAAGGTTGAGATTTACCGCATCTGCCTTCCACTCTCCACAAGGCCTATGAAATTGTCATAGAGGGGACTTTAAGGTCTAAATGCCTCCTTTAATGTGACTAACTTCCTATAACTTGTGAACTAAAAAAACAATACAAGGAAATCAGTCTGGTATTGTGCAAAAGGAAATGGCTGGCAAACAAAATCCCATGGTAGAGAACTATCTGCACTTTTCAGTGGGGGTGTGCAAGGGGTAGACTCTGGTGCATTTCAAATCTGTGGGCTTTTGCTCCATTCTAAGGGACTTTTCCACTACTCCAGGAGCTGAAGGCTGTATGTACCAAAAACTGGAAGAAGAAGAAGAAGAAAAGTTCCAGATCATATGAAACACTTTCTTTCACTCGCGTGGTTTTGAAGATGTCCCAGTGAAATCTTTAGACTTTTTTCCCAACATTTGCTTAACTAAAGCAATCTGGTGAATTTACCCCATGTAGCTGTGCTGTTTCAGTTGATTCAAACTGGTATGTTTTTTCAGCAAAAAAGTTTTGCCTGAAAAATGTCCAGCTTTAGCAGGCAGTACAATACAAATGCTCGTATTGAACAGCTCACACTGGGACTTTAATTCATATTCTGCAATAGGTTCTGCTGCTGCTATGTTGTCACGCTAGAAATGAACCTGTTTATCCCTGAACCTGAAGCTAGAAGCATAATGTGAATTAAAGCTTCAGGGCCGACTTTGGCAGCCTCACACTGTAAGGCTCCAAGACTGCACTGCCAGGGATTCCCTAGGGGATCTGGGTTGCTTAGATATTTTCTTAAACTGCTAGGTGTATACCTTGTACTGCCTCAGCAATTCTTCATGTGGTTGCTGCTCTGCTTACCTCAGTTTTGTCTGCATGCCAGCTACGGTTGAAACTAAGTCGATAATAGCAAATAGTCCTCCCCCCCATTCAGCTATTAGCACATTGACTGCATCACCGCCCCACAGCACAATAGCAGATAAGTTTGTCACGAAAGACTCAGCCAGGATATAGCATTCAATTCCCCAGGAAAGGGGGAGGGTAAGAGAGTGAGAGAAGCAGCCCAGACCTGATGTACACATGCTGAAGATCAGGAAGAAAGAAAAGGAAAGGGTAGCAGGAGGAAAACATGAAGTACTGCCCTTTGTCCTTCCGCTTCATTTTCTTGCCAAGGGTGTCGTCTCTCCTTTGGTCTCATCAAAGCAGCGCCCCAGCTGGCTAAGGGAACCTTCATCTAATTTAGGACATGTTCATGCAATGTTCAAAATAGGTTGTGAAAAATACCAAGAGCCTCATCCTCCCATTATACATCCCTGCCCCTCAGAAACTCCCAGTTTAGGTCCTTGAAGGTTTAGTTAAAATAACGAACATGCTGTTGAAAAATCAGGTTTTGCTATAGTGACAGCAACCGAGGTGTAGATTAGAAAAAAAAGAGGTTCTAAATGGTGATGTGCTGGTGCTGAACCTTCTTTACTACTTGAAAGAGCCTAGTGTTGATGTGAATGATAATCTGTATTTGAAGCATTTGAATTAAATGGCAGTGATGGTGTTTGCTGTTTGCTGTATTTTTAACATTATTGTATCTGCTTACATGCTACCTGATACAATTTAAACACACATTTTACATAAATAGGTGGAGAGGAATATTTTGTGTAGAATGGACCTGGTAGCAAGATGATACATGAGCTCTTCTAGGCACGTAGACTGACTTCTTTTCTTCCTTTTCCTCTATTATTCCCACTGCACTACTTGTTGCCTTTTCTCATTGTTCATAGTAAAACATTTGGATGTATTTTGTATGTCCTGTGAGACATTTGAGAATATTTCTGTGTGCGCTTTGTGAATAATGAAGAATGGCAATAATACATCCATTTGTTTCTATTTATTTGGTTATGGTTGTAGTTAAACCATTATTCCATTTAGATTCTAAAAACATTTCTTTCTGATTAGGTTATAAAATGTGTGATTTTGAAAAGGACCTGTGCAATGTGCTCCTCTTTGTTGATGGGTGGACAAGGAGAAATGGCCTAACCAGCATGGAATCACCCCTCTCTGACCACAGTGGAAATAACACTGGTAAGGAGCCTCAAGTTTGTAAGCATCTGGTGTCTGCTTCAGGTGTTAATGTAAAGAGAGACTAAATTATAATCTTACATTTTTTGCAATTGTTGATTATGCTTGTCTGGAAATACTGAATGTTTATTTGTTCCTACTAACTGGTGAAGTTTCCCTATTTTTCCTGACTTAAATTACAAAATAAGTGCAGGTTATTTTACTATGGTTACTGCACATATATTGGAAAAATCATAACTGGAAATGATGAGAAATGAGTCCCAGGTAACAACTCTTCGTATCATGCGACTTAATAGTAGATGTAGTATTAGCACCAAATTAAAGTTTACTAAGAAGAGTTTATTACTATGAGGGCTTACATAATCATTTACCAGGACCCAGCTGGCTTTTTTAGTTTTGTTTTTTTGCGTGGCTTGGTACTATTCATTCCAAATTTGAAATCATAAAAAAGAAAGGGAAGGCCTAGAAGGGACCTCAAAAGATCATCTAGTCCAAACATCTGCTCAAGGCAAGGTCATCCTTGTTTAAAGCATTTCGCTTGGGCGTGTCTACCCTGCATTTAAAAATGTGCAATAATGAGGGCTATACAATTGCTCTAGGTAGCATCTTTAATATCCAACCTAAAATTCCCTTATTGCAGTTTCAGATTATTACTTTTTGTATTCTGCCCATAGGCAATAGTCTGGCTCCATCCTCTGTTTCCTAACATAAACTATTTCAATTGCCTGAATTTAACTGTTCATTAAAATGCAATGGGTGCACCTCGTTAGAGTTAGGCTTCAATATTGATCATCATAAAGTCGCCCTCTATACTGTGCAGAAAGTCTCTCTCTCCAGCTGGCACTTCTGTCCTATAGGCACCAAAATACTTTGAATTATTGGAGAGCATGGCCTTTTTGCCCCTTAACAGGATATGGAATGCCCTTTTGCTGTAAAGAAACACCTCTTCTGGGCAAAACAAGGGAGGTCAAACTGATTCCACTCGCTTTCTGTTCTTTCTGTAACAATAATGACTTCAGTTGTTCCTGGGTGCAAAGTCTAGGAGTGCACATATTTCTCTACTCCCTATGCCACACATAGAAAGGCTTTTTGATCCTCTCTTCACATGCACACACGCACTAAGCGGAGTTAACCCTGAGTTTTTAGGCTAGACTATTTAGATTTTCCTATACGTATCCCTTATAGTGTACCTTATAATAATGTTTACTTTGTTTACATGAATATAACTTATAAACAGTATGACACAAAAATTCATAGTTTATGAGATTATAAACTATATGTAAGTCAAAGAGTAACTTGAATTTTCCTAGGGATTTGTTCAGGTTTTAATGACTATTTGCTTTTCAGGAAACAATAGGCACTTTCCAAAATCTAACTATGACTATAGAATTTTAAATACTATCTTTAATAGATACTTAGAGGTGGAGAGGAAATGGTTATAATGTCGTCTAACATTTTTTCAGATTTCAAAAAGTATCCTGTAATGTATTAGAGGTAAAGAGAAATGTTTCAACTTGTTTCCTCAACCACTGTAGCATTTTTCACAAACAAATGAGTAAATGGGAGAGTGACACTCACTTGAGAATAACCAATATCCCTTGTTCTTCTCTTTGTCATAGTCCACCACTCCCAGATGCTTTTGTATAATCTCTTCAGAGTCTTCCATCCTTTATACAGTCCTATATATTCTTCACAGGTCTTCTCATTTGTAATAATTGAACCTTTAATTTCCACATCCCTTTTCCCCAACCTTAGATTTTTTCTAAACTCGCTTCCATTTTCAGCATCCAGTGATCGTTGAAGGTCACATCTAAGATCTTTTTGACAATCCCTAGCTCATTTGACATTAATACAAAATCAGCCCTTGACACCTGTCTCTCATTTGGTTCCATCCTCATAATCACCTTCTCACTGGCCCATACATCCATTACATTTCCTTCCTTTTTTATATTGAGTACTTTTGATGAGCTGTCTAGCACCCCCTCCCCTCCATCACCTCTCCTATCACTCTCCTTGATAACGCAATTGAAATCGCCCACCAGAATTTGCTGCCCACCTCCACCTACATACACCTTTAATTTCTTAAACAGGGTGATCCTTCCTTCTCTTTCAGCTGGTGCATATGTATTAAAAATCTCTAACACTTTCTTTTCAAGCTTCACCACTACCCATTGCACTTTCCCTTCCACAATCACTTGAACTTGCCACACTTGCACTTCTTCACTTTTGAGCACAATTGTGACTTCAGCCACCTTGTTTACATCTGACCCTTCTTACCTTGGTGGTCCCCATCCCCATCTCTTTACAAAAAGGTTGTAATCCATCTCCCATGGGATCCCACACTTATACAAACATATTATATCCACTTTTACCCCATTCAATATTGGCATAATATTATCCCATCTCTTCCTTGATAACACACTTCTGACATTTATAGATGTGATACACAGTCATGCTTGTCCATTTCAATTTCACTTTTCTACCACTTCACAAGTTTTCTATGTGTCTGCTTGATCCTGTCAGCTCAAATCTACTCCCACTTCACATTCCCAAAGTCTTTGTCAGTTGTTTTATTGCTTTAACATTTAATAAAGGTTCCCCTTCCCCATCTTCTACATGATTCCACTCCCCCGTTCTCCCTTCACTTCTCCATTAGTCCCAGACCATGTTAGCTCCAGTGAGCCTTTTGTCAGCCCATCTTTCTGCCCCTTTCTCTCTTTGTCTGCTGCCTTAAGCTTCCTAGCACATGATTCTTTCTTTTTCTAATTTGGCTCCTGTTCTTTCTTCTGCTCTGTCCTCTTCCTGTATTGTTCCTTTCTCCTCATCCTCCTTCTTCCTGTATCATTCTCTGCTCTTTCCTTTCTCTCTTATCTGTCTCAAAGTCACTTGTTCCACTTATCTTTCCTTCTTTTCCCTCCTCTGTCTCTTGACTACTGAAGTTTCACTCTCTTCCTTTCTTGTTATTCCTTGTGGTGTCTTCTCCATTGCCATGCATTCCAACTCAAAATCTTCTTCTTCCTGACTTCCTCTTTCCTGTTTCTGCCCCTCTGTAGATATAACTTTAAGTCACATTCTCCTACAAAGTATGGAGGATGGGATTCACTTCCAAGGAGGATTATTCTGCACTGGTCCAGTCCTGCAGGGAGCAAACCAGGAAAGCCAAGGCTGCAACTGAACTCCAACTAGCTT
>NW_017729004.1:45983498-46002486 GCF_001723915.1 Gavialis gangeticus | reverse complement strand
TGTCTATGAAATCTATGAAATCTGAGATGGACCAGGGGCATCATTACTGTGTTTCTCTCTTCTCTGCAAATAACACACTTCATTATTTCTTGGCACTCTGCCACTGTGTACCCTTTCCCTTTACATCTGTAGCATATTGTATCCCGGTAATATGTGACTAGGTGTCCTTCCTGCCTACATTTGCTACAGAGTTTAGGGTATTTTAAATGCATTGCAAACTCTCCAGCTCTAGTTAGGTTGCTGGCGATAAGTGTGTTATCTCACCAGGATTCTTGTCATCTGCCTTCGCTACCACACAAACTCTCCATGATACTGTCCATATACCATATTTATCACATATCTTCTCAACATACATAACTTTTGCTACATAATTCTCCAACCATTTTTTGTATCCCCCCATCTTAAGCATGTCTATGTACATTTGAATAATTATTGTCCTTTCTCTTTTTTTCTCCCACAATAAAACTTTTATCCCCTTATGTTTTTCTTTCTCACCTACTACCACATATGTCTTCCAAAAATCTTCACAACCTTCTCGGCTCCAATATAAATTTTCCCAAGACTTTGGGTTGGGAAAGGTGACCAAGCTATTCAAATGTTCCACTTTAACATTGAAAACTTCAAACAATATTTTCCTATAAATTAATATCTGTTCATCTCCAAACTTCTCTGTCCTCCTTTCCCTGTTACCTCTGCTCCTATTCTCAGGTGTTACCAGATTTGCCTGTCACTTTGGGGTGTGCTCATTTATTAGGGGTACGTTTCTGGGGGTCTCTGTCATTTTGTCAATGTGCTGCTTGTGTTACTTGTGTTTCTATACGGAGCTGTATCTCTCCCTTCTGCAAGTCCTCACCCCCAATGGAGCTACCTTGCAGGACTCAGTTTCAATGGGGCTGTGTTCCTCCAACCACCAAATCGGTCAAATACATGCACGCGCACACGCACACACACTAACATGACATACCTGACCCAGCTAGGCTGATCAGCTTGGACAGGCTGACACCCTCATATGCCAGGAATCAGTTCATTAAGGTAACAACAAAATGGAGTCAGACCCAAGCACACAGAATACCTCTGAATCCAGCTGGGTGTCCAGTTGACACCCTCATGGGCCAGCATTCAGTTCATTAGGGCCCATCTGAGCCAAACTGAGTCAATCAATCAGCCTGTACAAACTGATCCCCTTATGTGTCTCAAACTCAGCACATCCCAGTCTTTTGCCCTAACTGTCCTAGTAGTAACCCCCTTGATGAGCAGACCCCACTGTGGTTTTGGACATTATAGGGATCTTTGGCTTAGGTAAAAGAAGCGTTGCTGCAGAGCAAATGGGGAAGTTGAGGAGAAGAAAGAGTAGGTGAGGTTCATAGAAAAAGTATAGCAACCAGCTTGACCATAAAAGGTATTTATTGCCAGGTATATGAGCTTATGATGATACTAGTAATAATAGCCATACAAGAAAGAGACAACTAAATAGTTACAATATTACATAGTTTCAATTAGGGTTTTCAGGAAGTCTAGCTTGAGTTTGATTAGCAAAAGTCAGGTTTAGAAAGCTGTGCCTGGAGTAAGAAAATAAAAGTCAGGTTCCTGGAGGCAGAGAAAGAGAGAGCACGCTGGGGTCTCACCACTTAGCGAACCTTAAACCAGTCAAGGTTCCCAGGTGTTGTTGGAGCCGGCAGACAGGCAGAGCCCTCAGCATGGCCAATGGAGGGATTCCAGGCAGAAAAGGAGTGGAACTGGTGCAGCTTTTGGATCCAAGCACAAAGAGAGAAACGTGAGCTTGTGTAGGTTTTTTTGTAGAGAACTAACAATGGCTTACGGGAGAACACTAGGTTTGTTTAGGGGTAAACAATGGTTCATATGCTGGATCACTGATCCACTGATCCACTGATCACTGGAACTGATCACTCCTGGCTATAGGTAGCATTACTCTGAGGGAGCTCACAATACAGACAGGAAGATTTAGTGTTTTGGATACCAATAGAGGAGTCATTACTAGAATTGGTCTGACGAACACTTAGCTGGGTGTGTGTAGATGTGGGTTGATTAGCATTTGGAGCAAGGATTCCCCATCATGCAGTGATCCCCATGCAGTGATCCCCTGCTTTTCAGTGCGGTCCTTGCCTTGGAATCTCTGTTCTCCATCCTGAATGCTAACGAAAGTTCTTTCCTGTCCCATCTCCCATTTAAATGAGTTGTCATCTGGTTCCATCTCAGATGCAAATGACACCAGGGGAGTTGCTTCACTCTTGTCACCCTTGTCTGGAGGGCTTTAGGTGCGTCTCCCACTGCATCATCTTTGTCTTCTGTAAGTCCTTCCTCTAACCAGTTCTTGCTCAGGCAGAGGTGGGGAGGGGGGATTCTTTGCGAGTCAGACAGGCTGCATCCTGTGCCAGGGTTCCCTAAGACCACGGAGCTGAGAGGTAACACAGGTGTAAATTACCTGTCACTCTGTCTCTCGCTTCCTACCATCTTCTTTCTCTTTGCAGGTCTGGCTTATTCCTCCTGCTAGTCTTCCTTTTTCCTTCAATCATTGCTTCATTTTTCATTTTTCCATTCTGATTTCCTCTCCTTCCCTTCTTTAGTTCTTCAAGATGACAAGACTCTTCCATCTTTGCTTTCTTCAATAAAGCCTCCTCCAAAACCACTGATCCCACCATACCTTTTCCTACATACTTTCATCCCTTCTTCCCTACCTTTGTCCATCCTCCATCAGACTCTTGATCTTGACTTCTGCTCTCTGATTTGCTTCTTATCTCTTGGTCTCCTTTCCCTTCCATAACTGCTACCTTCCCCAAAATTGCTGCCTCTGCTGTTCCCAACTTCAAGAACTCCTCCATGCAGCACTCTATCATAATCTCCCTGGTTGCTCCTAGTCTCAATCTAGGGAGTAAAACTGCCCAGCCCTTACACTTGATCTTAGCCAAGAAGTGGCTGTGAAACTATGCTGCTGATGTGACCCTAGCTTTTTTTTGAAATGTAGCTACTGTAGCCCAGGGGTAGGCAATGTTTTTTGGCTGGAGTGCTGAAAAACACCATAATGCCTACCTTGGAAGGTGCCGAAGTGCCAGCATGGCAGAAAAACAAAATGAGGGCAAGGGGTAAATGGCAGGATGACCTGGTTGTGTTCCTTGGCCCCCACCCAAAGCCCCTGGCACCCCAGCCCTGCTGCCCCTTGCCCCCCACCCAAAGCGCCTGGCCCCCAGACCTATTGCTTCTTCCCCCCAACCCTGCTGCCCATTGCCCACCTCCCAAAGCCTCTGCCCCTCTGGGCCTACTTCCCCTTGCCCCCCACCCAAAGCCGCTGGCTCCAAACAGCTGTGCTGGACTCATCACCTCCATGTTGGGAGCAGAGGAGAGACCAGGGCTGCGCTGTCTCACGCCCCTCCCCCACTGCCTGCTCCAAGGCACGCCTGCACACACTGGTGTGGAGCTGGTGCCAGAGCCTGGAGCAGCTGTTTGCAGCCACCCAAGATCTGGGGAGCTGTTGCCAGCGAGGATCCCGGGCTGCTCCCAGCAGGCAGCTGGGACTCTGCAAGCCCTGCTCGGAGCAGCCTGGGCTCCGTCACTGGCAGCAGTTTCCCGGAGCTGGGACTGGCCACAGCATGCCAAGCAAAATGGTTTTACGTGTCATGCTCAGCATGCATGCCAGGGGTTGCTGACCCCTAGTGTAGCCTATATGAATAAAATATGAACTAGTGCCCATTGCATGCAGTCCCCCTCAGTGCTGTCTCTTTTTCAAGCCACGGTGAACCACAACATTGACTACATTTTAACTTCCTCTTGACTCCCACAGCTTGGTTGTGCCTTTCTTTCCCATTTTAAATCATTTCTGTTTCTTCACCAACCTTAAATATCTGACAAACATCACCAAATGGGGCCCTAAACAGATCACCCAGAATTCTTCTCTTGCCCTCTTTCTCAGCCTGTTGCATATGATTAGTGTGGCCTTGCCTTTCCTGTGGTGCAGCTTGACCAGGTTTCCCTGCATCTTGTCTGCATATACATTTTTGGAGCAACCCAGGACTTATGACAAAAACATTTGGTTACAGTCATGAATCATCCTGGGACTTCAGATACAGGTTTCCCTCACTTTACACTGTATATGTGTTGCTGGAAAATGATGCATAACTCGAATTCGCATAAAGGGAACCCATTTTACAATGTAACAAATAGGGATATGTTCCAAATAGGGTGACCATTATAGAGGACAGTTTGGTTGTCCTCTGTCCTCTGTTGATATGAAACCGGATGCCCTTATGTCCTCTATTTTTCTCTTCAGCAAATATTTCTTGAAGAGAAAAATAGAGGACATAAGGGCATCCGGTTTTATTTCAATAGAGGAGAGAGTAGCAGAAAACCGGAATGTCCACTATGATGGCCACCCTAGTTCCAAGACATCGACTATACTGACCCCCAGACCCATTTCAACCACTTTTACAAGACAATTTTGGTACTCACCAACAGCAAACAGTACACACAAACACAGGGCACTGTTATAATGGGGATGGCAGCTACAGAAACACGTGTCACAGACAATGAGTGAGGAGCACAGATCCACACAGGAGACTATATTTTGGTGTGCATTACTCCTACAATGCACCGCACAAAGCAGCTGACTGTGGGCTTCCACCACACCGATTGATTGCATAAGAGTGAATTTACCTTGCATATAATTACTTTTTGGTATAAAAAGGGTCATCGCATAAGAGCCAACTCATACAACAGAACCTGTATAAAGTGAGGGAAACCTGTACTCCCAAATCCATTATCAGGCATCCTACATGCAGGTCCAAACCTGGAGGTCTTGGGGTTCAGAGGCCCCTAGATACTACAGGCAAGCATCCTTCATCCCAGACTCTTTAGTCCAGGACTTCAGATACTCTTTAGACTTGAGCTGACCTGACAAGAGGCCGGGGGGGGGGAGGGGGCGGGGGGGAATAAAAAGGTTGTATAGGATTTAGAACTGGTTTGGTTAATTTGACCTGGAACATGAAATAATAAATAAATAAAAATAGTTTGTTTATGCTGCTTAAAATATGTATTTGGAGTACCTGTGCTAAAACTTGTGGCAGTTTCAAAAAGGAACAGTGTCTCAATTCTGGCTGAATTAAGTCTATGGGTACCTGTTGTACTTTACCTATATGCAAATTTTATTCCTCTCTTCCATGTTCAGGGGGAACAGGGTCTGATAGTAAGAAGGGAAGAAAGAAGTTGCAAGGGGCAGAGAGCAAGGGGGCTACCTGACCCCCTAGACCTTTTTTCCCCTGATGCAGCAGTGGGAGGGGGAAAATTTCAAGATGCATCTGAAATATTTAGATTCTATACCTGGAAAATCTTACCAGATTTTTAAATGTTCTATATATCGAATCTAATTATTGGGGGCTCATCTAATATTCCGGGTCATCTTATGTCTGAGTAACTATAATGACTTTGTTAGTTTTGAATGGGAAAAAGAAAGAGGAAAGGCTTTTGTCCTGGAGCAAAAATGGCCACGCCAGGAAAACAATAACCTGACAACAACCAGCTATAAATTGGTCCCGGGAGCAAGGTCAGTGACCGGGGAGGCTGGGGGGAAGCCAGGTGGGCTGGGAACTATGCCTGTGAAGGTTATCCCTGGGGCAGTAGGGCACAGCCCCTGCCCACTCCTCACACTGGAGTCCCAGGTGTCTTGAGTGGGTAGGGGCCATGGGGATCAGTCTGCTCTGCTCCCAGGCACCAGGAGCCAAGTAGAGAGGTAAGTGCTGAGATCCTCCTTCCTACTTCTCACACTGGTCTGGGTAAGGCATAAGAAGCAAGAGAGAGGGGGCACTTGCAGACTGGACGTCTGTATTGCTCCTTCTCTTAGAATCATTTCTAGTGATGGGAATTTTCCACCACTAGAAGTGAACATTTGAACACAGCTGTTGTTCCCCTATGCAGCATCTAGCATATCTATAATCCTTATCTCCAGGAAGAGAGAGAGAGAGCAAGGAAAGGTTAACCAGGTACACTTGATATTTCTAGTAGGTGGGGTGTCAAGGATAATTTGACAGAAAGGTCACTACTTTGTACTAACCAGTAGAGGTGACCCTCTTTTGAGAGGAAGGTAATGTTGTAGCCTTGTAAGAGGTACACTGACAAACAAATTCCACTTGAACTTGTTGGGATTTTGCCTTTTTGATGAGGACAATGCCTTTGGGAATACACACTGGGATGGTACGTCACTAAAATGCTGTTACCACGGTGTCTTTATAGTCACATGCAGGCCAATTTTATTAAACTTTTGTTTAAAGTAATGATTTCCACTGGAACAAAAGACACAACCAGCTCCTGAGCAGCATTTCCTTAATGATCTCAAATTGTAGCAGTAAATCTAAGCTATTCAGGTTATGGCAATTTTTATCATTCATTTATGTAATGTGAAATCTGTTTGATTGTCACAGCTCAAACTTTTTGATTAATTAAATTTTGCGGAGTGAATCTTGGTAGTTTCTAGAATTTTTTCACATATTAATCCATTCTCTTCAGTTCATTTATTACATGAAGTGTTTTGGGACTCTGTTTTGAAAATCAATTTGAACATCAAGAGAAGTGCTGGGTCAATATTGGAAGTCAGCGAAAGATCAGTACACAATTATTTGAACTGTGATTAAGATTTCTTTTCCACCAAAAAAGAATTCTTACCTATACCTATAGAAAAGAACAGCATGGAAGAGAGTGATGAAAGAATAGATTTTAACATTTGATTCTTTTATATTTATCAATATGAAAATAGAGATTACAGGATTTTTGAGACTTCATAAGTAGCTTGCTTCTCCCTCCTACCCCCATGTCCTTGGTGCTTATTATAAGAGCCAGCAGGCCCTTTTAACTATGTAGTGTTTTTCCTAACATCTATAGCCTTTGTGACTTAAATCATTGGTTCTCAACCTTTTTTAGACTGAAGTTACTCCTCAGAAAATACCAGCTCTTAGCTTTCACTCATTTTTTTTTTCACTAAGAAAAATAGACAAACTCTACTGTGGCAATTTTAGAAAGACTACAACAGGTCAGAAAGTTTTTGACACTAAGTATTGTAGTTTGAAATCTCTGGTTTATCTTGTGAATCACATATAGGGTGTTTGCTCACCTAACAGTTCTAATATTATGTGATACTCATTAAAAAGATCTTGATGACACCACAGAGTGCTGTGGCACTTTGGTTGAGAATCACCACCTTAAACTTTTCCCCCACAATTTTCTAAAAAAGTGCCTTATCTTAGTGACTGAGTTTGGAAGCAGTTTTTACTGGTGCACAGTTAAAAGATTTATTTGAAAGAGAGAGATACCCACATGATTTGTGAAACTTAATTATGGCTTTATCCAAAGTGTTAGAACTCCCATTTAGCAGAAGCACTGTTATTAAAAGCAAGGCTAATAGCACTACCTATTATGAAGGGTTCAGGATATTTTCTGTTAAAGGCCCAGGTCTCTCCAGTTCATAAGTCTGCTAAACTATAGCCATTTAAGCTGAATTTTTTCTATTACTTCTGAGGATTTTTTCATTTTAAGGCAGGGCATTTAATCAACGTGCAAGGAGGCTAGAAGGAGGTGGGTTTTTTGTTTCTTTGTTTTTGATCTCATGTTAAATATTCTAGAAACTTTTCTTTCATAAGCTCCATAGCCTGTGCACTTTTGAAAGACCTGAAATTTAATGGCAAGTAATATTTCTTAAAGTGGATATATCTTTCACAGTCACTGTCTAAATTTGTGACAAGTTATGAGTTTTTGAAAATCAAAGTTTGCATGTGCTCAGTAGGGAGCTGTTAGAGATTCACAGCTCAAATTCCAAAAGATTTTGGATGTGAACAAGTACTTACAGGACCCAGTTTAGGTTTAGGCAGTTTATTTTTAGCCACCTAAATTTAAACTGGGAGTGGCAAGTGCAGGCATTTTCTAGTGCTGGGAGTGACCCAGGCAACCAAAGTAATTTGGGGAGGGAAGGACCTGGTAGATCCACAGGGAGGAGGGGGGCAATTGTCCAGTCCGAAAGTGGGGAGGTAGTCAGTGGGCTAAAAATAGCCTGGTAAGGGTAGAGTGGGTAGGTACAGCACCCAGCACAGCCCCAGGGCTGGCATAAGTGGTTGGACTTTTCCAGCCCCAAGGCTGTGCTGTGAATACATACAGGCCTTTGCCAGATCAGGTTAATAACCCAGGTCAGTCTAAAATTAGTTCACTTCTAACATGAGCTAACTTTAGATTGGGGATACCAGATGGGCTAAGTAGACAGTCAAAAAGCCTCAAGCTGAATTAATCCAATCCTGCACAGTTTAGTCTAAACTGCATAGATTGAACCAATAAGCAAGTGAGCAGTCATTCACTTTTGATTCCAGAAATGCAGCCACATGCCTGCAGTGGCCCAAATCAGAAGCCTGAGGGCACTAGAGAGTGCCTCCCTGTTCGGGTGGAGCAAACACTTGGGCCAAAGCTAGCCCGCCCACCCTACAAAACGGGGGGGGGGGCTGTGGAGATTGTGGGGGAGGTGCAAAGCATTCTTGGATGCTGAAGACTGAGAGTTAACTTGAATCTGGAAGGGATTCAGGGCAGAAGTTCAGTAAACCAATTTAACCTAAATCAGTTAAGTCTGATACTACATCCATCCAATTATTTTAAATTGGTTTTGGCCATTTTGGAAGCATTTTCTGTTCACTGAACTTCTGTTGTGTTACAGATCTGAACCACTTTCCAATCACTTATACTGGTTTATGTGTATTTCTGTTCCTAGCCTTTCAAGGTGATTTTAAGCCCTGTGAACACCTGCATGCCCGACCATTTAGGTTGACCTAACCTTGGTTAGGTTTATCTAAACCTAATGCTTGTACCTCTGTCTTCACTGGACATTCTTTAGTCTGGGCTGAGAAAACAATAATAGCTTTACAGTGCCCATAGGGAGACTAGGAAAATAGGTTAATTTCTGTGAGTTGCTCAGATACTACAGTATACTACTTCAATAGAAAAGTAATAGAATACTGCAGTAGAAAAGCCAATGAAAAACTTAATAATTCTGACTTCAGAAACAAGATTTAAATATATTGAATAAAATGCTAATAATATTCAGTAGTATTCACAGTATTCACAGTATTCAGTGGGGTCACTCATTGAGTAAGAAGGTGGAAAAAAAACTGTTTTAAATGACTAAACAATGTCCATTCTGCTCATCAAGTCACATAGGAGACAAATGGATAAAACTGTATGTGATCATATGATAAAAGATCATGATGTATAAGCACTAACAGACCAAATTAAAAGAGAACAGGTAATTTAATTCAGGCATTTCATGACTATGAGTGCTTAATTTAGCATACTTAATACTATTTT
The DNA here is from genome assembly GCF_001723915.1 of Gavialis gangeticus. Taxonomy (NCBI): domain Eukaryota; kingdom Metazoa; phylum Chordata; order Crocodylia; family Gavialidae; genus Gavialis; species Gavialis gangeticus. The sequence goes on along the minus strand of NW_017729004.1, from coordinate 45,993,147 downwards.
TTTTCATAGTTTTATGTATAATTTAATATATACTGAAGCCCTCATAAAGAGGAGCCCTTCAATACAATTTGTTATCTGTTTCTTCCATTGTGGCAGATTTAATGCATTGTACATTATTTCTAGTATCTCCTACAGATATATGTAAAAATATATTAACAAAAAGTTATTCTTTTTTTCAGGCTATTTCCTCTCCTTGTCATCTACAGTGAGTTCATCTCCTGCAACTTTAAAAAGCAGAGTTTTCCTTCCTACTGATAGCAATCATGTTTGTCAGGTATTGGGATGTGCCTTCCTTCTATTTTATTACTTGTCATAATGATTGGCCAGAATAATAAGACCTTTTCTTTCTTCTAGATTAAATTTTATTATTGGATTGGTCACATAAGTGGAAAATTGATGGTGGAACTCCAAAAGCATGGTGATGGTTCCTATGAAAATATCTGGCAAGAATCTGGAAGGCAACACAATCAGTGGAGAACAAATATAATTACAATCAATAGCACTGACAAGTTTAAGGTTTGTAGGTTGCTATGATTTATATGTATAATGGAGAAAGTAGAATGTAGAGTAAGGATAACTATACAAATTATCTTGTATCTAGAAAATAGTGTAAGCAGGTATATTCTCACTATATTCAAAACTGGTATATTTATTGTTTGCTCTAATCTGGTGAATCACGCTTAAAAATATACTTCAATTTTAGGTAAAAAAATCATTCCTATATCTTCATAAAATTGAGTCTGTCCAAATTTACACCTTTTAGTGCTCACATTATTTTTTTATAATCAAACTGGAAAAGAAACTAAACGCACACCTAAACTTTGTTGGATTACAACTTTATTTTATATATGTTTGGCTGTGAATCTCTCTAGAGATGTATTAGTTTATAAAGGCTGACAGTTTCCACTAAGTTTAGCTTTGAGCCTTTGTTACAAAAGACAGGATTTTACTTAGAATAACTGTAACTTTCTGAAAGTTTGTTCAAATAGTGTCAACATTTTCATATGTTAATCTATGCAAAATCTATGCAAAAAGAATAACAACAACCTCCTAGTTATAAAATATAGTCTTGTATAATATTCCTACCATTATGCAAGATACCCTGGAGAAAGAATGCGGCTATTTACACTCAACAAGTTGATCATGAGAAATTAACTTATTGTGCTTAACCCAAAGACATTCTCAGGTGACCACTATCTTAAGAACTCAGTACATTTTCTTTGTAACACTTTTGACTGCTAGTGCATATGGCAATCATAATTTTAAATCATCAAGTTTTTCTCTCCTTGGAAGAGGATATTTCAATTATTTTGTGTGTGTGTGTGTGTATATATATATATTAGTGTGTGTGTGTGTGTGTGTGTGTGTGTGTGTGTGTGTGTGTGTGTGTGTGTGTGTGTGTGTGTGTGTGTAATTTTAAAATCATGCATACACCTTAATTTTCCCATGAAAAGTTTCAGTTTTGATATTGGCGTATTTAGGCAAAAAATGCTTCATTGAAAATTTCCCAGGAAGCATTACAGCTTCTGGCATATAGAAAAAACTATTGATATATTGAAATCTGTACCACTTTCAACTGCCCATCCACAAATGGATCTGGTGTATCTTTTGGCTAACAGAGCCCTTTGATTAGCAACTTGCGCCCATAATTCCTATATGCTGCAAATCTGATTTACTAACTAGCATTTCTTTTTTATCAGATGGAGATTTTATCTTAATATGTCACTGGATGCTGTCCTGGGGATTCAGGCCCATACTTGGGATGCTCAGATGTTTGTTTTTTTGTTAGGCGGTTGGATTGTATAGAGAGAGTTGCCTGCGTGGAAAGCCTGATAATTCACTGGACCTTGCAGGTTTTGCTGTGCTCACCAGGTTGAGACTCTGGTGTACACTAGACTGTCCAGTTACACTAAAAGGAGAAATTCTCACACTCCCAGACACTGTACAGTTACATACATGCTAGTGATCAATGACACCATATAGATAGTACAGCTGTGTGAAACAGCACCATTCCACTTCGACTTCCATTTCGACATTTCAGTGAAACTGTGTTTCATTTCAAGTTTCATTTAATTTAGAAAGCACTATTCCATTTCATTTCATCAAAACTGTTTCGCTGTTTTGACATTTCACCCATAGGCTATTCCGTACCTAGTGCTGGGAAGATTGGTGCTGCCACTGGCCTCAGCTGGCATCTGGTAGGCAGATCGGGAGCCCACACCCTGGCAGGAGTCCGGCACAGCCCCTGCAGCCCTCCCGGGGGTGTGGGCAAACCCCCAATCTGCCTGCCCAGTGACAGGAGGCCGCAGCTGCTGTTTGGTACCAGCGCTAAAGCCAAGTAAGCCTGCCTTTGAAACTTGAAATGTTTTGAAACTTTTGAGGGCCCTTGTTTCATTTTGAAGCTGTTTTGAAGGCTTTTGTTTTGTTTCAGTTTTGCTGATTTGACCTCAAAACGCATCAAAACAGCTGCAAAACAAAACACCAGGTGAAATTTCGCACAGTGCTAATAGATAGCTTGTATTAATAGGTGTTGGCAACAGTGAAGACTATTGTGGTGCTTGTTAAGGTATTTTTACTTTTACTTCCTCAGTTTTTTGGGCTAGAACTTTTTAGGCTTGGCTGCTCAAAAAACGTAAATTTTTAATATTTGTTGCCTAAATTCTGGGAGGAATTGGTTTGGCTGTTAAGTTAAATAGGGCAGGGTACCTACTCCATTGAGTTTGGGAAAGGCCATTGGAGCTTTCATTTAGCTGCTGGAGGTGTCCAGTACAAACTTAGCATGATCGCTCCCCTCATAGACTAAGTCAGTCAAGTGAGGTTAAGAAACAGAAAAAAATAGAATTGGCATTTTTTTCAAGTTAGAAAAGATTTAAAATTCTAGAATGAATCCAAATGCTGCTGCCTTTTGACAGTGAAAATCTCCCTGACAACAGAGATCCTAGAATCAAAACCTGTACATTTCCTGTAGGAAAAGATTTCCCCCCCTTAATCAGTTTTATATTGGGGGACAAAGAAAGCTGCATAATCCAAACTACCATAGAATACTGGGCATATAATATACAATTTTGTTCATTTTTTTTTAATCTCATCCATATGCTCTATAATGCAGCAATGGATTAAAAATATCAGAATGATGCATATTAACCTTTGAAAATAATTTCACCAGCTATATAAAACTGGTTCATCTTTAAAGAGATTAATAGGGATTTGGGACACATTTGAGCCTCTTGGGAACCTTTTGTTATATTAATCAACAAGGCTGCCAACAGTAGTATCTTCTTGTTGGCAACAGCACTAGCTAAGAGCAACAACTGCCTGCTAACAACATTTTCCTGGGAACATTTTCCCTACCATGTATTCAGTAGCAATTACTTAGGCATAGTACTAGCACACTGATGTGTTGCTACTAACTGGCATTGACCATATAGTCTCCTGTACGGTGAATATTGGTGATTAGCCATTAACCTTGTTTGCCTGACTAGCCTGCTAAGAGTTATGTGTATGTCATGCTTTTGTGAGAGTATGCCTCACAAGATTCTGAGCAGAGGCAGCATTTAATCAGACTAACCAGGGAAATGTACAGCAGCACATCTTTAGACAGCTGGATTCTCAACAAGTTCTACTCTCCATCCCTTTTCAAGAAAAGCTTCTTTTTGTTTTTTATTTAATTTAATTTATTTTATTCTGTTTTTCCTACATTTAATCTCTCATGCTTTTCTCCTATGATAATCTCCAGTATTTGCTATATTGCAATACACTGAAATATGGGTATATCCTGAAGGAAGGCCTCTGTTGCATTTCTGAAAAATAAGAGCTGGATTAACTAGTATGCTTCAGCTGTTTTGTAAAACTTCAGCAATGGAAAACAGTTGCAAATTCAGCATAGCTGGGCTGTTAAAGAGGTTTAAGCAGTTCTTTCCTTTACCAAGGAAAGCAGTGAACGTGTAGTAGTGGATTTGCCTGAAGACAGATGACCTTTGAGTGAATGCCATAAATGCCAATTGCTATAGAAAGCTAGGTACCTTCACACTGTATATTTAATGCTTGTATAGATAGTAAGTGTATGTGAGCGCAAAATCTTATTGCATTTATTTTAAGGGAGATAGAATTTAGTAGGATATTTGTATTGCATACATCATTTCTGTAGAATGCGGATCTGAAACCATCTCTGATTTTAGCAAAACCAAAACAAGGTATCTTTGCTCTATTGTTGACTCATAAATCACTCCACTTTATACTTTATATCTGAAAACTAGAACTGGAGGAAAAATGGAATTTTCATTCTGTACAACTTTGAAGGTTTCAAAACCTGTTTTCATATTAAATCAGAACAAAAAATGTGAAATTTAAAACTATATTAAAATTATTGTAAACCTAACAAACATTAGCCCTGTGCAAAGTAGCTCGTATTCACTTCACATTCAGCCAATTTGGGGGGACAGTGATTCAACTTGGTGATTCGAATCACTGTCCTGAATCGATTTGGCCAAATCCGATTTGGAGATTGGGCTCCTGCTGAATCTCCGAATCACACAGGCTCCATCCCCTGCCGGCTCTCCCAGTCCAGTAATGGCTGCCCAACCCACCCCAGCTCCCAGCACTTCGAAAAAAGAAAAAACCCCTACTCACCGGGTGCTGCCAGGTGGGGGGAAATCCCTGCTGCCCCCCACTGCCCCATGCTGCATGGGGGGCTCTGCATGAGTCCCCCGACACTCCCCACTGTCCCAGTTCCTGCCTGGTGTGGGATGATCCCCGAGCGGGGAGGGGGCCATGGGGAGACCCCTACCAGCCCCCAGCCCCTGTCTGCTCCCTCAGCTGCCCCACCCCTGCCCACTCCCTCAGCCCCACCCTATGGCTGCCCCACTTCCCCCAGCTCCCAGTGCTTTACAAAAAAGCCCCTACTCACCGGGGGGGGGAAATCCCTGCTGCCCCCCACTGTGACCCCTGCCATGTGGGGGCTCTTCTACAAGCTCTCTGAAGCCCCAAGGCCACTGCAGGAGCTGGTGAGACCGGGGTTTTTTCAATTATTTTTCTTAAAGTGCTGGAGCTGAAGTGGGTAGGGCAGCTGCAGGGGCTGGGAGAGTGGAGGGGGATCAGGGCCCTCCACTTGGTGTGGGGCAGTGGGGGGGGGCAGCAGGGATCCCCCCCCTGCTAGGCAGCACCCAGTGAGTAGAGGCTTTTTTTTTTTTTAAGCACCGGGAGCTGGGGCGAGTGGGGGCTGGGGGAGCAGGCAGGGGATGGGGCCTGACAGGGGTCCTCCCATGGTCCTCTGCTCCCTCCTCCAGCACCTCCCTCCCCCACCCCCTTTTTACCAGCTCCAAGTCCAGCTCCAGATCCCTGCTGCATTGGACAGGGACTGTCCGAATCATCAAAGCCCTCCAAATGTTTTCCAAATCGATTCTGAGAGCTTCAAATTGATTTGGACCTTTTTATTGGTTCCCTGATTTGATTCAGATTTGGAGATTCAGCCACTGAATTGGGCCATATTTCCTCTGAACTGAATCAGCACCCAAAGCTTTGCACAGCCCTAACAAATATCATGTATATTTAATACTAAAATCAAAATGAATGGTACAGTGCTACAACAAATTAACCATTTCAACTGAATTAAAATCAACTGTCAAAATCAGTGTGCACCTGCCAAACTTCAGAATTTAACTAAAATGCATTTATTTTGGACTTTTTGGCTTTTCTTGTTTCGCTCTATTGCAATTTTTCAGCTGCTGGTAGTACAAGCTCACAAGATGGCATTGTTTCTTGACAATATTCTTATTTCCAAAGAAGCAGCTGCTCCACAATTGCTAGTTGTGCTTTTCTTCAGTATGTTATTCATAAGGGAGAATGGTCCTACTTATTTCCTTTCCTCCCTCTCCCTTCTCACCACCTCCCACCCACTGTATTGCAGGATAGGGAAGAAGCCAAGGCTCTACCCATTCCCTACCTTTGTTTTCCAGTCACTTCCTCCCTGCTGACCTCTTTGTAGACATGCAGCCCCTGCTTTCTGCACTTTGGTGCCTGGATTGGGGTAGGGGGGACAGGGGACGGGGGATGACTATGTAAAAGATTGAAGTCTTCACTGGTATTCCTCCTGCTGCTTCTGTGTTGCCATATAGGTTTGTTCATTATCTGTCCCTACTTTAACACAGATCCAAGAGTACAGAATAATTTGATAGGAGAAAACTATTTCTGATGCAGTAGAGAAGAACAGCTGATGAGATTTGCTTCCCATGCTGCAGCCTGACACTCTTTTTACATATTGTTAGTAAATGTTTTCAGGCTAGAATAGTATTAGCTACTATGCTAATGCTCCATCTCTGTGTGAGGTAAACTCCAAAAACTGAAAAAGACTTCATTTTGTTATTTTCGGACCCTGGTTGAAGAATGGGCTTTGATAATTCAAAAACAACTTATCTGCCTTGCCTCAGCTACTATGATCCAAAACTTGTTGTGTTGAAAATAATGTAGATTATTATGTTTCATGTGGGGCTTTTAGGTTGGAGCCAATTTAGTTCTTGATTTACATGTGATTAGGGTATATGGCTATACTGAAAAAAGCTACAGAAAATAGCAGAAGCCAGGGTGTTAATCCTCCACGAAACATTTTTGCATGATTTGAGCTCCTTTGTCTCTAACAGAAATTGCACAGTATTGTTCACGAATTTCATCAGTGACTTGGAAAGAGAGGAGCCCTGTGAAATCTCCATGTTTGCAGGTGCTACTAAATTATTCTAGGTAGTCAAATCCCAAGCTGACAGTGAGGAGCTGCATAAAGATCTCAAGCTGAGTAAGTGGGCAAACAAATGGCAGATGAACCTCAGTGTTGACAAGTACACAGTAATGCACCTGAGGAAAAATAACCTCAACTAAATGTACACATTGTTGGGGTCTGAATTAGCCGTTAAAACTCAGGAAAAAGACCCTGGAGTGATTGTAGACAGGTCTCTGAAAACATCAGCTCAATATTCAGCAGTGACCAAAAGAGGTAATAAAATGTTTGGCATCATTAGGAAGAGAATTGAAAACAAAATGGAAAATATGATCGTGCCAATTTACAAATCCATGGTGCACCCAAATGTTGAATGCCATGTACAGTTCTTCTCTCTGTATATCCAAAAGATGTAGTAGAATTAGAAAAGGTACAAAGAGAAGAGCAACCAAAATGATCATGGGTTTAGAGCACCTGCCATACAAGGAAAGACTAAAAAAGTTTAGGACTCCTTGGTTTGGAAAGGAGGAGGCTTGGGGTGGGGGGAAGGGGGGAGCTGGATATGATAGAGGTCTATAAAATTGTGGAAAGTGTGGATTAAATGAAGAGGGAACTATTAATTACAAAATCCCAGAATACTAGAACCAGGGGGGCACCCACTGAATTTAACTGGACACATTTAAAAGAAACAAGAGAAAGTACTTTTTTAAATGTGGCATACGATTAACTTGTGGAACTCACTATCATAGGAGATTGTAGACACAGAGAGTATAGCTGGGTTCAGAAAGGGACTAGACAAATTAATGGATGATTGTTCTGTTTAATATCTATCAATAGATCTGTCAGGGATGAAGCCTCTGGAATATCAAAACAACATAGTTGTCATTTTACCTAACTTACTCTTAAACCTTGTCCAGGTTATCATTCAAGGGATATTTGAGACCCAGGGACAAGCTGAAACCATTGCTGTTGATGATGTTTCTTTCAGTGAAGGATGTTTTCCAGAATTCGGTAAGAAGCTTTTTTAATCAGAGAAATAATTCTTTCTCTTTAATTTAAAGGCACAATCCAACCCACCCCACCCCACCTCACAAAAATTGCACTCAAAAGATTTCTCCACTCCCTAATCATTTCTATGTGGTTTATATTTTTCATTCCTCCAACACATCACCTGTCAGATTATATAAATGCAGCCACAAAGAGGGATAATAAATGCTTAAAAATCAGTATAGTATAAATGCATTAAAAGCTTTCTGTAGCTATTACAACACAAAAACTTCAATGAGCAGGAAAGATCTGCTGTTCCCGGCCAGAGAATTAATGTTTTCAGCCAGCTAAGAGAAAGATGACTTACACCAGAAAAAAATGCCTTACAGGATTTGCATGAATATCTGAAAACTTTATGGCCATAACCACAACTACACTGGGATTAATTGGTGTTGTTCTTTTCTTCAGGAATCCATAAATGCAGTTCAGCCAGCTATGGGAGGGAATCATCAAAGCACAGTGGGATTCTTTGGTGGTACAAAGGCAATAGAATGTTTCCAAGACAATTATCCCTCTCTGTGGCCCAGGGCATTGCTAGAGAGAAGGAGCCAAGACCAGAACCATTAGCAGCTAACATAAGATACAGCATGATTGAGATTGCTTTAATTTATACAAGGGCATTGGGCCTGTATATTGATGACCCGAATTTTAGGGAATCCCAGGGTAACTCTTATCTGTAGCATGTTGTAATGTGCGAGTGATTTTCTCAGTTGTGTTTTCATAAGATACTTTGTGATTATGGTGTCTTGGGATAGGGTGAATGATTTTTCAGGACTCTTGAGATAAGTGGTTGTCTGTAACCTTAGGGGTTTAGATTTGATAGCCCACTCTAACGTTACAACTTGGTTGTGGCACAGCTGAAGTTGGAGGCTTTTTGGGTTCCTGTACATGTGTGGGGAGGCTGCTCCAATGCACTGTAATTACAACGCATCAGAATAGACTCGTTTCAGCGAGTCTTGTGCATCAGTGTCCCCACTCTTCAAAATGGTCATGGGTGAATTTTAACTAAAGCTCATTCAACGTGCTTTAGTTAAAGCACCCCTGCCATCATTTCGAAGTGTGGGGTCACTGATTCACAAGATGCTGTGGATGCTTTAATTAGAATGGCTCTCAGAGTCGCTCTAATTAAAGCCCCCCTGCCATCCCTGGAGCACATGTAAAAGTGCCTCTTGAATTTACCTTGTATCACTGTTGTATGTTCTCATCTGTAATGTAATATTTGGTTCAGATAAGCCAAGATTCCCTAGGGTCTGTTCTGGATCTGGTATTGTTCAAAATCTTCATTAATAATTTGGACGATGGGATTGAGTGCATGTTTGGCAAATTTGCAGATGTCTCCAAGCTGTATGGAGTTGTAGACACTCAGAAAGGTTGGGCTAGTATCCAGAAATACCTAGATGGGCTAGAGAAAAGATCTGCATTCAGTCAGATGAGATTCAACATGGACAAAATGCAAAATCCTGCAATTAGAACAGAATAACTGCATACACAAATACAGAACAGGGAATGACCATCTAAGCTGCAGTAGTGCAGAGAAGGACCTAGAGGTTATGGTATATCTTGAGGTGTCTTAAGCTGAATATCATTGCAGAACCATTGGCACGGCTGTTCGAGGACTCCTTGTGCTCAGGTCAAGTCCCTGAGGACTGGAAAAGGGCCAATGTGGTCCCTATTTTCAAGAAGGGGAGAAAGGAAGAGCCTAGTAACTACAGGCCAGTCAGCCTCACTTCTATCCTGGGGAAGATCTTTAAAAAAATTATCAAGGGCCACATTTGTGAGAGCCCTGCAGGGGAAGTGATGTTGAGGGGTAACCAGCATGGGTTCGTGCAAGGCCGATCCTGCCTGACTAACCTGGTCTCTTTCTATGACCAGGTAACAAAGAGCTTAGATGGGAAG
>NW_017729004.1:45963452-45978498 GCF_001723915.1 Gavialis gangeticus | reverse complement strand
TGGAGTACTGGGTCCAGTTCTGGGCGCTGCACTTCAGGAAGGATGTGGAAACCTGGAGAGGGTCCAGACGAGGGCCACTCATATGGTTGAGGGCCTCCGTGGCCAGCCCTATGAGGAGAGGCTGAGGGACCTGAATCTCTTTAGTCTCCTCAAGAGGAGACTGAGGGGCGATCTTGTGGCTGCCTACAACCTTATCAGGGGCCAGCAGCAGGGACTCGAGGAAAGTCTGTTCACCAGGGCCCCCCTTGGAGTCACCAAGAACAGTGGCCATAAGCTGAGGGAGGATAGGTTTAGGTTAGATATTAGGAAGAACTACTTCACTGTAAGTTTGGCCAGAGCCTGGAATAGGCTCCCCAGAGAGGTGGCGCTCTCACCTTCCCTGGAGATCTTCAAGAGGAGACTGGATAGGCACCTGCCTGGGGTCTTATGACCCCTCCCACCCCCAATGCTCCTTCCTGCCCATGGCAGTGGGTCGGACTCGATGATCTGTCTAGGTCCCTTCCGACTCATTGATTTTATGATTCTATGAGCCATCAGTGTGCTTTTGTTGCACACACACACACAAAAAGCTAACAGCATGTATTAATAGGAATGTCACTTGCAGATGAAGGAAAGTGATTCTTCTTCTCTGTACAGCACTGGTGAGGCCTCACCTCACCAGAGTCCTGTATTCAGTTTTAGGCCCCACCCTTCAAGAAGGACATGGACAGATTGGAAAGATTCCAGTGCAGAGCAACAAAAAAGAATAGGGACCTGGGAGGCAGAACTTATGAGGAAAGACTGAAAGAGCCTGGAGAAAAGAAGACATGAGATAAGATTTAATAACAGGCTTCAAAATAACTGAAGAGTGAGTATGGAGAGGATGGAGATGGGCTTTTTTTTGTGACTGTAGGGGACAGGACTAGGAACAATGGCCTCAAGCTGCAGCAGAAGAAATTTAGGTTGGAATTTGGACAGAACTGTCTGACTATGAGGGTAGTTAAGCATCAGAACAGGTTTCTTGGAGAAGCTGTTGAATTTCCATCCCTGGAAGCTTTCAAGCGTAGGTTAGATGGACACTTGACTGGGTTGGTTTAGTTAAGGATGCTTGTGCCTTGAGCAGAAATCTGGACTGGATGACATTGTGAGGTCCCTTCCAGCCTTATGTGCCTGTGATGCTAAACTTTTGCAAGCTGTTTTATGCAGTGTAGTCCAAAATAGGAAGCTCCTTTGAGAAGGCAAGGGGATTAGCTCTGTAAAGCTGATATGCAATCTGATTAATATTTTAGAGTGCTGAGCAATTATAGATGGTGTTACTGTTATCCTTAGACTGAGACAGTTCTTTAGTAGATTTATATTTATTTCACAGGACACATATCTAGCTAAATAGGAAAATTAAATTTCAGGCAATTAAACTTCATCTGTTATACTTGTCTTTACTTCAGCTGTCCTGCATTTGGGAATTGTAGAAACATTGTCAAAAGATGGGTGTACTCGTTTTCATTCCAGAATCCACATTGATTTCCTAGTTTGTAACAGATTCCCAGCAAGGCTGCTTAAGTGTGGGAACCAAATTAAAAGCTTTGGCTTATTTATTTGTGAACTGAGATTATTCTGCAATATGTTTTTTTTCCAAGACTGAATTTCAAACAGTTGGTCAGTCAAATATGCAGAAGAAAATACGATTTTTCCCCTTTCTCTTCAACCTACCCCCATCTCTTCCCTTGAATCATCTCTTGCAGGTGAGGTGAGATATTAGGACAGATTTAGAGAAAATAAACGATCATTTGTTTCTGTGGCTCCAGAACCAGCAGGCCTTTGCTTAAGTGATTTCTGAAGGTCTCTCTCCCCACACATTTCCTGGGTCTTTTTATAAACAGTTTCTTCAAAAAATAGCAAAAGGAAACATGTGAACAAAATACTCTATTTCTCAAAGAAAGGTTAGTTAAAGAATGGAACAAAAACTAAATAGTATTTTAATCAACTTGAGTTTAACACTTAGATTTACTTATGTTGGGTGTCAGCCACTTTGGTACAAAGCATAACATACCAACTGATCTATTCCAGAAGTACACGGTACATCAAACTGTGCTTAAATAGGAGCTATTTCTTCTCTCATCCTAATATATAAGCATATTGCAGAAGAAGTCAGCTTGTTAAAGTAACATCTGAATTGCTCACAGGCACCAAAAAGCCAAGAGTAAGGGTCTTAATTTTGTTCCTAGAAAATAAGTTTTATTGTAGAACTTTTTAGGATGATTAAATAGAAGGTTGAGTTAATAACTGTCTAAGTTCTAGTGCCTTTTGTGTTAGCCTCCCTGAAATAGCAGGACAAAACAGCTCTAAAAGGATGCTAGTTTTAGCATCACAGTACAACTTTAATTTCTAATGAACTCTTCCTGGCATAGTCCCCAGAGTACCAGCCATTCTTTGCACTGAGCTACATTTGTGCTCATGAATATGCTTCTTAAATAATGTATAATATACTTTATTTAGGCTGTAGATATGTGATTTAAAAAAAAAAAATGGCTTATTCAAGGCAGTAGGATGACTAACTCAGGCAAGGGGTTATGTGAAATTTTATTTCACTCTTGGATTTATGTGCACTTGAAACTGCAATTCACAATCTGACTTCCTCCTCTTCCTCACTGCCCCCTCCCCGCACACACCTATAAATTTAGATTCCTTCATTTTCTTTTTATGTACAGGTGCTTGACTCCTTGTTTCCCTTTAAACCCTGACTGGTAGTGGGAGACCTGGGTTCTAGCACCTCCTGTGGAAGCTGATTCCCTGAGGTCAGAGGGGGGAGTTTGGCCCCATGGTTTAGTGATGGGAGATGGTAGTGGATTCTGATCCCTGGGTTCTGATCCCTGCTGCTAAAATTCTGTGTAGATTTTACATTAAATAACCATTGGGCAATGTTTACTGAGACACTCTCCAAGAAAAGGAACCTCCGAACCCAGCCTAGCCTGAAGTCCTGGGAAGTAGAATGTGAGCTGGAACCCCTTCAGATTGAGAAGGGACTTTGGGTCTCCCACATCCTGGGTGAGTACTCTAAACATTAGGAAAAGAAACAGAACTGGTGCAGCACAACACCCTGATGTTTTTAATGAAAATGGCTCTGGCTGCTGGTCTCAGCACCATCATGTGTATTATATGGGCTTTGAGCTTGCTTACCAGATTTGGGCATATGGAGGCTTAGCTGGCTGTGAGTGAGGTACCCAGCTATTTAGCCTGGGAATCATGTCCAAGGCTGTATGTAGGTGAAACATTGTAGGGGACAACTCTGAGGTGCAAAGTACAAATTCAGAATGATTTAAGGCATCAATTAGGTTTTACAGCTCCTGGAGGGGGGGAGGCTTCTGAATTGTTGCTTTGGTTAAAGGCACCTAAGTGCCACCTGTGTCCCAGTTTAAGTGTCTAAGGTGCACCTCTGAAACTTGTCCACTCAGGGACAGACCCAGGATTTCCCAAAGTGTGTGTGTGGGGAGGGAGGAGGGGAAGCGCAGACAGCAACCCACAATGCACCTCCTTGCTCTCAGACTTCTGCCTCCTATCAGCAGTGCAAGCACCACAGGAGCATCCAGGAACTTCTTTAAGTCCCTAAAGCATGTGACAATATCCACTCCCTTCCCCTTGGTGCTCAGGCACAACCTCTCCCCTCCTCCACCTGCTGCTGTTGTTTTCCCTACTGTTGGGGTGGGAGGGGGGTAAAGCTGTATAGCTGTTGCTGCCCATCCCAGATGGACTGTACGGGGGCTGGGTTCAGCTGGGAATGGGGACCGGACAGTGGCAGCAGGGATGGAGGGGCAGTTCCCTCTCCCCATGCCTGGTTGCCAAGGAGGGGGAAAACTACTTCCTCATTATGCTGTTGCTACTGTCCCTGTCCCCAAGTGACCCCAGGCCCTACATAGCAGAGCTGGGGTGGGCAGAAGTGGCTCTGGAGCTTCTCTCACTCCTGGGAAAGCAGGAGCAACAGTGGGGTGAGGGCAGGAAGGCAAAGGGAAGAAATGTGCCTCTGAGCACCAAAGGGAAAGGAGAGGAGGGCCTTAAAAATGTCCCTAGAGGCTCCCACTGTATGCTTCATTCCAAAATGGGGGTGCAGCCTTGCCCCCTCTAGATCTACCCCATCCATACACACTTTCCTCACTGCCAGTATCAGCTCTCCTGCTCCCACTATTCCTGCTCATTCACCGCTGGGATAAAAAAGGTCATATCTTGCTGCTTTTACCCACTGAGCTCCTTCCTAGCAATTCTGTCACCTTCCCTTCAGTTGATGCATATTTTTTTTTGCCCTTAACTTTCTATTCATGAATGTTAAAATATCCAGGAATTAAGATAGTGTTGTTTCTGATTTCATAACAAAAATATTCTACAGCAATCAGAACATTAGCGATATTTAACACAATTTAAGTCTCTTTTTTCTTTTAATAGGATTGGATCATTCAAATTATTTCTGAAGCTGCATGGATTATTTATGTAGGGCCAGGTTGTATAGATTGTATGCATAACAATCTCACACTAACATCACCATTAAAACAATAAATGTTAAAATGTTTAACTGCAGCCCATTTTTCTGAAGGTTGCCCGCGTCTGTTACTCAGCCAGGCTGTAGCAGGAAGTAATGCGCTTGCATAAAAACTGGCTTGGTTAGCTTTACATCAACAGAATGACTATTCTACATTTAATGCCTTTTACAGTTTTTACTTTGCGGTTCCTTTATGTGCAATCATTCCAGTAATTCTCTATGTAAAGAAGTGGCATAACAGATGCTGACAGTTTGAATCTAGCCCAGCGACCTTTTCCACTTGGCCCTCTGGGTTACCAGTGGACTACTGGAAGTTGGGGGTTTGGTCAGGGATGGACACAGCCTGTTTCAGAATCTGGGCCTGTGCAGCCCTGGTAGTTATAGCCCTTGGTGGCAGGTGAGCAAGTGAGGGATGTGCATCACAGTCCTCGGTCACGTTGCAGCTGTCTGGCCTGCCGCTGCTTGCGAGCAGCCTAGCTTATGGCTGCTTGTGCTATTGCGGCTATGGTAGCTGTTGCCACAATAGCCACCACTGCCACCCTGCCACTGCTGTGGTGGCTATGGCTACTGCCCCTTCTCCAGGCCCAGGGCCAGATTCACCCTGAGAGCAGCCCCAAAATCCAGATCCAGTGCAGGGCGCACCATGAGGTTTGTATCCCTGCATTAGCCATGATGCAGTTGTAGGAATCAGCCACTTCAAATCATGGACTATCTTAAGAAAAACACTGAAATAATCAAAGTGTTCTTTATCTTCATTAGTGTATGTGAAGGTTCAGTGTGGTTAGAATTCTTGCACAGTACCAAAATTGAGACATTTTGGGGGCTTTTCAGTCGTCTGAAATTATTTGGAAATTAACCGTGTGGGCACAGAGGGATTTAAATTTGTCTCTGTAATGGACGGGGGAGAACTGGTCTTCATGCCAAAATTAAGAGAAAACACTCTGGAGGGTGAAATTAAAACAATTGTGAAACTGGATAAACAATAACCTATTGTGTACCATTGCCAACCAAATTCTCATTCTGCATACAGTTCAGCAGGTGCTTGGTATTTCTGGGTTGCTGTTGTTGCCATTAAGAAGTTTTTAATACATTTATAAGGAATAGTCAGTAGTATTTTAGATATCATAAGGTGTCAGTTAGTAGAAAATATTGGCCTTTTACTGTACCCACAAGATCTTGATTTTTAATAATTGCTATCAAATGAAACTTCATAATATTGTGAGTGATTTTATTCTTGTGGTGCAACAAACACACAAACCTATGCAATACTGCATTCAGTATCACCTCTGAATGCATAACTGAAATGTTGCATTGTATCATAGAGCTATTTATTTAACTTGCTACTTATGGCTGATTTTATGTAGTAATCACTTACAGGAAATAGCTGTTTATCCTTCTCTCTGACATGTCATGTTTGATGAAATGATTGATAGTGCTTGAAAACTTTCTTTCTCTGAGTGAACTCGCAGAGGTAGAAAATGATTGGCCAATATAAATAACAGTATGTTGCTCTGACAGAACCATCCGTCTTTAGGGACTGACTTTTTGAAGTGATATCGTTAAAGATGGCAGCCTTGAATATCACCTACACCCACTAGTAGCCTGGATATGTGTGAGGTAACCAGAGGCAGAAGGACTGTTAAGTAGTTTAATGAACATGCACCTCTAATGGGAAATAGCCTCATAAATAATGACTTTAGGAGAAACTGAACAATTGCTTTCCATTGCCGTATAGTGCAGTCAGCCTGCAGTTTTGAATGTGACATGTGTGACTGGAATTCCAATGCAACATTTGAACACGCATCCTGGGCGCACGTGAAAACAGGACGTAATACCCCCTCCAATTCAAGTCCTTTGAGAGAGCAAAGCAAAGATACTGAAGGTAAGAACTTTGTTATACACAGTTAGTAGCTGTCATTTAAGACTGATATTTTTTAGGAAGCGAGAGGGACTCTTCATAAAAATAGAATTAAAACGCATGAAAAGTTATTACTTGCATTATTTCATACTTAAATTACCCTTTATTTCTGCATATTAAGTAAGCATAACAAGAACAGTGCATGCTCTGGATAAACTTAAGATATTTATTTAAAAGCTTCCAAAGAAGCTGATGATTGGCAAATCAAACCTTACACTCCAATTATGTTTTGTCCTTCTGGTAGGCAAGAACTACATCACCAGGATTCTTTGGCAAATGGAATCCCTCCAGCTTCTTTTTGTTGGCAGTGTCTTTTTGTTGCCATAATGTTGTTTGTAAGGCACTGCTCTGTTTCAGTCTTTTATGCAAAGATATCACTTGATATTTTTAGAAGACCTGCACATAAATATTTGCTAATCTGAATAATTAATACTGTTTAAAAACTGTCTGAAAATGGCTATGTTTATGATTCCCTAACCAAAAGTACAGCTTTAGCACTGGCAATTCAAAGTTTCTTTACAGCACTTTTTGCACTGTGTTGATAAAGACTTTTGAATAGCTTAACATATATAAAATGCATGCATTTTTAGATGGAATAGAGTCTCTGTGCCCATATACTTCTTTACTTTTCTTTTGGGATTATGATCAAAGCAGTTACATAGCATTTGCTGTGAATGGTAACATTTGTATCTCTTGAGGACTGTTAGTACCTCTATTGGTAAGTGAACTTTTGGCATAAAAATAATGCAAAGCACATTTGGAAACTCCCAGTAGCCAGTACTGATTAAATAAATGTGTTTGGGGTTCTTTTTTTTTGTGCTTTGGGTCTCTTGCTTTGCTTGGAGTAAGCTGCAAGTTTTCAATGCTTTATGTCAATCAAGATGCTTCTAGTTTAAGTGAATATGTAGGCAAATACAGTTACTATATGCACATGGTCTTATTGAGTAGAAGGGGTGTTACTTAGGAAACTAAGATTCATATTTTTATTAATTTACTGGGTGGCATTGATGCTCCTGGTAGTACTTAGAGAATAAAAAAGTTCCTACCTGTCAGGTTTAAATGCCCCAAGGTCATGGTGGGCCGAGTGGTGGCTTGGCTACAAGACAGGCGGGATTATTGGCGAGGAGTTCTGAGGCACGAGACTTGTAGTGGTTTCAAACAAAGGTGGATTTATTGACTTACGCTTGTGAGGCGTAGGTGCTGATGCTTTCTTCAGTTACAGTTAAACAGACAAGGGGGTCTGTTGGCCCATGGGGTTCACTAACGAGCCCTTGCGTTCTACCCCCAGAGGGATAGGTGCGGCTGCCCAGTAGCTAGTCCCAGGGCTGGTCAACAGCTTATATTCGGGATCCAAACAAACCAAACTGTAACTCGTAGAACGATGAACGATGTCGTGACGCCAGTCCAGTGATGGACAATGGGTGGTCGAAAGACAAAGCCGAGGTCGAAAGCTGAGATGTGGAGAAGCGGAGATGCTTCTATCAGGGACATACCATGGCGGGTATTTGGTCAGATCAGACTTAATACTATAAGTGATATTTATTGGAAATGAATGTGTTTGGAAATTCCTATAATGAAGATATCTGGATATCATCCCTTAGGTAAATATATATTATACATAGGGACTATGTACAAACAATATACATAGGTAACTAAGTAGCCTGACTATAATGCAACAACTGCTTGGACTTCTAAAATCTTTCTGTATCATAAAGGAGAGATAACATAGGGCATTACAAAAGAAAAACAATTACAAATATGAATTTTTCAGAAATGTTGGAAGGCAGCCAAAATCCTGAACTGGTACATCTTATCTCTCCTTGATACACACTTATGCAGCATTTCATTTTTTGCTAATTATTCAAACTACAAAGGAAAAACAAAGGTCAGCTTAATGACTAAAATGCTGCAAGCCAGAAAAATTTTAGGAAAAGCTCAAAAATGCCTCATCTTGCGTGAAGGTTCAAACTTGCAAATAGAAGGGATTTTTTAAAATTTTGATTTGTTGTTGATCAAAGCTTCCACTACCCTAAATAGGAGAGGGTAACAAGTTAAATAATGAAAAACAGCTCTAGACAGTCATATCTATAAAGAAAGAATTGCTTATAGGATTTGAGTAACCCTCCTTTCCTGGTATTCTTAAATTTAATTAAAAAAAACTCTAACCTTAGCTGACTTTTTTTAAAGGTCATTTCCCCAGTGCTATCTTTTAGTCACTTGCTTTGTTACTTTTCCTGCTAGTTTACCTAATGATAGAAATTCTCAGATATTTTGCTTTCCCCTCTAACCCTACAACTTCTATCCTTACTGTATTTCTTGTCCAGCTTCTGCCACACTGGGCATGGCTGCCATAATTATTTCTCTTCTTATTGCAGCACTTTGCTTTACCACATCAAAGAAGATACTTATTTAATTAGAAATAATATAAGCCAGTTCTCTGGAAGTTTTATTTTTATGTATTATAAAACCAAATCAAGTCAACTCCTATACCTTGGTTAAAAGAAAAAGTAAGCAAACAACATTCATTACACCTCTCCTCCCAAGTAACTAATACTGACTATCCCATAAGGTGAATGGAGATGGGGGGGTGGTATGGCCACATCATTTGAAAAGTACTCCCCCACCCCCCGAAATTTTCCTAAGTTATTTCATTTGAGGTGTCACAAGTTCCCCCTCTCCCTACCTCCCACTACAAATTAAAACAACTCTTAGTTAGAGAGGCAGGGGGTACCATTCCTTGAGAGCCTGATTGCACTTCCTTGTGGCAGCGAGGTAAGGTCTCCAATCCTCTTGGTAGCTGGTAGTGATGGTGCAGGGGACAGATCAGGGTTCTCCAGTTCTGGTGGGTGTGGATTCCCTCTTGTCAGGGGAGAGAGGGGGTGGGGTCTGGCAGGTTCAGGTTTCACTTGAACTGTGTAGACCCTGACCCAGAACTGCCAGACCCTGCCTCTTCCCTACCCAAACAGCTGGGAACCCACCCCCATCAGGACTGGGGACCACTGATCTGACCCCCATATGGAAACAGTCTAGACTAGTGGTGGGCAAAATATGACCTGTGGGCTGGATATGGCCCACCAACTGATTGGATCGAGCCTGTGGCTGCCCCCATAGTGGTCCACATGGGGTTGAGCTCCACTTGCTTCAACCAGGGCAGCCCAGTAAGGCTGTGTGAAATTTCAACAGATGTTTCATTTTGAAGCTGTTTCAACTTATTTTGAGCTCAGAATGGTGAATTTGAAATGAAATTAAAGGCTTCAAAACAGCTGTCAGCAGGCTGGGGCCAGCAGCAGTTACTCTCTGCTGCCACAGGAAGAGCTGGGGGAATGGGCAGAAAGCTGGGGAATCGACACCAGGGGCTGGAGGAATGGTCAAGTCCCTGACCATTCCCCCAGTTCCTGGTTTGATTCCCCAGTTCCCTGATCTTTCCCTCAGCTGTTCCCGTGGGGCACAGGGTCCTGGATGATGCAGGATGACAGAATGGACCTCCAGCTGGGCTATTTCCCCAGCTGGCAGTAGTAGCCTGCTGAAGCCGTGCACACAGATCTGTGGGCCACATCCCCTGGAAAGAGCTGAGGAAATGATCAGAGATCTGGAGAATGGAACTGGGAACTCTGGCTGAGAGGTTGAGCTGCTCCAGCTCAAGGACAGCTTGGGGTGCTATGCCCTGCAGCATGCCAAGCTGTGGTGCTGCACCCACACTATGAGGCAGCTGCCACACAGGTGCCAGGAGGGGTGGGGGCAATCCGCACTGCCCTGTGCTGCATGTGGGGGGAGCTCTGCCATGAGCCCTCAGAGACCTCAATCACTGCTCCTGCAGGCAGTGAGTGCAGGGCTTTTTTTTTTTTTTTTAAAGCTCTGCACATCAGATGTGGATGACAGCATGCTCCTCCTGCCAGCAGGGGTCAGCACCAGCACCCGAGTCTGCCTGGGGCAGCCCATGCCGAGTGCCAGGAAGAACCAGTGCTGGTGCTGGCCCCAACTAGGAGCGGCAGCCTGCTATCATCCTGCATGCACATCTGGGGGCCTGCACCCCTTCAGAGGGCTGCTGGGCTCTGTCAGAGTCCTCCCAGGGGACGCGGTCCCCAGATCTGTATGCGGGATGACAGCAGGTTACTGCTGCCAGCAAGTGATATTAGTTTTGCTTTGAACAGTTTGAGGTGCAGTTTCACAAACACCCCTGCACCTACCTCCTTGAAACATGGCAGGCTTCATGCCCTCAGAAGGGGCTACCATCCCTGCAATGTTCATCTGTTCAGATTGGCTGTTCAAATGTTTCACATTTACCTGTCTCAATTTAGAGACATTGAGTTTTTTGGGTATTTTTTTGCCATGCGGTCATCTACTAGGATCTATCCAGATATTCAGCTTGGAGACTGTGAGCT
The DNA here is from genome assembly GCF_001723915.1 of Gavialis gangeticus. Classification (NCBI taxonomy): domain Eukaryota; kingdom Metazoa; phylum Chordata; order Crocodylia; family Gavialidae; genus Gavialis; species Gavialis gangeticus. The sequence continues at coordinate 45,967,691 of NW_017729004.1, read as the reverse complement.
TGTGGTCAGTCCAGCATTCTGTACTTCTCATGGCCTTTGTCACTCTGACATCCTGTCTGTCTAGTCTCCTGATGATGACACAGTCAGTGAGATACAAGTGCTTGGAGTACAGGTGCGTCGAAGACATCTTGTTCTGGTTTGGCAAGTGGTGGTGGTGATGAGGAGGTCATGTTCAGCACATTTCCTCAGCAGGAGGAGCCTGTTGCTGTTGTATTGCCCAAGGCCATTTTTTCTGAAGATGCCTGGCTATGCCTGGTAATCTGTGGCAACTCCAGCACTGAAGTCACCAAGGATGATGAGCTTATCTGCCTAAAGAGACTCCAGATTTTCATAAAATTCATGGTACCTACAAACCAGTGAGTAAGTGGTAGAATCTATAAGTAAGTGGCAAGCTGGTAGAACCTATAAAAAAGAATAAAATTGTCAGTTACATGGATAAATATGGTCTGCTGAAGAAGTGAGCATGGTTTTTGTAAAGGAAAATTCTGCTTCACCAATCTGCTCAAGTTCTTTGAGGGTGGTAACAAGCACATGGACAAGAGGGGTCCAACTGACATAATATATTTGGACTTTCAAAATGCTTTTGACACAGTTCATCACCAAAAGCTTTAAAAAAAACCCCTACATTTCCTGGGTTTTCAGGAAAGTTGTTTTAATGGATTGAGAGCTGGTTAAAAGATAAGAAGCAAAGGGTAAGGCTAAATGATAATTTTTCAGGATGGAGGGGGTTTAAAAAATGGGGTTCCACTGGGATCTGTTCTGGGCCAGCTTTGTTTAACATTTTCTCAGTGTCCTGGAATTAAGGTGTACAGTGATATCTCCAAGTTTGCAGATGACATCAAATTATTCTATGTACTCAAGTCCTGAGCTGCCAGAGAGGAACTGTAGAAAGATCTCTCACCAAGCTAAGTGATTTAGGCAAAAATATGGCAGATGAACTTTAGTGTTCACAAGTGCAAAGTTATGTACCTGGAGGAAAAATAACTTCAACTATACAAATCCATGGTGGTCCTACATCTTAAACACTGTGTGCAGTTCTGGTCTCTGCAAAAAGATATAGTAAAATTAGAAAAGATACAGAGAAGGACAAGCAAACTGTTGGTATAGAGCAGCTGCCATACTAGGAAAAACTGAAAAGGCTGGAAATCCTCAGCTTAGAAAGAAGGCTGAAGAGGGGATATGACCTCTAGGTCTATAAAATCATGAAGGATGCAGACAAAGTGAACAGGCAGTTGTTAATTACAAAGTCCAAGAATAATAGAACTAAGGTGAACCCACTGAAATTTAGTAGAAGGTAGGTGTAAAACTAGCAAGCAAATCAAATCTTTTATGCATCATGTAGTTAACTCCTGAAATTCATTGCCACAGTAGGTGGTTGAGATATATAGCATAACTAGATTCAAAAAAGGGACTAGACTAATTTATGGCTGATAGCTCTATTAATAGCTGACTGCCACCAAGAAGCAAGTGTAGGTTGCTCATTCACTGCCACTCCAAACATGTCAGAGCCTGGGAATTAGGCACACTAGCCAGCTGGGGAATTCCAGAACACATAGGAAAAAAGGTCCCAACCAAGCCTGAGTGGCACTAAGGCATGCATTAGGAGGAACCCCTCTAAGCCAGCTGCACTGACTATTACCAATCTGTGACTGAATTTTAAGTGTGGATGTTCACATACTTTTGATTGATTACAGTCATCTTTTTCAGAACCCTTAGATATAATCTGTGGACCCCCAGAGGTATACAGACCACAGGTTGAAAACCACTGCTCTAGTGCCCCTCATTCCTGCCCTACTGCCTTGCACCCCCAGGCCCCATCCCCACAGTGTGTGGGGCAGCGGGGGGCAGGAGGGGGCCCAAGCAGGTCCTCGCAGGCTGGAACTCTGCCAGCCCAGCCTGCAAGAGAAAAACCACTTTCCCAAGTTTTTCTGCCTTGAAGGAGAATCCATTTTTAAAGTTTGTTCGCAACCCTTTCATGTATTCTTGTGACCCACTTTTGGGTTACAACCCATGAGTTTAGAAACATTGGTATAGATATGCCCCTGCTGTCTTTTGATATATAGAGGATAAGTAGATTTACAACAGAGATAAAATGAATGTGATAAGTTGCTCTAAGATTCTGAGAAACTTTCAACAAGTTGGCCTCAGTTTAAGCAAGACACAAATTTGGAAAGGAGCAGGTAAAAATATAAGACTTATAATTAATAAACAGCAAGTTCAATGAAATTCAAATTGCAGGCAGTTACTTACCTTACCCCAACCTTAGATCATTCCAGCTCTAAGAAGATTTCTGGATATGGCAGTATTTTGAGAAATCATTGTCAATAGTAGCTTATCAAAAACCCTTAAGATAGTTTTTTAATATACACAATATGTGGATCTGGGCCACATTTAATAAAATAAAACAACTCTACCTGTTCTATCTGCTGAAGCAAAACACTTCCAGAAGCCCCAAAGGAATGTAGCAGCAGTATTTTTAAGTGGAAAAATGAAGTCCAGCTGTCAATTGGGTTTTTTAATAATTCAGTCCTTTTTTTTTTTTTTTGGTTTGGATTTTAAATAAAAATAGATCACTTACTGGCAATATCACATTCAAAACCGCTGCTTGACATTCTGCCTCAGAATCAAGGACTTTAATTATGACTAATGAAATTTTAGATCAAGTGATCATAGAAGGAGACCATTATCTAGAGTCCTGATTAAGCAGCCATTGAGTAGAAGGCTAGAGAAAGAACTTAAGAGCCTACATTGACCTTCTCTTAGTAGCAATTTCAGCATCTGCTAATTGACTTCAGCAAATTAGAAATTGGAATATTTTGATTTCTATTTATAAAATAGAAGTAAAGGGTGAGGCTTGTTTGAAATGTATTCAATGATACTAATGTAGGTGGTGTTAAAGGAGTCAACTTTCAGCAGTCCTACTGCCATGCTAAAATGACCTTCATATTGCCTGATTATGTCAAGATGAATTTTTAGCCCTCTGGTGCCAGACAGAAGTTCTCCAAAATCTATGAGGACACTAATGTATAAAATAGTGCAGATCATAAACAGAACAATCTCTATGGTGGCCCAGTCTAAGTAGGCCAATTTTTATCTTAGCAGAAAACTATGAGGAATGTGACAAGGGAAAAACATACTTGCTTGAACCATTAATCTCTACAATACTACCCGACAGACCTTGGCAGCAAACAGCAATAATTTTGTATTTCTAGAAAGGACACACATTCATTATTGTAGTTGATTACTTTTCTAGATATATTGACTTGGCTATACTTCCATAGGCCTCACTGGCATATGTCATCCTAAAACTAAAGTCAACAGGTGCATGATCTGTAGCTCTTGAAGTCCTCATTTACAATGATTAGTTTTAGTTTGCATTTGAAACATACTTACCTTTCTTAATAGATTTTTTTCAACATTGTATTAATAGTCCACATAACTCCCAGAGCAATTGGGAGGCTGACAAAGCAGTGCAAACTTATTTCTGTAAAAATCATCAGACCCATGTATAACATGAGTGTATTTGCCTGGATCTATAATATCTCCAACAGAATTTATGACTGGAATAAGGTTAAGGACTCCTTTACCTGTGGCACCACTGAAACGTAAACCTAAGGGGGTCTTCCTGAAAATATTTTTTGAAAACATTCAGCTGCAGTAGAACGCCAGTGTGAAGCACAAAACAAAATCACTACATAAATTAAGAACAGTATGCATAATTTGGCTCAAAAGCTTTGAGCTTAGCAGAAACTTCCAGATTCTACCTGGTGGAGACTCCAAAACAGTCCATCTTCAGTATTTTCAGATTTAACAAAAAGATCCACTGTTCAGAAATGCCTCGACCCTCTCTTTCCCACTTCAGAGAACTCCATGTGAAAACTCGATAGAAGTGAGATTGTGGTCTGGAAGTCTAACAAGACTTATTCTAAGACAATATATTTAAAACTTCATGAAGAGTTATTTAAGCAGACTGTTATGGAGACATGGTTATGTAGGCTTAAGGATTTTACATTTATTTCAATTAGTTTATATTTTATATAGAAACTATGCCCTCTAATCTGGTTCATTTTAATAATCCACAATTGTATTTTAAAGATGTGAATATACACCATTTACCGATTTTAAGTTTTTGTCTTTTATTTTAATGGAAGAGATGTATGGTGGTAGTAGAGTAGTTGGTCCTCCACATTTACCAGACACGATCAAGATGGTTTGTGTTAACTGGGAAAATGGATCAAG
>NW_017729004.1:45956105-45958452 GCF_001723915.1 Gavialis gangeticus | reverse complement strand
TGTATGGTGGTAGTAGAGTAGTTGGTCCTCCACATTTACCAGACATGATCAAGATGGTTTGTAAGGGGGGATAGAATATGGGAAAACTTCTAGGAGGGAGGATTTCTAGCTGCCTACTTAAAGTTTTGCTCTTTTTATATCCTCACACATTCCTATGATAATGAATAATTTTAACAAACATTAATTCAATAAATTCATGATGTATCGTATTGGTTAACACATTTATTTCCAGCTGCCATTCCTTGATGGATAATTATTCTCTTGAGCCTAAAAAAATTGTGTGTGTTTTTAAGAACTCATTTTTTACAATAATTTTCTGTGAATGCTTGTTTATTTTCCTGAAATGCATGAGCACTTTTGTCCAGTTTGTTTGCTTTCAACACTAGCCTATCAAACTAAAATAAATAAAGACTGCAGTATTTGCATTAGACTGAAGGAGAATGATTTTTTTTAATCAACAGGCAAAAAATAAATAAATCAAGTTTATTTAAAGAGTTTTAGGTACTAATAATGTGCAGGTTTTCATGTGTTTAAATTAAACACAAACAGTCCCTAAGAGTCTCTTTTATGTTAAATGACAAAAGATACAACATATACAATAAATGGTTTTCAGAAAAGAGGAGGTTAAAATCAACGAGGCATTAGAAGTTTAATGCTATTTTTCTAGCAGTACTGTTGTGATGTTACCAGCTATAGGGGTTCTAACTTTGGTTTAGGAATAGGTGCAAGAAACTCTACCAGAAATTAATAGGCTTTAAAATATGCGTGCTTTGTTATTCTATTAAAGTGGCATTCTGGAATATTTATATAATATTTCCTTGTTTTATCAAGGTTAGATTCCACAGAGTGAACAGAGATGGCAAGCATTATATTGCAGTATGAAAGCCTGAATACAATGCATAATAAAACAGTAACAAGAGGAGAGGCCTTTTCATAAAATCTACAGCTACCCAGTTCCAGGAAATGCTTTTTTCGCTTCTTTCCTCTTGCAGTTTGCAACAATGTTCCAAAAACAAGGTTTAATTTGAAAGCAAAATATTTACAGTAGGTGAAAGGAGAGACATTAAACTTGAAAACAAACAAAGATGCCATTAAATATCTTAAGTAGCAGCTTAAGAAAATAGTAAAATATCAAATAACTCATGAGAAGAAAAAAATGCTATATTTGATGAAGTACGATATGTTTAGTGTTTTTATTTCTAATAGATAAAAGAAACCATTGAGTATATAAGGTATTCTTTTAGACCTCTGTAGAAATGCTTTTATGAGGTCAGTAGGTCAAGAAGAGTCCCAATTAGATTCCTGTTTCAGATGGAAAGGCAATGTGCTGCAGACACCTTAGCTCAGAGCTTTAGACCTTGTGTAGAGCTATAGAGATCTTATATCTCCTGGTGGTTTCAGTAGGAAGGCAGAACTCTCTCTTTCTCTCTCCCTCATTCTCTCTCCAGAAGAAAGCAAAAAGATTAGTTATGGAATGTTTGAAAATGTTAGACAGGTAAGCAAATGTGGAACAGTTCATAATCTGAGACTTTTATCTTCAGCCTATTATTAGGGATTTTAATCATAGAATCATAGAAAATTAGGTTGGACGGGACCTCAGGGGGTCATTCAGTTGTCCTTCTTGAGCAATCCCTTGCAGTTGCGAACGATTGTCTTCTAGGATTGTCTTATCTGTACTTCTGAAGATGGCTGATGAGGCCTATCTGGGACTGACAGACTCTATTACAGTTTGGACGTGTTTCTGTGAGGGATGGGTGGCACTGGATTCTTGATTTGGTCTGTAATATGCTGTTTCTGCCACTCCCACTTTTTTCCATCCCCTGTTGTTGTCATGAGGTTTCAGAGTATTGCAATCCCTGTAGCAGACTCTTCCTCCATTTGGGGTGGTCATCTAGTCCAACCCTCTGCTCAGAACAGGACTGCCCAGAACACAACCTCCAAGGATGGAGATTCCATAATCTCTCTGGGTAATCTGTCCCAATGCTTTACCACCTTCCTAGTGAGAAAGTTTTTGCTAATATCTAACCTAAACTTCTCTTGCTCCAACTTGAATAATAACATCAGCTCATGCAAATGTTTGCTTGTTAAAGTCATTATATGGCCCAAATAATAATAACTTTTTAAATGAGAAAATGTTAGATATCTCACAAGTTGAATCATTGTATCACTTTAGAACAAGGCAATCCACTCCTATTGAAATAGTTTGTTTTCTTTTTAATTATAGGAATACTGTAATCCTTATTTTTAAAGACTGCGGGGAAGATGTTTTGTGAAATAGTTCACTGTTTTCTTTTCTTTTTCAGGCCATTACATGTGGATAGGAGCTAATGATAACACATTATACAAA
>NW_017729004.1:45946001-45951105 GCF_001723915.1 Gavialis gangeticus | reverse complement strand
GCTTTACTACCTTCCTAGTGAGAAAGTTTTTGCTAATATCTAACCTAAACTTCTCTTGCTGCAACTTGAATAATAACATCAGCTCATGCAAATGTTTGCTTGTTAAAGTCATTATATGGCCCAAATAATAATAACTTTTTAAATGAGAAAATGTTAGATATCTCACAAGTTGAATCATTGTATCACTTTAGAACAAGGCAATCCACTCCTATTGAAATAGTTTGTTTTCTTTTTAATTATAGGAATACTGTAATCCTTATTTTTAAAGACTGCGGGGAAGATGTTTTGTGAAATAGTTCACTGTTTTCTTTTCTTTTTCAGGCCATTACATGTGGATAGGAGCTAATGATAACACATTATACAAAAGAGTTTATTTTAACAGCTCCATGTGTCATTGCTTTGGCAAGAATTGCCATCTTCAATTTTATTACTCTATGACAGACAGCAGCATTCTCAAAGTGGTACTGTATATTAATAAGGTAAGGAGAAACTTACATTAATTTTCAGACAGTAAGGAAATGAAAGTTCAGCTGTTGCTAGTCAAAAAGGAAGGAAGCCTGTTTAGTAGCACAGGCTACTCTGCTTTGTTGGGGGCTGACTGTAGGACAGGGGTGGGCAATTATTTTGGCTGGAGGGAAGCTTAATGAGTTTTGGTGAACTGTCGAGGGCCACAAGGGTAGCCCCATCCCTTGACATGTGTTCTTCCCCCTGGTCACCATCTTGGGACCAGAAGTCCCACCCTGAACCCCTGACCTTTGCCACCAGAAGTTCCTCCCCTTACCCTCTTGCACCTGCCCCCCTTGGAAGTACTCCTTTTGGGAGGGGTGGGTGGGTATCATCTTAGAACCAGAAAACAATCATATCATAGACTAGAAGTCAAACACCTACTATAACATATTTAAATTTTATAACAAAAATATGTTGTCATGATTTGTGTTTGCATATAGAGATGGTTGCATAACTAAAAATAAGTCTTACTTTTGTATTTTGTGTGTGTGGGTGCATGGGGTGTGGTTGGGGTTGTGTGCATGTGTATGGTGGGGGTGTGTGTAGAAAGGCCTTGTGAGGGGGTGTAGCTGTATGTGTGGGGGGCAGTAGGGTATGTTGGGGGAACATATGTGAGGAGGTTGTGGAGGCAGGGTGTGTGTGTGTGGCATTTGTGGGGTGTGAGGGAGGGTAGGGGGTGAGGGGACCCTTCATACACTCCCCACCCATGGTGCACAGCACCCACTGTCAGCAGCAGCAGAAGGTGGTGGGTACTTGGGGCACATGCAGGTGCTGCTGTGCAGCAGCGTGCGGCTCTGGCCACTGTTGCACATTGTGGCAAGGAGTGCAACCAGGCTGACCCACCTCTATCCCATGGGGCTCTTCAGGGTGCACGTGCAGCCCTTGGCACTCGCACCCCACTGGGGGAAGCCCCACATGATGGAGCCAGCTGTCTTCGCTGCTCCCTGCCATGCAGGTCCCAGGATTCCACTAGAAGTGGAGGGAAGCCCCGCCCCCACCCTCTGCTTCCCAGCAGAGTTCTGGGACCTGCATGACAGGGAGTGGAGAAAACAGCCTGCTCAACCGCACAGGGCTTGCCCCAGCAGTGCGCAAGTGCCGGGAGCTGCACATGCACTGCATGGAGGCCTGTGCAATGGAGGAGGGCTGGCCTGGCTGTGCTCCTTGTCACTGGAGCCACATGCTGCCATGTGGCAGCACCTGCATGGGCCCTGTATGCCTCAAGCACCCACCACTTTCTGCTGTCAATGGTGGCAATGGAGGCTGTGTGCCATGGTGGGGAGTGTGGGGGGGGGGTCCCCACACCTCCGAACCCTCCCTCATACCCACATCCTGCCCAGCTGAGCCCCATGCTCCTGCCACCTCTCTGGGTGCAGGCTCCATGCTGCCACCAGCCCCATGCTTTGCCCTCCCACCCAGCTGTAGCACCCCCATTCCCTCCCACCCCACTTCCCTACCCGCTGCCTGAAGTGAGTGGGATGCCAGGGAAGCCAAGCAGGTCCCCCAGTAGCTGCAGCAGTGGCAGCAAAGTGCCATTCAGAAGCTGCGTGCTGGCTGAGCTGGGCCCTTCCCTGCTACAAGAATGGGAGCAAGGCATGCAGGCTAGGTGGGATACAATTTGCTGCAATGAGAAGAGCTCCTAGGAGGAACTCTTGAACCTTCTGCAACAGGATAATTCTTTCTGGGATCCCAGTAAACTACAGCAGCAACTCTGATACCCTACAAAATGTAGTAGCATGTGCTTCCCTCCATGCTGAACAGACACTGTGACTGGCATTGGTAACTAGCCTCCGGTTGTGCCAGTCCCTGTGCAGAAGCAGAAGAGAGGAAGGTTGCTTTCTTTGTATGTCTGCAAATGGTTGTTAAAAAGCTAGACCCTGTTTCTATTAATTCAGTAAAACATTATTCTCTAACCATTTCCTTTTCCTTGCAGTAAGCAATTATGTTAAACTAAAATAGAAATATACTGATTCAGATTCCCTAACTATCACTTTTAATGGAGAGATGATGTTTTGCTATTGAAAACCCTGAGTGTGAGTCTCTTTGTGAAATATCTTCAAATTGATGTTATTGGATCATAATTTAGTGAAGTCATGAACACTGCTTCTGGTCTTATTAATAAAGGATCTTCATATTTTGATGAGAGTTCAAAAATAATTTTTGTCCCCCACAAAAGTAAGTTTTAATAAAGGGACAGAACTCTGCCAGTCTTAGAATTATAGAATCATAAAAATTAGAGTTGGAAGGACTTGAGGAGGTCATCTAATCCAACCACCTGCTAAAAACAGGACCAGCTCTAACTATATCACCCCAGCCAAGGCTTTGTCTAGCTAGGTCACAAAAACTTCCAAGGATGGAGATTCCACAGTCTCCACATCTGTATGCTTTACTACCCTTCTCATGAGAGTTTTTCCTAATATCTAATCTACATTTCCCTGGCTGCATCTTGAGACCATTGTTTCTTGTTTTGTCATCTGCCACCACTAAGAACAGTCTAGCTCCATCCTTTTTGGAACCACCCTTCAGGTAGTTAAAGTCTGCTCTTAAATCCTCCCTTCCCCCTTTTGCCCCCTAGTCATCTTGGCTAAGTGCAGACAGTCAAGAAGCCCAAGGCTGAATCAATTCAACCTTCACAGGTTAGTCTAAGCTGCATAGATTGAATGGCTAAGTAAGTAACTAGACATTTACTTTTGATTCTTGAAATGCAGCTAGATACCTGCAGTGATCCAGGCCAAAAGCCAGGGAGTGCTAGAGCACACAGCATGGGCCAAGTCTAGCCCACCCACACTGTGAGAGGTGGTTTAAGGGAAAGGTGAAAAACATCCTGGGATGTTGGGAGATTGTGACTTAACTTGAATGTGAAGGGCATCTGGGCAAAAGTTCAATAAATTGATTTTACCTAATCTGTCAAGTCTGATATTACACACATCTATGTTTATCTTAAATTGGTTTTGGCAGTTTTGAAAGTGGTTTATGTACAGTGAACTTCTGTTGTGTTACAGATTTGAACTGGTTTACAATGACTTGTACCAGTTTGTGTGTAATTTCTATCACTAGCCCTCTTCTCCAGACAAAATAAGCCCAATTCCTTCAGTCTTCCCTCAGTCATGTGCCCCAGCCCCTTAACCATTTTTGTTGCCTTCTGCTGTACTCTCTCCAATTTGTCCACATCCTTTCCATAGTGGGGGGTCAAAATTGGACACAGGACTCCAGATGTGACCTCACCAGTGCCACATAAAAGGAAATAATCACTTCCCTTGATCTGCTGGAAATGTTCCTACCAACGCAGCCTAGCATATCATTAGTGTGTGCAACAAGGGCATACTGTTGACTTGTACTCAGCTTATTGCCCACTGTAACCCAAAGGTCCTTTTCTGCAGAGTTCTTGCTTAACCAGTTGGACCCCAGCCTGTGTCTGTGCATGGACTTGTTTCAGCCTAAGTGCAGGACTTTGCAGTTGTCCTTATTGAACCTCATGAGATTTATTTTCATGCAATCCACCAATTTATCAAGGTCTCTCTGAATCCTCGCCGTATCCTCTAGTATATATAGTACTACCCCCAGCTTGGTGTTGTCTGCAAACTTGCTGAGAATGCACTCTATCCCATCTTCCAGGTCATTGATTAAGTTATTGAACAAAACCAGCCCCAGGACCAACCCCTGATGAGGCTAACGATTCAGCCAGTGTTCTATCTACCTTAGAGTCAATTTATCTAACCATATTTTCTTAGCTTGCTTGCAAGGATGTTGTGGGAGACCATATCAAAAACCTGGCTAAGGTCAAGGTATATCATGTCCACTGCTCTTCCTGCACCCACAGAGCCAGTCATCTCATCATAGAAAGCAATCAGGTTGGTCGGGCATGACTTGCCCTTGGTGAATCCTGATTACTTTCTTCTCCATGTGCTTAGAAATGTAATTTTGATGCTCCATGATTTTTCCTAGGACTGAGGTTAGCCTGACCAGTCTGTAGTTCCCCAGGTCCTCTTCCTTCCCTTTCTTAATAACGGGCACTATGTTTTCTCTTTTCCAATTACCTGGGATCTCTCCCAATTGCCACAAGTTTTCAAAAATAATGACCAGTGGTTCTGCAATCACATCAACCAACTCCCTCAGCATTGTTGGGTGCTTCATGTCTGGCCCCAAGGACTTATACACATCCAGCTTTTCTAAACAGTCCCTAACCTGTTCTCTCACCACTGTTGGCTGCTTGCCTCCTTCCCAAACTCTGCTACCAGATGCAATAGACTGGGAGCTGACCTTGCTTGTGCAGACTGAGGAGAAGAGGGCACTGAGTACTTCAATGCCTTTTCTGCATCATCTGTCACTATGTTGCCTCCCCCATTTAGTAAGGGACCTACACTTTCCCTGACCTTCCTCTTGTTGCTGACATACTTGTTGAAACCCTTCTTGTTACCCTTCATGTCCATTGCTAGCTGGAACTCCAGTTGCTCTTCAGCTTTCCTGGCTTCATAGTTTCATAGTTAGTAGGGTTGGAAGGGACCTGAGCAGATCATCAAGTCCGACCCCCTGCCATGTCAGGAAAGAGTACTGGGGTCAAATGACCCAAGCAAGGTGTACATCTAGCCTCCTCTTAAAG
>NW_017729004.1:45887773-45945678 GCF_001723915.1 Gavialis gangeticus | reverse complement strand
GTGCCAGGGGTCCCGCAATGACCTCAGTTAATTCCCTCAGCACTCTGGGGTGGAGAACATCCAGACCAGCTGATTTAAATACATCCAGTCCCTCCAGAAGTTCCCTGACTATATTCTCACTGACCCTTGGCCTAGGTGTGCCTCCCCTGGGGCCTGAGGGGGGTCCAGTGGGGGGGACTGATCTGGTCCCTGCTCAGGAAAATGGAGGCAAAGAAGTTGCTAAATAGGTTAGCTTTGTCATTTGGTGTGAGGACCAAATTTCCTAGCGTGTCTTGCAGGGGCCCCCCGTTACCCGGTACCTTTTTTTTGCCTATGTATTTAAAAAATTACTTCTTGTTGTCCTTGATCCGGGTAGTCCCAGTTCCATCTCTGCCTTGGCCTTCCTGACTGTCCCCTGCATCCCCGAGCAACTGCAGTATAGTCCTCCCTGGCTTCATCCCTGCATGCCCAAGCAATACTCTTATACTCCTGTCTAGTCATTTATCCAAGTTTCCACTTCTTGTAAGCTTCCTTTTTGTGTTTTAGCTCACTGAAGAGTTCCCTGCTAAGCCAAGCTGGTCTTCTGCCACACTTGCTAGTCTTTCTGTGTGGGATGGTTTGTTTTGGGTCCTCAGTAAGGCTTCTTTAAAATACAGCCAACACTTCTGGCCTCGTTTCTCCATCAGACTGGCCTCCCAAGGGTTCCTGCCTATCAGTTCCTTGATGGAGTCAAAGTCTGTTTTTCTGAAGTGCAGGGTTCTTACTCTGCTGTTCTCCTTCCTTTTGTTCCTCAGAATCCTGCACTCAGTCGTCTCATGGTCAGTCATCTCATGGTCATGAGAACTGGGGCCTGTGATTTGGAAACTTCTGCTAGCTGTTTGAAGAAAGCCTTATCTACCTTATCCTCCTGGTCTGGGGGGCGACAGGGGAGGCGGACGAGGGGAGGAGGGGGGGGGGGGGCCCCGCTGACCCTAACCCAGAGACTTCCAATAGGTCTGTCTCCATACTGGAGCTCTGAGCAATCATGGAGCTCTTTTACATACAATGCAACCCCTATTTTCCTCTTTTCCCTTGCCTGTCCTTTGTGAGCAGTTTATACCCATTGATGACAGTGCTGCAGTCATGTGAGCTATCCCGCTAAGTTTATGTTATTCCAATTGCATCATGGTTCTATGACTGTGCAAGGACTTCCAATTCTTCCTGCTTGTTTCCCAGGCTCCATGCATTCATGTACAGACACATGAGGTAACTAGCTTTAATTTGCTATGCTTAAACATCAAATACTTCAGGGCTAGGGACAGAATTTACACACAAATTGGTTTAAGTGATCAGAAACTGGTTTAAACCTGTAACAGAATAGAAGTTCAATACACATAAACCAATTTCAAAATGGCTGAAACTGGTTTAAAATAAACCTGGTTGAATGTACTATCAGACTTAACTGATTTGGGTCAAACCAGTTTATGACACTTCTGTCCCAGACATCTTCCTGGTTCAAGTTAAATCACAGTCCCCCAGCATGCTTTGCAGCCCTGGGCTAGGCTGTGTTCTCTGCTTCAGAGAGCAGGGCTGGCCCCACCCTTCTGTTCCCTAGCTGGGGCAGGGAGGGCTGGCTGACAAGGGGGTGGGGTGACAAGCCCAGCTGGAGACAAGCCCAGTCTGCAGGGTGGGGGGGGACTGCTTCCTCCCCCCCCCCTCCCCGGCAAACCCCAGCTGGAGTCTGGGGGCAGGAAGGGGAGTTAAATGCCCTTTCCCCTGCTCAAACTTATTGCTGGATGCAACTGTGGACTACAAATTCCAGAGGCACCTGAAAGCAGGAAGGGAAAGTGATGAACAACCCTGCAGAGTCCTGCTATTGTCATTCTGAACTGCATATCCCAGAGACCTGGGGGGCAGCTCAAGGAGAAAATGAACACAGAGCCATACTCTAGCTCCCCCTGGCTTTTGGCCTGAGCCACTGCAAGTATATGGCTGCATTTTCTGAATCAAAGATAAATGTCTGTTCACTTTTGTTTTTACTTAATCTGTGCATTTTAGACTAACATGCAAAAACTAAATTGATTCAGCCTCAGGCTCTTTGACTCTCTGTACCTAGCCCATGGGGACAGTATTGTTCAGTGGTGTTGGAATTGATAGCACAAACTGTTGGATATTAATCTTAGCTCCACCTCTAATCAATTGTGGAGCCTTGGGTATATGCCCATCTGTCAAATAGGAATTACAATAATTATCTTTTTCAGTGTTGAATCCTAGAACTCTAGGCATTTGGTGTTCCTGACCAGAACTTGGAGAAACCTCTTTCTGGTAACACTAGACACCAGATGCTGTGGTTCCCCATTCCCATTTGTGTTCATTTTGATAGCACTGTCTGTGAAAGACCCAACAGGAGATCTTGACGTCAGTGAAATCTACTCATGTGCTTAAAATTATGCATGTTTCAGTGTTCTGCTGGATTGAAGCTTGGTTATTTTAAGCAGTTTAATATGCCTTCTTTTCTTGCCACTTAAAGGGGTGGGGGGATGTGGATAGCAGGAGGAAAAACTGAATCCTCAGAACATAGGGAAATTAATCTAATGAATTGATAAGTTAATTGATATGCATCAAAGTAACTTTCTTGATACTTCCCATATCAATTTGTCATGCTTTGTTTACACAATGTATCTTATCCTTTTGATGTTGTAATTACTGCACTCTCGTTACAGTCAAAATGTAATTACTGTATATGAGTTTAGTTGGAGATGCCAAGAGCAATAATCACAGTGCAAAACATTGCATAAAGTCCCTTTCAAATACATCAGCTTCAGTGTGGAAGCTCCCTGCCTCACATTTAATATTTGTTTTCTAATCTAAAGCTAGTCGAGAAGGCTCTCCAGCTCTTGTACCTCTTGCTATTCAGCCATTAAGCTTAAAATGGAAAAAGTGTGCATCTTCAAAGTCGGCCATAAATTGAACTGCAGGTCCACTAGAAAATATTAAAAGTTCTAAATGCAGAAAGTAATAGAGCTGCTGAACTATGGAGCAACATTCAAAATGACCTGCTAAATTATATTTTTCTCCAGAAGTGATGGGGAAAGTGTTACCCAGTTTTTGGTAACAGCATAAGAGGAGAAATGAGGCTGGTGGACTTGATATGTTTGAAATGGAAAGTGGAACCTGTGGTCTCTGAATCATTTTCAAAATGGCCCAAATTTAGAAGCTGAAAATAGATCCCATCTGATGACTCTTGTTTGATGTGAAATTTCAGGCAAGTTCCTGTAGGAATAACAAGGGGCCTGGATAACTTTTCAGGCCAAAATGAAGATACCTAGTGATTCTAGCCTAAGAGTGGTCAGTTGTGATTGATTCTGGTGACTCTAGGCAGCTATATTCCATCTAATCCCTTTTAGGTGCCTAAAAACCTATTGGGATCTGGCCCAACTGCTTTACTTCTAGTGATCACACAAAAACCAACCAGGTCAGGAAGAGAACCTAGAAATCTTCCCCCCAACACAATGAGTTTTTTCATTGTAGGAATTGTATCCCCAGAAATAAAAGATGAAGTCTTTGCCCTATGAAAATTAGGAGAATTGAGTGGAAATTGAAAGTGCTGCATATGCATTTAGTATGCAGCATATAAACTGGGTCCCATGAATGCCTGTTTGCACTTGAAAGTGCGGTGCCCATACTAATCATAGTACTACCACTGAAGTCTTGCCATCACAAGTATAGTAGAATAATTATGTCTCATGGACATGTCTTGCCTGATCCTTTTCTTGATTTTGCTTAGAGTGACATTTGGGTTTTTTGCAATGAAAGCATCATATTTTTGCCTCTACAATAGCTTGCAGCCTACTCTAACCTCTATATTTTTTCCTTTAGGACTGCTGCTTAGTCAGTTATACCTAAGTTTATATTTATGCATTTGATTTTTGCTTCCTATGTGGAGTACTTTATTGATTTTTATTGTATTGATTTCAAACCATTTCTACAATCTTTTAAGATGATGTTGAATTCTAATCCTGCCCTCTGAAGTGCATGCATTCCTTCCCAACTTGGTGTCATCCACATTTTTTATAAGTATATCTCTCTTCCATCAGCCAAGTTGTTTATGAAAATATTGAATTGTATTAGACCAGGGACAGTCCTTTGCAAAATCCCATTTAATACAACCAATTTGACAGAAAATACTGGTAACTACCATTTAAGTATAGTTTTCTTTCAGTTGTATATCCATGTTATAGTAATTTAATCTAAGCTATTTTTCTTCAGTTTGGTTATAACAATGTCATGTGAAACATTGTGAAAAACCTTATGGAAGTTGAGATTAGTCAAATTCACTGCTTCCCCCATTCACTAAGCCAGTACCCTAATGAAGAAATTAGAAATTATTTGTTATTAAAAAACCCATATTGCCTGTTTGTTGTCACCTTATTTTAATGTAGGTGTTTACAAATGTGTTGCTTAAGAGTTAGCTCCAGTATCTTCCTTAATTTAGAATGTATGCTGACCAGTCTATAATTCCCAGGTCTCCGCCCTCTCTTCCTCCTTTTTCTTTGTTAAAGTAGATGTAATGTTTGCCCTTCTCTGAGCCTAGTTCTCTAGGATCTCTGCTGTACTCCTTTTAGTTCTTGAAAATAATCCCCAGTGGTTCAGAGATGGTTTGGGCTAGTTTTAGGTACTCCAGAAAAGATTGTATCAAACCTGGCTGATCTGAATCTATCCAACACATCTAAATATCCATTGACAACCTATTTGGAGCCTAGGCACTCCACAGGCCAGAAGTATTCAACACTTCTGTATCTGTCTCATGTGACTGCCTTAATATGGTGCTGCAGGGAAGCTAATTAGCTTTCTTGAGAACAAAGATAAATAGCCCAGGAGCAAGTCAGCAAGAACACAAGTATACTGCTTCTAAATCAGGAGGTGGGCCAGGAATATTACCTAAACCAGAAATGGTGCAATCATGGTCTCCAGTACCAAGCAGTATCGTGCTTTATCTGCTGATGCAGCAGAAAGCTTCTTTTTGCTCTGGGGAAGTTTGTTGAAGTCAGCCAACTGAAGCCCAGTTTTCTGAATCTGTGACAAAAGTTCTGTTTTAGGGACTCTGGATAACAGCATAGTTGGTCACTATCTGTTACCTGTTCTTTCCTTTTTTCCCTCTGTGTCCCCATCCCTCCTTCTAATAATATTGTGTTGACTCTGTGCATAAATAATCTTTTTTGTGAATTCTGAAGCAAAAAAAAAAATCATGCATTTCAGGCTTTTCTGTATCACCTTTTATTTGTTAACCTTACCCATTACTTTACCTTTTCTTTCTCTTGTATCTCATTTTGGTTTTTAATAAGGTCTAACAAACAGTCGGTGAGAAGACAGTAGAAGATATCTTCTAAATTTATATGTAGAGTCCTCTTTGCATTCACAGACATTAAATGTTCAGTAAAATTAGCATTCCCCTGCAGGAGCAGGGCAAGGGTGATCTATTAGTTATTATGGGGAAAAACAACCATTTGTTGCAAATTATTCACTGAGATGAAAAAAGCAGGAAAAAATGGTAATTGCAGTCAGACAGTAGTACTTCTGAATGCACCTGTAAAGAAGTGTCAGAAATAATAAGTGTTTTTTAGTTTTATAAATGAAGTTGGAAAGAAATAGTTTAAGTTATGGTTTATGTCTTCCAACTGCTGGAATGTCTGAAAAGCATTGGAAGAAAAGAAAAATGGACATCCTACTAGTTTGGGTCACTTTCATTTATAGAAATTACTCCTGGAAGGAAGTGCAGCACAATAAGGGCAATAGAAGTAGTGCCCCCATGTAACTCTCTACTACATTTTTCTATGGATAAGACTAGTACAACACTACGAAGGTTAAGCAACAGCAATTTCAGCCACCATCCAATCCTACATTGCTATGATAAATCCAGAGCAAGGAGTTGCTGGAAGAAGGACACATAGGACATTCTTAGGGGAGACTGGGGAGAGGAGTAAAAGAAAAAGAATGTGTTACAGGAAGAAGGATTAAGCCAGGCAAAAATAGTACAGGTTCCCAATCAACTGCAGATAAATAAATTCTAGTCTTGAAAGATACAGTAGTATTGGACCATTAGAAGGAATATTATAAAAGCTAGTGGTAAGATCTGTTGTATGGACCAGTCTTTAATTATAACTAAATTGATATATTCAAGGTATTTGTAATAAAAGCAGACACTGTGATAGTGCTGCATGCTGGCAAACATACAGAATGATATAGTGTCTTCCGGTGTATCTTGTTAATTAATATAAATTGGGAAGAAGGAGGTTCATGGGAGATTGCTGCCTAAAGAAGTTTGTGAGATGAAAAAGGATATTATTGTCAGATGACTCCAATCAAGCAAACTGAACTTCTGAGTAACACAGAATTTACAGAAAACATTAGATAAAATTACCCTAATTTTTCAGAAAGCCAAATGCTTGTCACTGCAGTAATTGAAATTATGGCCTGGTGTTGCCTGCTGTGCTGTATGGGTCACAGTACATATTCATGTTGTACATCATGTAGCTGGCTATTGTGGCCAAATACCATTTTTATGTATATTTTGGAGCATGCATTATTTTGCAGAATGATACTACACTAGCTGTGCATATGCAAGACGGGCCATTTCCAAATGATGGGAAACATTTTTTTCAAACCTACTAAGATGTGAACAAGAAGAGAAGTACATACATTTTATGCCAGTGTTGCAAATCACTACTTGCTATTATTTCTAAGATTATGTATATTGTATATTAAATATGAACCACCAAATCCAAGACCTCACTTCCCACAGAATTCAGAAGTGAGGTTTTGGCCTCATTTCATCTTGAGTTTTTCAGACTGATGTTTTGCCTCTGAGTTTAATGAAGAATGCACTGTATTTAGCTTTTCAATGCTGTGAATAAATACATTTGGCTCAAGGGGTTAAATAACAATTCACTGGTTTACAGCTGGTATGCAAATCCAAGTGTATAAAAAAAACTAACCCAAACATTTGGGAAAATAGGGACTGCCATACTGGATCAGGCTTTATGGACCATCTAATCCAAAAAAATCCCCTTCTCTTGTTTTATAATATTTGGAGAAGTTACTAGCTGACCTTCTGTGCATACCATTCATTTCATATACTTCTAGCATACCCTCTTTTATTCATCTCATCTCTAAGGTAAACAGATTAAATCTTTTTATATGAGAGCTTTCTCATGCCTCAAATATTCTGTATATCCTCCTTTAAACCTTCAACAACTCTGCAATATCCTTTCTGGTGATGGAATAACCAATACCATACTCAGTATTCCAGATGAGGATCTATAAGGAGTTAAAACATATTATTCATATATTTTCCATTCTGTTACTTCTGCTCAATCCTCAGACGGATTTTTTTTCTTTATTTTGGCAAATTCCAGTTTGTGCTTTTCTTTTGTTTAACTGGACTCTTTATTTTTCAGTTATGCTTGCAATTAGCAGCAGACTGATCCTGAGATTGTTTTCAGGGTAGCTCGCATAATGTCTAAGCACAATGAATATTCCAGTTGTCATTCTCAGCACAGTGGGAATGGAAACTGGTCACTTGAGCACATTGCAGAAGTGTGGCAGGGGAGAGCTTTCTCTGTTACCTTCCTAAACCTTAGTTGTCCTCTGGATAGAAAGGGACCTCAGTTTTCAGTACAGTCTTTTGATTATCCTTCATTTTGCTAGTTGTTAAATGCCCTAATGCAGAGGGACCCAGTCCTGCTGTCACTACTGTTGATAGGATTTTTTGTCCTTGATTTCAATTAGAGCAGAATCAGGCCCATAATACTTTTCAGAAACATCTCACTGTGTTCTGAGAAAGTCCAGCAGAAACAAAGGTAATTTGAGTACCAATTAATTTTACTGCTACCAAATCACCCTCTTGGTAATTAGGTAATTAACTAGTTTAATCACAATAAATATATATCTTACCTTCCCCTTCCCTGTCTCCCCTGGAGTCCACACTGTAAAAGTAATGTAAGATTACAATGAATAGGTATAGTCATATTTCCTCACATAAAGGAATAAGGAGGAGGGGGTGTCCAGGTCATGGCAGAAAGAGTTTAAAGACAAAATTAACTTGGATAATTTATAGAGAGATCAACAATTGCTTTGTAACATTTTATTCTACATCTGACAGGAGGAACAAGTGCTGTGGGAGACTCATACATCAACTAACAAGGAATGGGTCAGAGCTGATGTGCGGGTACCAGCAGATCTGAAAAAAACAAAGGTATGCATGAAAAAGGCATGAGCGGGTTGTTTGAAAATATATAACCTTAATGATTTTTATAAGGCTTTGTAGGAAATGTAGGTACTTACTGAAGCCATGTTTATTATGAATGACTCTCTGCTTTTTAATTGATTGTTGCACTTAAGGATAGTGCCTCAAAAACAGTCTAACTATTCATACCTTGCAGCCTCCAGCTTTATTTACCAGAAAAGCTATATCCCCATACATTAGTCACCTTGGACATGGCTCTCCTCTGACATACTGCATAGCTAACTTTAACATAAGGGTAACTTGGTGGAATGATATGAATTATGTATGTGACTTTAGTGGAATGATATATATTGGCATCAGTGACAGGAGATAGTGTTTTTGAGTCTTTTGCTACAAAGGAGAATTTCTCAGTCATTAGTTTTTAATTGAATTATTTCATCTCTCTTCATGAAATTTGATGTACAAATATTTGTTTTCTGGCAGTTTTGTACATAAGGTAAATTTGTGTGCTTTGTCAATTAAAAACAAACAACACAACCAAAGCTGAGGAGAGAGAGACTTGGACCAATATAGAATTTGAAAGTTCTTTTGCTGAATTAAAACGAATAAATTCTAATGATTAATTACATGGATATACCACATGAATTGTATGGAAATAAACAACTGTAACATAGCAAAGCTGGTATAAGGATGAATGAAGACTGTGATGTGAGTCTTATTCTCTATAGCATTTGCTCACCTTTCCCCCAGACAAACAAACAAACAAACAAAAACCCTGCAAATGTTGAGCTTTCCTCAAAAGTTTGGAAATCTCAGAATTTCTTGTGTAACCATAACCTGGTTAGTTTTTGCTCATGGGGTGATTAATCTTTTAATTGATTACACATTATTTCAGCATAGGCCTCTACCACTTCAACTAATGGAGTAGCAGGTTTCATTTTGCATGTCCACCTCTTGCTAATGGAAGAGGAGGACACATTTCATAGCTATTTATTAAATAGTAAAGGACAGCTGAGGTTCAATCCTTAGCCCAATTCCATGTTCTCAGGGGTTAGGGACAGAAATTACACATAAACCAGTAAAAATGATTGGAAACTGGTTCAGATCTAATATATATGACTTTAATGGACTGATATATGTGACTGTGTTCTAGAATTCAGCACCAGGGTGGCCTATAGGGCCACAAAAGTTTTGTTTAAGTCCTGGGATAGAATATGCTCTGCCTTTTTAACAAGCAGATGTTGGGAGGGGATGAATCATGCAGCATTGACAGACTCTTCAGGGAACAGAGATGCCAAAATCTGACATGCCTGTCTGTACAGTGAGCTGGGAATTTTTTGTTTGGTTTTGTTTTGTTTTGTTTTCTTGGGGACGGGGTTGGGATTTGGGTTAGTTTTTTTTAAGGTTTATAACTTTGGCAGATTAGGCCAAAATTTCACTGGGAAAGTAAAATGCATATCCCCTTTACCTGCATGACCCTCAAACTATATTTTAAATCCTTTCTCAAAATCAGGGTGGCACTGTAGCTTCAAAGTAAAGTAAATATATTTTTTACACAGGCAAAACCCCATATTTTTTCTTACCTTCATTCAGAAACATGTTGGCTGAAATGTTCAGATCAGTCAGCCTAAGCACAGGATTTTCCAGACAAAACAGTTTGTTTAGCAAAGTTCTAAGCAGATGAAAGTAGGATCTTATAATAGAAACCTACCTAGTTACTTGTGAAATAGCTTTTTAACATTTTATGAAAAAAAAACACATTTTTCTTTTTCAGTTAGTTGGTTTATGCTAATATTTTAGAATAACAATTCTCACAGCTTGCATTTATAGGAACTATCCAGAGCAGGACAGGTTATATCTGTGTGGATAACCTCCAGTTCTCAGACTCTGCAAGGCCACAGTCACCAGGGCTCTGCTCTTCAGGGAAGTTCATCTGTGCTAACGGCCAATGTCTTGCCAGTGAATCAGCCTGTGATTATCATTTGGACTGCTCTGATGGAAGCGATGAAGATCCAACAGTTTGTTGTAAGTGAACTGAATTGATTTACTAAAATATACTGTCCAGAGAACCGGTTTAAAGAATATTTGGTAATAAGAAAATTATTGATAATAATAGCCCCTTTATTTATATGGTATCTTTTATCAGAAAGACTTAGTCTAGAGCAGGGATGCTCCACCCACAGCCTGCAGGCCAGATCTGATCCCTGGAGCTGTGTCATCTCCCCGTGGGTTCCTCATGGATCTTGTGAGAAGCCCCATGGGCCATGGCTCCACTCACTAGATTGTACATGCAGGGCAGCATGGGGCCTGATCTGGAGCCCAATCCCGACTGGGTGGAGATGGCATGGAGCACTGGAGCCCTATTCCAGTGCATGAGGACAGTGCAGGACTTGATTTGGCTTGCAGACCAGCCCCACACTATTCATCTGGCCTGCAAGGCCAAAAGTGCGTGTACCACTGGTTTACAGAATTTTGCAAAAAAACCCACAATGTTTATAGCACATTACGTCATAATGTACTCTTTTTCCCCACTCCTTTCTTCTTGTGTTTTATCCAGTCCCTATGGCAGGAGTCAGATCTGGATAATAAATCCTAAAAAGTCTGACAGTCCACAGAGATTTGTATGATATTTTTGTTCCAGATAAATCCTTTCACTTCTCTCTGTCTCTCTCTCTCTTTTTCCTGTTTTTCTTAACTTTTGGAGGATTTGAAAATGTAGTCTAGATTTTGCTTTTTTAAAAATTTTCTCCTATTTAGTTTGTGTGTGAAAAAAATAGAGAATATTAGGTATGTATAATATGTATGTGGTGATATAATATTTTCATCATGTAACTTTGCTTATAAGCTGCCTTTGATTAGAACTGTTTTCGTTCATGAGCAGTAACTTGGCCATAACCTTTTTACTCGAAGTTTACTCAGTTTAGTCGCCACACATTCACCAAGCAAACCACAGAGGGAAATAATTAAGTTTAATGGAAAATGTTCATAATATTTATGAGCCACCAAAGGGTGAATGTGTTCATTTACAAACTAATCTAGTCCACTTAGAGAAAACAGCGTGAGTTAGTTTAAATCTGCCTTGGGATTTCTGAATGTCTGTACCTAGTGTCAGAGTCTCAGGAAGTATGCAAACTAGAGAAGGCTATATTGTCACAAACCCATTCACGGGGGATTCCCTGAACCCCGAGTTTCTTCCCACTATGCTGCCACTCAACCCAAAGAACAGACAGAGGTTACCTGTGAGAGTTTCCTATCCCAGAATCTCAGTTTCTCTGTCCTTTAACTGGACTCTGCAGCTGCAGTGAGAGATCCCCACTGGCCCAAATGACAACTCACATTTGAGTTATGAAAGAAGAAATTATAGGTTCCCCTCTCTGTGGAGAGAGTTAGCCTGGAATATCATCTGCCCAAAAATCACTCCTTTCACAGGCAACCAGTAAGGAGACAGACACCAAAATTATTTATTTTGAAAACAGAACAAGCATAAGAAGCCAGAGAATCATAGAACGTTAGGGCTGGAAGGGACCTCAGGCGGTCATCCAGTCCAGCCCCCTGCTCAAAGCAGGACCAGCCCTAGCTAGATCATCCCAGCCAAGGCTTTGTCTTGTCAGGTCTTAAAAACTTCTTAGGATGTAGATTCCACAGCCTCTCTGGGTAACATATTCCAGTGTTTTACTACCATCTAAGTGAGAGAGTTTTTCTTGATATGTAACTTAAACTTCCCTTGCAGCAACTTGAAACTGTTGCTCCTTGTTCTTTCGTCGGCCATCACTGAGAACAATCTAGCTCCATCCTCTTTTGGAACTACCCTTCAGGTAGTTGAAGACTGCTTTTAAATCCCTTCTCAGTCTTCTCTTCTCTTGACTAAATAATCCCTGTTCCTTCTGCCTCACCTCATAAGTCAAGAAATAACTGTGCTGGGTAGAAGGAAAAATGAAAAGGAACAGTTCTTTTAAATAAAAAATAATTATTTTCAAAGCTAGGTCATTTGAAGTATCTATATAGTGTTGGATTCCTCATAGATCCCCTTCCAGTAAATGTAACTGAATTCTATCTTTAGGGCTCTCCATTTGACTGGTCTTCCTCTGCTTAGGAAATTAGTCTTTCTGACAGCTTCCATGATTGTGAAGACAAGAAGGCTAATGCACAAGCTATTCTTTCATCCACCCAAAACCTTCACTGTCAACTCAGCACATATTCAATGTAGTTGTAAAAATGCTCTCAACAATATTTTGAATGTATTACATTTGTTTCCATTAAATTTTACTTGAGAGAGTGATGCATATTTTAGCATCTATTTTTGTACATATTTCAGCATCTATTCTAGTACACATTTATCCTCAGTAGCTTCTTTTTGATGGAAAACTCTCATGGCACTGTACTGGTAATCCTCCCTGCAGAATAAATATAGAGACAAGCTGCTGTTACCTTGTGTTATGCAGGATATTTCCTGTTCTTTCAGGATTTTTTTTTGTAACAGTTGTTTCATAATAACAAAATGGAATAATGTTTCCCTTTATTTATGCTAACTTGACCAGAATTAATACTATAATACTATAAGGTTGTGTCTACACATGCATTTCACTAACTTACTGCTCAGTAAATTGTCACACTTACACATGTGCAGCAATTAGGTCAGCATTCACTGCACCCCTGGATAATCCCATCAGACACAAGTACTTTCCAACAATTCAGTAAATTACTGCACTTAAACGCACATGTAGAAAGTGACAGAGCTGTTTGGGGCATGAAGATGCTTCAGTGTGGGGCTAGCTGGCAGGTAGTCCCTGTGCATTAATTGCAGGTGTAGATGTGCTCCAAAATACAAGTTATTACCAGAACAAATGTGTAAATATTTCATTATAATTACATAGAACTTACAGTTAAGAGAAACGGCATTTCACATATCTAAAAATGAATTTTTTCTAAGCCAGGGGTTCTCAATCCCCAGTGCCAGGCCACAGCGCAGTCAGCTGCCAGACTGGAAGTGGCCACGGACTGGCAAACCTTGGCCCCCCCAGAGCCAGATGGAGAGGCCACGGCTCCTTCCGCAGGGTCCACAGCAGTGCAGAGTTTGCTCCCCCTCCCCGTGCCTCACCTGGGGTGTGGGGATATCCTTACTTGTCTTCTAGCCAGAAATTCTGGCCATGGTAGGCTATGACTACTAGGCTGCAGTTTGCTGGGACATGGCCACTTCTGGGCCGTGGCATAAAACTGTTGGGGACCCATGTTCTAAGCAATTCTCAGAGATTAAGGGCCTGATCTTGAAATCATTACTAAGGTAGTTGTTTGCAGGATCAAGTTTTACATTTTTTTAAAATTTTCTGCTTGCAAAGTTGCTTTTAAGAACATTCCTAAATTCTACAGTTCACAATGGACACCATTAACCCAATGGATCCCAGTAAATCTGTTCTTAAATAGAAAATATTTGTGTAGTGCTTAGAAGACTAACATAAAAGATAGGCAAATTTCTGATGGTATCTTTTTTTTTCATCATTTAATATCAAATTTTGTGCTAAATGCAGTTTCAAGCTAATGAAAACCAATTTTCTTGTATTGAGTTTGGGTACCATTTTAATTTAGACTGTAGTGATATTGTTTGTTGCAAACAACATAATTAAATCAGTCAGCATTCCTACTCTTTTGCATAAAGGTTGTGTAGTATCTGTTGTCTTCACCAATAGTCAATAGTAGGATATTACTTCCTGCACCCATTGGGCTTCGATCATCCGGTTGCGTGCTGCCCGGCTTTGGGTGTGTAGGGCTGTCTGTTGCTCCGTCCCTGTGATCTTATTGCATGGATGTCCTGCCCCGGGGTAGCCTCTTCCCCAATCTCCCCTGCCACAACTTTGTTTGTTCCTTCAGTGGTAGAGTCCGACTACTGGGGCTTGCACGCATCTGGGATCTCTAGACGGCAGACTTCTGTGAGGCCTTTCCAAACCCACGCTGATCCCACCTGGCTCAACGCCTCAAGTTCCATCACTCTCCCCTCTTCTTTGGGACAATCTCTGTTGTCACCTTCTTCCTCCTGATTCCTTGGATCCTCTCCCTCGAATCCTTTGTCTGGGTGAGATGCATCCACCTCCTCCCTCTCTGTGCCGATGCTGGTGTCCTCCCTACGATGGGCTTCGAGGCAGACTTCTGCCCCGTGAGAAGCAGTCCTGCCTCCTCTTACCCCTAATTGGGGTTCCAGGGATACCTTCCCTGTTGACTCTCCTTCTGGTCTTCCTCCTCCCGCTCCTTTGCCCGCACCACCTCTTATGCTCCCATGCCAGCTCCTCCCACTTCTCTCCACAGCTGGCCGCAGTTTTAAAAGACGCGGTTAACAAGCTGCGTGGGTCCTGCCGCTACTTCTGGTTTCGCTGCAGCGCCAGCTGTAGGTAAGGATTCTCCGTTTTTTTTCTGTCTCTCCTTGCCTTCCCTGTTATGTTCTGGCCCCCGGGGTTCTCCCTTGGGCCCTCAGGGTCTGTCCCCTGTATCCTCCCTGTGACACTTCAATGCTGTAATGCCTGCTCTTATCCACCAGTCAGATCTGAAGTATTGTGGCTTTGTACCTTTTGGGGTATGACTTTCTGTATCTGTGTTTTAAAGCTAGCAGTGTTATCTACTGCTTGGGAAGTTTCATAAGAAACCTTTTAAAGTCACCCATTTTATGGATAATCTTAACTCTTCTTAATTTACCTATTCAATTTCTAGTAATACCTTAGATATTTTTAGGCTTAGGAAAGGTATAAATTATTTATGAAAAGTAAATGTCCTGAAAAAGAAAATAATTTAGATAATTTTAAAAATATGCACATCTTGTTGTTGTATGATGTCAAGTAGTATTTGCAAGTCCTTGAAAAATGTTATGCATTTACATTAATTTGCAAGCTAGCATCTGTACATCAAGTCTTATTTAGAAGAATAAATAACAGTCAAGATTATTTTTATGGATTTGTTCATTGCTGATTAATACAATATAGTACAAAGTATGTCTCAATAATTCAGTTCAGTCAGTGTAGGGTTTGTTTGCTTTAAAAAAGAAGCAGCAAGGTGGTTACCTGTATTAATCTGAAGTCAGGCAGAAGGTGGGACAGGGCAGCACCTGAGACTAATTGGTTCAGAGAGGCATGAGCTTTCATAGGCAACAGCCTACTTCATCAGATGTTAACTTAGGACAAAGTGGCATCTTAATATACTTGCAGATGTGCAGGGACGCTGCTCCAATGCACTGTAATTCCAGTGCATCGAATCAGACTAAATTAATTGAGTCTGCTGGAGTGTGCTAACTAGCTCCTGTGTCGGGGTGTGTGGGGAGTCGTGGGGGGGGATGTAGCTGTCTGTGGGGGGGGTAAGGTGTAGGGGAGGGTGTGTGTTAGTGGGTGGGTGTGGGATTTGTGAGGCGGTGTCAGGGGGGTGTGGTGGGTGTGTGGACACTATGATATTCACAAAATCATGTGTTGTTAATTATGCACTCCTTCACTTACAGTTTCAGTAAATGGGATAAAATAGTACTTTTCACCTGAAAACTATTTGAAGCTCACTGGCATATATTATAATAATATTTATTAATGAAGCCCAAAATGTCTGCTTAAATGTGTGCAGGTTCTGAGACCTTGAACTCTGGGTTATCCATTCTAAGCCAGTGGGCTAGTTTTAATGAACTCAACCTGTGTCCTGAAATGTAACTGGCTAACTCTGAGGAACAGTCTGCTCTCACTTACACCAGTATAACTCTCTTTCTTCATATATGTATGATAGTTTAAACCTTTATTAGACTCAGGAATACCTTAATCCACACACATGGACAATCTTATATTCTGCATATGGTTTGCCATTTAAATGAATTACAGTAATAGGATGTTTTGAAATGTATTTTATTTTTCTTGCATTGAAGTAAAGATATTAATTTATAAACATTAGGATACAGGGGTTTTTTACTTTCCAAATTTAGAATGCATTTCTGCCGTTTGTATCTTATGAAATGATTACACTGACAATAACTAACTTGAGCTCTGCTGGGAAGAGGTGTAATAGATAAACATAATATAGCAAGAATATGGTTTACCATCTGTATAATTTACATAACTTCTGAAGATTCATATTGCAGGTATAGTTTGTGTTATGTCACGTATTCTGGGATTTTAGATAGTAAAGCATTCCCTGTAATCACGTGAAAGCTCAAGGAAAAAAATATTAAAAAGCGATGCTTATAGTGAGCACTATATGCTGTTTTGATGGGCAGAAAGAACTTCTTAGTTTATTAAAGTTCTGGCAATGAAAAATATAATGAGAGGCTGAATCACTTGGTTTTAGGAATCAATTTAAGTACAGTAGTTTTCTTCAAACCTGATTAAATATTGACAAGCACATCCAAATCTTTTAAAATTAAAGCCAAAATGGTAACTCAGTGATTATGTTTGATTTTTATTTTAGGATCTAGTTTTTTTTCTAGGATACTAAACATTTTACTCAATTTTTATGTAACAGACTTCATGTAAAGTAAGAATTTGTTAAATTTGGCTCTGTAGAGTTGTGCTATAATTCTTCTTATTATATATTTGACCAATTTATATAATTTATGCTTTAAAATGCAGTTATAGTAAAATAAACAAATAGGATGAAAAAAATATAATTGACCTTGTTATATATATAGTTAGTAAAACAAAACAAAACAAGGAGTGGTCTTATTTTTTATTTAATTGCAATCAAACGATGAAAGTTTAAGGTTCAGTGAAGTATTTTTACTAAAATTCTTGGTTTAGGATCTCCTATCTCCCTTTATCCTTCCCTCCACATATGTGCGTGGTACATACACATGCACACATGCATATCCTTTCCATAATTGGGCATAGATGGATTTGTGAGATTTAGAGTCCAGGCTCCAGACCAGTGAAATATAGGAAGGTTGAGAAGTTTATTTGAAGTTCTGAATCTTTTCATATTTGCCCTATCAATATAATACCGATCCAGAATTGTACAATTTATTTATTAACATGAAAGTACTAATGGTTGCCAGAAAATGGATTTAAAATCAGAGGAAGTCCTAGGCTTTGGTAAAAATCAAAGAGCAAGGTCTAGTTAGCAAAAGTAATGGCTGTCAACTGCAACTGGTCACCAGCTGACTGAGTTATGTGGATATAAGTGTTTTTCCTGAATTCCAAATGTAGAGAGTAGAATATCAGCTTTAAGACATTTATATTAGCAAAGTAGAGGGATAGAGCTTCTTTGTATGGAGAACTCAATGGTATGAAAGACTTGTCTTTTCTAAGCAGAGAAACTTTCTAATATTCGTCATTTCTACTTCAGTAGAAAGAGTAGTTAGTGGACTTTTTTTGTAGCAAATTGTCAGGTATTGCAGTCCCTTGCAGACCTGTAGGACGCCGCCTGCAGCTCGACTAAGATGTTATTGCTTCTAATTGATGATCTACAAGCCCACGTTTCTCCTGCCACGACTTGATGTTAACAGAGTTGATTCATTACCTGCACGTGTAGTCCAATTAGTAGTCTCACCGTCGTCCCGCAGGGTCCTGCGTTCCTGAGGGCTCCACCACCCCTACACCCTCGCCCATTCCACCGGGGTCTGACCAGCCAGTTGGTCCTGCCACGTGTCCTTGGTTCCAAGCAAACAACCAACAAAAGACCAAAAAGAAAACAAGAAAACAGAGAAGGCTCTCCTGGCCTGTGTCACTGTTCCTGCTGTTTGCAGCCAATATCTAAACCAAGATTGAACTTTGTGCGGTCAGTCCCTCTTTGGTGGCTCTCTCTCTCTCTCAGAGCCACTTGTGGAGGTTGTCACAACTTCTTTTGGCACCTTGAGTCCATCTATAACACCATCTTATTGGCTTGTGCCACTTTTACATGTACTACGGTACCGCGAACGTCTATAGTGCCCCTCTATTAGGGTTATTACAGTACCACTCTCCCTGCCAGGCTCTGCCAGCTCCCAGCGTGTAAACAAACAGTTCTGCACCCCACAGGGTTAGTAAACTTGGCTCTAAGTCCCCGCTGTGGGTTTTACTCTCTGCAACAGTCTCCTACCAGCACTCCATGTTGCTTTCAGAGTTCCCTGCAGCATGTGCTGGCTCACTCCTCCTCCTCCTCCTCCTGCTTCCTTGTCCCGGGCTCTTCTTTATACCAGTGCAGGAGTTCTCTGCCCCTCCCCTCCCAAAACACCTGGGTAAGGGAGATTTCTGCCGGGCTCCTTGGGGTTGCAGACCTGGGGCGGCTGGGCCTTTGTTTAGCCCATGTGCTTTGGAGCCTGGTGGCTCCTTCTCTCTCTCACACAAATGAATAAGATTACCCTAAAATATACCTGGGGTATTTTCACTAATGTATTATCCTTGCAAAAGCACTGTTGACCCTGCATTTTGGATAAACATTTGCATGAGAGGCTACCATACAGCACAATTTAAAAATTCATAAGGTTGTAAAACTAAACATTCAGTGATTTAGGTCATTCCAAAATTCAGTTTCCTTACATGTATGTAGTATGATATGGTCTCTAATTATATCATCACTGCACCCGTTAGACTTCGATCATCTGGTCACGTGCTGTGCAGCTTTGGATGTATAGGACTGTCCATCAATCCGTCCCTGTGGTCTCGCTAAATGGATGTCCTGCCCTGGGGTAGTCTCTTCCCCAATCTCGC
Source organism: Gavialis gangeticus (assembly GCF_001723915.1). Lineage (NCBI taxonomy): Eukaryota > Metazoa > Chordata > Crocodylia > Gavialidae > Gavialis > Gavialis gangeticus. Next base: position 45,926,841 of record NW_017729004.1, on the reverse strand, counting down.
CTGCCACGACTTTGTTTATTCTTTCAGTGGTGGGGTCCGACTACTGGGGTTCTCAAGCATCAGAGACCTCTGGACAGCAATCTTCTGCGAGGCTCCAACCTCCCCTATACCTCGCCCTGATACCCAGCCTCGACCTCCGACTGTTGGTGTCCTGTGCTCTCCTGTGGAAATGTACTAGGGCCAACTTGGCCCAAAATCTGTACCATACCCTTTGGGTCTCATGACTGTCTAGCTTCCCTTAAGACTGCACCCTTCTTTTAATTGAGCCAATGCTAGGGCTCTATGTGCTGGGTCTCACAACCCCTCCAAAAGTGGGAAACAGAAAGAAACAACAAAAAGGAACAATATCAGTACCAGGGAGGCTCCTGGCTACATAAGGTAGGCCAGCCTAGCCCCTTAGTCCCTGACCTCTCAACCCACTCTATACCAGTAGCCCCAGGTCTCTAGGGTTTTCTAACTGGTCCTGCCCTGAGTACGCCTTAGCCTGACAGCTACCACATTCTCCCCTCCATTCTTCAGACTGCCCGTGTGTTCGCTGGATCCTCGGTGGTCCCTCTAGTCACGCCTCCTCTATGTCCCCCCTGGGCAGCTCTATGCAGCTGGAGCCTGTCTTATGCAGCCCCTTTTCACTACTTAGTCTCTTCATTCCCCACCTGGGGTTGCTCCTGGAGCCTTCCCGAACTCGTACCGGTCCCAGCTAGCTTGACGTCTCAGGCTCTGCCAATCTCCCCTGTTCCTCCGGGGTAATCCTCGTTGTCCACCTCCTCCTCCTGCTCTCTTTGATCTTCTCCCTCAAGTCCTCTGTCTGGGTGAGGTGTGTCCTCCTCCTCTCTCTCTGTGCCATCGCTGGCATCTTCCCTGTGACGGACTTGAAAGCGGTCTTCTGCCCCGTGGGAGGCAACCCTGCCGCCTCTTACCCCCAATAGGGGTTCCGGGAACACCTTCCCTGCTGGCGACCTTCCAGGTCTTCCCCCGGCTCCCTCCCCCATGGCACCTTTTATCTCTCCCCTCTGGCTCCTCCAGCTCCTCTCCTCAGCTGGCCACAGTTTTAAAAAAACGTGGCTAATGAGCTGCACGGGTCCCATCGCCACTTCCGGTTTCACCACGGCTCCGGCTACAGGTAAGAGATTTTTCATCTTTTCCTCTCTTTCCTTGCCTTCCCTGGTGCGTTCCGGCCCCAAGGGTCCCCCCCTGGCCCCTCGGGGTCTGTCTCTTGCTTCCTCCCTGTGACGATCACAAACTATTTTTCCATGGGACCTCTGATGTATTCAATGAAGGGATAGTTTTTCTGCATTTCTTGTTTCACTTCCTCATTCAGTGAAATCTTACTTCATGTATACCATCCAAATGCTGCATTGTAAATGAAGTTATGAATTTCCTTCAGGTCATTTCTCTAATGATTTCTTAATATCTGTGCAGTTCACAAACATGATTTTTTAAATCTCCACATCACCTGTGTGAAGTTAGGTGGTGCTATTAAACCTGTGGAATTGAAGAATTAAAGCCAAACTGCCAAAAGTTTCTGCTAATTTTGGATACCCAATTTTAGATCTACGACCTCATTTTTTTCCTTTGTGGTTATCATTTTATACCTTTAAAGCACAGCTCCCATTGACTTCAGCTGCAGTTGTGAACACTAAGCACTTCTGTAAATCCAGGTCCATATTTCCTACATTATACACCCAGAGTTAGTGGCCACCTGTGAAAATTTAAATTGAAGTGATTTGTCTAGCATCACATGAGAATGCAGAGACAGAGATGAGAATAATTTTCTCCTGTGCCTCATCCTTTACTACAGCATGTAAGTTCTGTTACTGCAAAAAGGGAAGCAAGAATCTTACAAACAACAGCATTATTCCATATACAAACCAGATTCTTTCCTGGAGCACTGTCCATCTAGGGAACAGATGGAGGGAAAATGAGTTTGTGATCACATAATTAAAGTTTGTATCATAATCTGTATGTACACAGGGACAGTAGCATAGCTTGGGGGCAGCAACTGAGGCACCAGGCCTAGGTGTGAAATCATTGGGGGTACCAGAACGGCATTCCCCAGGGAGTCCACACCGTCACCACAGTCCATGTTGCAGGAGTTTGCGCCTAGGCAACAGTAGCCCATTCCACTGTTGATGCTCCTCATCTCCCTCTCCTACTCCTCACAGAGCCACCCAAGGTACCAAAATGTAAAGTTTTACCTTCGCGCAAGGTCCGTGGTAATTCTACACAGACAAATATAAATTAGGACTTTTCAAACATCTAAGTGATTAATGCTTCATTTGTAATGTTCTCCTATATTTTTTAACTGTAGAAACTTAATTTCAACCCTAAAAAAACACCATTTCTATTTTGTGGAACCTATCAACAGGCCAGTTGGTGTCATCAGCAAGTTTTAACTTCTACATATCTAGAGCACAAGTCTCTGGCACCTGAGCTAATGGTACCAGCAGAAAGCTTTTATTCTTTGTGTGAAGAAAATGAAAGATGTATTTGAAAGACATAAAGTAGAGGGAAATGAAAGACATATTTTGCCCATGATTTTCATAAATATTCACTAATACCAGGGGAATGTAGAGACTTGGGACTCCTGTGTATAACTACAGGTTTTGGGATTGGAGCATATTCTAGTGTCTAGAGACTTCTTGTGCACACAGCCTAATTCCTACTCTTTTGATCCTACTCCCTGTCTTCTCCTACCTTTCTACAGCTGCCCAAATTCCTTCCGCTCTCTTTTGCTTACCCCCTGCATTCTGCATTATTATATCTGCAGGTCTACTTGTTCTTGCTTAACAACTTCTGTGTATCTTTTTGGGGCCCCCTATGCCCCATGTACAGGGGAGCTGGGGTCTGGAGCCAGAGCTATCAAGTCAGGAGTGAGGGACACTGAATCTGGACTTGCTGTTGATGTTTACAAATGGTTCCTCGTCCAAAAAAGGTTGAGAACCACTGCTTTAGAACATGTATCTTCTCAAACTTCTGGGTGGGGACTCAAGCCAGATTTAGCAAGTGGGTGCTAAACCACTAAATTTGAACCTGGCTTTTGTTGTTGCTGTCCAGGACTTGGCAGAAGGGTTACATTTGTGTGACATTAAAAATGTTTGCAGATTGTCACTAAAAAAAAAATCGTGGCAACCTTGCTCTTGACTCTCCATAGGCCAGTGAGGGTAAAGGTTTCTCTGCTTTCAATTCCTTTACCACAGATGGAACCATCTCACTACAAATGGCTTTGGAGAATTTAGCTGCAAAATTATAAATACCTTCTGTTTTTAAGATCTGTGGATCTGGATTAATTTATGGCATGCCCCTAATAAAAAAAAAAGCCACATTTCAGGATTTTTTTAAAATATGGACTAGTCTTGTTTTCTGAAACAACTAAATTAGTTTAGCTGACAGTTTAAAAAAAAAAAAAAAAAGCCTAAGATGTACTCCTAACATGGATAGTTTGAGCCTGAATTACTAGAGGTTTTAGAAGTTGTAACCAACTTAAAACAGTCTTACATATAAAACTGTTGGGCAACTTTAACAGGGAAGTATAAGCTCTATATGGAGCTTATTATGGCCATAAGGATAAAATTAAAATAAATAATTTATGCTCCATTGCCATTGGGTAGTTTTTACTGGCCACAATATTTTTCTTTGCTTGACAACCAGAGGTGAGCAGAAGCCAGGTATATAGGCTTTGCATTGTTCCTAAGCAAAGGTTTTTTATAAAAAATGTTTACCCTGGTTTTCAGTGCTGGCAAGATTACATTGCAATTGCACATCGATACAAAAACTAACAAATTTAAGTCATCACTTTCCTACCTAACAGACCAAATTAAAATAGATTTTTTAGTCTTGAAAATCCTACCCCTCATCCTCTGTTATACACCCAGGAACCTGAGAAAGTAGAAATGTTCATTCCAAAAGTCAGCAGATACTGGATGATTTCAGATCAAGGTAGATGAGCTCCATGGGCTCCAGAACTTCTTGAAGTTAGAAAGTCTGGGCACTGACCAGATGACGAGTTCAGAGAGCTCATGAGATATGTAGAGTTCCAAGAAGGAGCTACACTGAAACACCAATGAGCTCAGAGAGCTCATGGCCTAAGTGGCGTACAGCCAAAGTGGGGTGTGGCTGCACCACGGCACCCCCTCTGGATCCACCCCTGGATATCTAGGGTCGTTAGTGCATAAGGGACATTTCTGACCAATGTCCTCATATTAATCTTCCCTATGCTTTTAAATACATATTGAAGAAGAATGGAAACTATGAAATCTGGAACGACACATGAGGTTCTTTCTTGGCCATTTTGGAAAATACTTATTCATAATTAACACTATCCTGATTTCCTAAGTACTCCTTAAAAAGGGACATTTATATTTACGTTTAAAATCTAGGAAGTGTAGACAACCCACATACTGAGATAAGGTTTTGGCAGGATTGTCCTTCTTAGAAAGAGCAGCCTAAAAGGTTGAAGAAAACTTCTGACTAATGCTTAAAATATCTAAACCATTAATACCGTATAAATAATACTTTTGCAGATTCAGTTGTTAGGGGAGGTGTTTTTTATTATTATAGTTTATGCAGAAGACTTTTGACAAGGTCAGGGGGGCTAGATGAAATTAGGCATTTCTTTGAGTAAGAATATCAAATTGGGCATTCTTTGATTTCATTTTGCCTACATGAAATGACTGCTAAATAAGCATGATGCCTAAAGGTCTAGGTATTAAATTAGCATACAGCAAGACAGTTTAAGCTGTGTAGCAATTTATATGCTCTCTACCTTAATGTATTAACAACTGAACTTTAATTAACAAGTTATCCTGCTGAAAGCCTAAGTATTCTTTAATTAGATAAATTTAAGATTATAAGCATCTCATTTAACTAATATATGATACTGTCCTATGTGGGCACTAGTGTATTGTATTAAAATACACATTGCAGATCCAATTAAATAGGACTGATCTTGGGGTACATGCAGATGTTACATTTACGTCAATCTAAGTAAGGTTAAATTGATTTAAGTGGCTGTTTGTGCAGATGTTCAGGGAGGTTAAATAGGGCAAAAAATGGTGAACAATCGAATTAGTTCACCTGAGGAGCAAATTAGTCTGATATGCCAAAAGTTTGTACACATTCAGAACACAGACCCAGGACTGGGAAAGACCTGGTGCTCACCCCAGCCCTGGAGCTGTACTTTTCCTACTCCCTAAAACCTAGCGTCTGCCAAACCCCAGTGCGGACTGACTCCTTGCCAATCCCTCCCGCCCCCTCTCTCTACCCTGATTTACCTAGATCAGGTTCCCAGCATGGCTCCCAGCATTGGCAAACATGTGCACAAGCCACTCCTAATCTATGATTATGTAGCATAAAGCCACGTGATTGTAGTTCAGGTGCAGCAAATGTCTGCACATACCTTGGTGATTTATTTCTTAATATGAAGCTCAGCAGTAGCTAGCAGAGCCTCTGAATGTATACTAGGAGGAATCCTAGTGCCTTTGTGTCTGAGTAGAGCAATGTTCTATTTTGTAATTATAAATTGGAAAATTTACAGTAATACCCAGAATGACATTTGCATGATGCATTGAATACATCAAGAGTCTTTGCTACAACTACATATAATCCCTACAATAGTTTTCACAACTGAAATAAGTGACCCTGAGGATTTCAAAAGATTCAGTACTTTTCCAGGTTGGTCTTTGTTTGATTATTGATTATGCTATGAAAAGACTTAATTGCGCTATAATTCCAGAGAAAATGTTTTCCTCAGCTTGTAACAGAGAACTGATGAAGTACAGCATTGTTTGTTACACAGCCTATATTGGTTAAAGCAATTCAGCAAATTTAATTGGAGTTTAATTGCTGAGTATGCTGCAAGTAAAACTTTCAACAGCACCTCAAAATTTAGGAGCAATAGTCCCCTTTTCAAAAATAACCTAAGCAAATAGGAGCCTAAGTCCAACTGACTTTCAGTAAATCCGTATTTTTTAAAAACTTTTATCTGATATTCTTAATAATGTCTCTTGTTGCAAAAAGCTTCCCTCAGTAATTCCAAAAAGTATTTGTATACATTTGTAATTGTGTTGTCTATACACAGGCAGCCTTTTAGTTTAATTTTTAGTTATGGACTTGGTTAATACAGTCGTCTCATCTTGCAGTTCTGTGCATATCTGACAGAGCAAGAGATTGCTTAAATTCTTTCTACGTTTTAGAGCATTGTTTATTTTCCCCCAAAGGAAAGTGATTTATATTTCAATGAAAAAGACCATTAGGTTTCTTTTTGAGTAGGTTTATACCTGAAGAGTAAGCAAATTGGTTTTCACCTAAAGAGAATAAAAGATTGGCATATAATTATTTTATAACCTTTTACTCAATAATCTTATTCTTCTTATTTTCTCAATAGCAAATTATACACTTTGTGACTTTGAGTCTGATTTCTGTGGATGGAAGCCATTACGCACAGAGGAAATGGAGTGGAACAGAGTAAAAGGACAGACTTCCAGCAATGTGAGTCTTCCTAACGGAGACCATACAACTAATGATGAACATGGTGAGGGAATTTTTTTGTATTTTTTTTTCTTGTCCTAAGGTTGCATCTTAATACTTGTGAAGGATGCCAGATTGACAACAAAGCCAATGTATACGCCTTGCCTGTTTATTCCTGTACTGGACCTCAGAGGAGTCACTGCAGTTTTGTTTCTATGTCTATATAACCAATAGTTTTTCTTTGGAACAACCGAAGAAGTGCTAATCAATGCTAGCTGTAATGTTGATTTTAGTTTTTGAATTCCTGCCCGGTGGACTGAGACCGCCAACTCCTCCTCTGTATACGATAAGCACCACTGTCTCACACATTCATAAAGAGCCCATTCTTTTAGTTATTACTCAGGCATTGTTTCCAATGAAGCTAGGATTTAGTCCAAAATAAATAATTTAAGCAATTCTCTTGTTTATATAGCATAGACAAATTAATTACTTTTTCTTGGGACAGGCAGAGCATGGGCAAAATCACTTGAACTGCTATTTCTTATAAGCCTGTAGCTATCTTGGTCTCATTACTGTTGTATAGTGTGTTCAACTGGGAAAGTTGATTTTAGCAAAGAGTGCATGTTATAAATATTTGCAGAAGTAAAATGCAAATACAATATAGTGTACGCTACTGAAAATGTCCAATATGATAACCTTACAGTGTTAGAAGTTCATGTTGTATTTTTATTAAGAGATATTTATTATGTAGTTCCTGAGGAGATCAAATTAATTTAAAACAGGACCAACTTCAGGGTATACTCAGAGGTCCATTTTGAATAAAGCTTTTTCTATAGCCATTGGAATTATTACATACACATACAGATATAGATATATGTATGCTACATACACAAAATCTACTTTGAAATGGTGTTAATGATGTGGTGTAAAAAAAAAAGAAACTCTAGGATTAAATTTGGCCTGTGAACCTTTAATTAAGTTCATTTGTGTATACCTTATAATAGTCTTTAATTACATGATGATACATGCCATTTTCCACAGGCCACCTGCCTCATTAGATTCACAGGATTAGATGGCGCTCATAAGTAGTTATTCAATATGTCATCTTATTCATAATGACTGGCCCTAGGTCTTATTTACTGCTCAGTATTCAAACACTGTTCTAACCACAGAATTAAGAGGCACAACACCACTCACAGCTCAAGAAGGATGCTAAGGTAGTGTGAAGTAACTCTTTCACCCTCCCAATCCTAGGCTCTTTGAGGGGCTGGTCTGAGGGGACTGTTTATGGGTATGTCTATACTGTGGACCTGAGCTAGTTCACTTGGGTATTTGAAGCTATCCAGCTATGGCAGCATATAACTCAGTGCAGGCTAATTTAGCCTGCTGAGAAGAAGCTCTTTTAAAGTTAGTTTGGGTATTTCTATACTATATTCTAGTTCCCAGGTTACAGCAACCTTGCCAGAGTACCATATGGGCTAAGTGCTGCCTGGTTTGTTTGGGGTTTTTTGTTTTGTTTGATTTTTCTTTGTTTTGTTCTTTTTAATTGTTTCTGCAATAAAGTGGTCCTGTCCCCAGTGCAGCCCTAACAGTGGTAATTCCCCCCTGCACAGTTGTTTGTGAAGAGTTTCTTGAGAAGCAGCCTTATGGTTGACCTTTGCCATTGTAGGCCTATACCAGGAAGATCTTGCCCTGATCAAACACAAGATAAGACTTTTAACACCCCTTTAGTCACTATGATAAGCACCGTACTTTAGTCACTGATAAGCACTGTAAAGAGGCTGGAGCAGGAATGAGATCTTTTGATATTTTTAATATTCCCTCAGTTCAGCAGGGTTCACCCTTGGTTTATGCCAGCTCCTGTCAGCATTAAACGTGGAATGGGTGTCTCCCATTTCAGTGAATCTACTGACAAGAGATAATAGAAGTGCAGCATACAGTGAAAGGCTGTGGGTCAGCAGAAGAACAGTTTGAAACGTTGGATCTGCATAAAACATCTTCAACAATCAGCACTGGCAGGGCTCCTGTGGAGCTTCAGCTACCAACTAACTATAAAGCTGTATCTTATGAAGTACAGTGAAAATGTTGCATCCCTTCTGGTGAGAGAGGCTTCCCTGACCTATAGAATATGCAGCCTGCCTTGTTTGTGTAGGAAAAACAACTGACGCTCTGTGAAAGCCAGGGTCACTCTATCTGTATATGTAAATATTAGCTTAGGGCTGAATCTACCCCTCTGCTCTGTGTTGCGCATCCATGGGGAGGGGAAAAACCCCACTAATGTGCATAACTGAGCCAGCACAGTAGCTGATTTTCAAGATGCAAAGCCATCAGTATGATATCAGTGTGTGAGACTCAGCCCTTACTTTGCATAGACTTTCATAAAGAACGTTTCAGTATTCAATGACAGCAGCAGCAGTGGCAGCTAAAACGTGCTGCTTTAGGGACCCTTGAAGACGTTTATCCTCCTCTACCTTTGTCTTGAGCACATCTGCTGTAGCTCAAGTCCAAAGGCAGTTAGTTTGCCAGAGTTCAGATTAAATCTTTAATTAAGCTTTCATCCCCACTAGCACAGACAATAATGTCAAGCCTGTGGACCCCCTGAGAAAATTATAGCTTATTTCACTGGCTCCTGTGGTTTGCAACATTGTTAGCATGCTTAAAAACTGCTAGGCTTCCCTGAGAATTTGATAAGTTGAATAGTGTACCTAATAGGAGCTTAATTGTGATTCTAAACACTACTTATAACACCATTTAAACCAATTAAAATGTGTCTTTTAGGGATCCCAGCTGAGGTCTACAGTATTTTGATTTCTCAGGTGCTCTGCGCAACTTCTCATACATTTCCATTTTCTCAGGCACCTGTAGGCACTGGGATAAAGTAGAATGTAGGGGGAAGAGCTAATTGTACTTGTTTGAAAGACAGAAATGTAAAGTTTTTCTGCTGGAGGAGGGCAGATATGGGAAGGCAAATGCCTTTGGAACAAAGCTACAGACTATTCAGAAGCAGCATTTAAGTTTTAGAGGCACCATGTTTGCTCCCTCACAAGTAGATTTTTTTTTTTAATGCTTGCTAGCACGATGGCAGGAAAGGCTTAATGGTGATATGACCAATCACATCATTTTTAGAGTGCACAGCTCTACTGCAGCCACTGGCTTGTCATTTTTTTTGTGTTTTGGGGTTTTTTTTCCTGCTTTCCATCCGGGCTTCCCATCCTGCTGTTCTGCGCCTTCCAGGTAGGAGTCTGGGATGTGGAAAGAATAATGTGCAACATCCTCCCCCTTTGTCTTTGCAAACATATATAGGTACAGACATAGGTTATTTCAACACTTCCTCTGTTAGCTCCAGGGCACTTCTTAAAAATAAATTAATGGGGTAATGGGATCATAGGAAAGTAGGGCTGGAAGTGACCTCACAAGATCATCTAGTCCAGCCCCCTGTTTAAGGCAGGTTCATCTCTAACTAAACCAACTCAGCCAAGCATCCATCCAACCTGCTCTTTAGAATTACCAGGGGTGAAGACTTCACAGCCTCTCTGGGTTGCCTGTTCCAACACAGGTCAATATACCTAATAAAGGAATGACTGATCCTCTCAGGTAAATGTTCACCATTGGGGGTGAGATTGTTTTAAATATTTCTGTGATTTTATTTTTCAGGATCATTCATTTATTTTAGTGGCTCACTGCTGACAAATACAACACCAATTATATCCAACCTCAGGAGTCCTATCCTTACCAGGCTGTCTAGTGAACCAGCTCAGTGTCAGGTACTTGTTTGATATTAATTGCAATCACCTATATACAGGATCCACCACCTGTTGTTCTAATGTGTTGTGAGGTGTTGCTGAGTGCTGTTAGAGCTGCTGTAAATTGACTACATTTCAGGAGTGATAGAAGTGATCATTGTGCTTCGATCTTTGTTTCAGCTAAGTTGCCCTTAGAACGGGAGTAGAAGAGACAAATCTTGATTTACTTCCTGGTACCCCAAGCCACTTTCCAGTCTAGGGCTGTTTTTCCTTTTATTTTAATCTAAATGCTTCTCTGCTATCACAGTGGTCAAGCACTGATAGGCTAGGGATAGAAATTACACATAAAGTGGTATAAGTGATCAGAGACCAGTTCAGTTCTGTAGCACAACAGAAGTTCAGTGCACAAATGGCCGAGACTGGTTTAAGGTAAACCTGGATAGATGTATTATCAGACTTAGCTGATTTAGGTTACAGTGATGCTATGAATGATGCATGTGAATCCTCTCCAGATTCAAGTTAACTCTCAATCTCCCAGCATCCCAGAATGCTTTGCACCTCCCTGGCAAGTCACCCTTGTAGGGTGGGCAGGCTAGTCTTGGCCTAAGCTGTCTGCTCCAGCCCAGCAGGGTGGTATGCTCGAGCACCCCTGACTTCTGGTTTGGGCCACTGTAGGCATGTGGCTGCAATTTCAGAAATCAAAAGTGGATGTCTGCTCACTTGCTTATAGGTTCAATCTACACAGCTTAGACAAACCTGCAAAGACTGAACTGATTCAGCCTCAGGCTTTTTGACTGTCTGTATTTAGCCATGGTGCTTTTGCCTCCTCCTCTTTGTACTTATGACACATGGTATGTTTTTTAGGTTGGGTTTTTTTTTTGCTTTTGGCTTGTTCTTATAGCTGTGATGCCTGTGAGGAGCTGGACAGTTTTTAGGATTTGGGTCAATTTTTAGGATTTGGATAAATGGTTGTCTGTGAAGGCAAGGAATGCTGAGGCCCCTTCCAATCCTGGGTTCTTACTCCTATATCCTGGAGGCTGTTGGCAGCAGAATAGCTGGCATATACTACTTCTGTGCCCCCATCCATACTTCAGGCGCCTTCTTCCTACATTTATTCTGCACGGTATAGCACAATAATTAGTAACATATAGGGGGAAGCTCATGACCAGTTCTTAAAATCATTATGTTTAAATGCCTTTGATATTAGCTTGTCCACGCTCACTCATGCATAGGGCAGAGTGTCATGCAGGGAATACAATAGTTCCTGTCCTGTCCTCCCATAAAAATTGCAGGTGTTCCAAAATAATAGCTTTATTCCATAAGGCTTTGCATCAAATAGAATAAAGATGAAATATTTAAACGTTCTCTGAGGATTGCTGCTCTTTGGAAAATAAGAGTAGAGAAATTTGAGAATTTTCTGTCAGAAAATCAGTGCCTTTTGCTGGATATTTTTTTTCCAATCTGGAAAATCAAATTGACAGCTCCAAGGTGGGCTTTCTGGAGACTGAATTCTCCAACTGTCAGCCTTCCTGCTTTCCACTCAATTCTAGGTGTTAAGCAGGGAGAAAGCAAGGAGACTGTTTTTTGCCTTTCCAGTAATGACAGCCTGAAGACTATAAGACTATTGACAATTTCATATCTTTTCCCTGAAGGCCTAAAGTGAAATCAACAAGAACCTTCCAGGCAGCCAGCTAGGAAACTAAAAACGTCTGTTTCAGTTCTCTTGGGGGGGTGGAAATAAAAAAATCTGGAAATCATTTCCTGAGGATGAAATACATGTTTTTGACTTTTCATCTGAATTTGGGGCAAAGTGTTTTTCAAGAACATGATTTTCCAAGAAGAAAGATATATTTTCTGGACACATCTAGAAATGGTACCTTCTTTGTCCTATATTCAGTTTTAAAACTGGTTGCCATTCTAGGCTGAGCATAAAAAGTCAAATTGTGATTCTTTCAAGCTGGCATTTTCTGGCATTTTTCAAATAATCCATCTCTGAAGCATCTTTCCTCCAGTGATGTTGTGAGTGACAGGAGAGATTCCTAGGAGGTCTCCATAGCTGCTGTATTATTAGTTTAGTAACTCTGAATATGGCATATTAACAAGCTTAGGACATGGTTTAATTGAAAGTAGGGACCTAAAGTTGAATGGTTAACCATGAATGACAGTTTAAACAGTTTTGAGAAGCTTGATTAAATGCCCAGCCAGTTTGATTTTCCTTTGTGAGATTTGTATTCATAGTAGGTAAGTAGCTTTCAGATGAGCTTGATCCAATAGTCCCATAAAGCAGGCTGAATATTAAAGGACTATTAATCCAGTATCTAACTTGTGAACCATTCTCATTAGACCAAATAAGAGGGACCTACAGCTATTTGAAATATGTACATGCCTACAGTAAAGATGTATGTGCATCCCTTGAGCTAAAATTGAAAAAAATAAAAACATTTTTGTATTAACATATTAGTTTCTGCTTCTACTTTTTACATGTCCCTGAATTTCCTGAATTCAACAGAAATGAGTGAGAAGCTGTTCGTTAACTAATTGAAGCCATGCAAACATAAAAAAAAAAATCTCACTTAAGTCCATGTTACTGTGAGTTATTTTTGGGAAGGGGAATGTGAATTTTTGTATTAATGTATCACTGGCTCTTAGAGTAGGAATGTGTGATATTGCATGCTATTAGATGTGTCCCTGAGAGAATAAAGGGACATATAATTATTACAGATTCATGAGTTGGACAAATATGTGGGTTTGAAGCTGAAAGACCAGGATAATTTGCATTACTGGCTGGTTGGCACATAGCAGGAACATATGTTTCTTTTTGTTGCTGCCAGCTAACCAACAGCTTCACTGGGTTCAAGCATTCTGTCATTTTGCAGCTTTGAGGACAGGTTTCTTGCCCTGGATCACTAAATATACATGACTCATGGGGAGGTCTCCCAAAGTTGCAGTTGCAACCGTGATCCAGTAAGAAGACAAATTCCTCTTGCAGTGAGGAGGGTGGAGAACAAATCCTCATGCTTTGAAATCAAAAGGAGAACTATAATGTGTCTGAAAAATGTGATTAAGTTGAGTAACACATTTCATTACTGTAACATTTCAAAGACTGTAGCATTTCAAACCACTCTTTGGAACATTTCTGTATTAGCTGATGTTCTCTGTGTCCTTCAGAGTTTGTTTGTTCAAAGAAATCATAATATACCAAACATTTGTCACACAACCTTTGAAATTGGCTGATACAGCATGTGATTTTCAAGAACAAAAAACTTACAATATTTAAGAAACTGCTTATCTTGAAAACTGATAAAGAATTGGCCAGTGACCTTTGACCTGGACCCTTGACAAGTAAAGGAAATGCCAGGGTTTATGTTTTGGGGGGCTTTAAACAAAAATCTGTTTCTTTGGATTTGGCCATTTTATGGATTAATATTAGGAAACTGCACTAAAAGCAGTGAATCAATGTGAAGACAGCTTTTCTGGTTATTAATCTCTGGGTCCAAACATAATCAGCTTTTAAAATTCTGCAAGCTGACTTTTCAACTCTATACCTAGATTTAACATTTATAGGTTTACTTCATATGGGAAAATGATCATTTCTCATGCAAAGACTCCTTGTGGGTTCTGGGTACTCTGAGTACATTTCCATTTCCATTCCCATTTATGGAATTAGGATTTATTTGACCGTCATATACTCTAGTTCAGGAGTTCTCAGCCTCTGACCTGTGGGCCAGATGTGATGCACAGAGCCATCTGGCCTACAGGGCTCCCCATGGGTCAAAAACATGGAGGCAGAGGAGTTGTGGCCCATTAATATGCCCACACTCCCTTGCCAGATTCCCAAATCCCAAGATGGGCTGTGTCCCCTCCTTCTGCCACCCTCTCCACCCTCCCCCACTTCTTGATTGGGGCCAGATTATTGCCTCCTTCCTTCCCCACAGGGCAGGTTAGGCCAGGCCATTCCCCCTTCCTTTTCTGTGGGTCTGGGTTGAGGCTTAGCCATGCCCCCTCTTTCCACAGGGTTTAGCCATGTTCACTTCCCTCTTGCTCAGTCTGGGCCATGCCCCTTCTCCCCATGGGGCTGGGTTGGGGCCCAGCCTCCTTCCCCTACCCCCCTCCACACGGCCAGATGATGCCCACTGTGCACCCCCAGGAGCACTGGCTGGATCCAGCCCATGGACGAACCAGGCACTGTCAGTCTGCCCCTGCAGCACTACTCTAGTTCATAACCGCTTCATGTATACTAAGAAGTGAGGAATCAAACTCTCCTGGTTGCCTGATAATTTATGAGTCAGATTACAAAGGCCAGGTATCCCAAAGCCCCTTTTTGAGGACATTTGCAACTGTCATTGCAGTCATTATCAATTGCACAACAGACATTCAGCAGAAAAGAGAATCAGCAGGTTTAAAAATTTAGTTTTTTTAGAATTTATTTTTGGCTCTTGGTCTGAATGATCAGGCAGTATTTAGGGATTTTCCAGACTTTGGGATTAAGAGAAATTGTTACAAGAGCTACGTATTTCTTTGGTGCAGTTCTGTTTATTTACCAACTCTTGTTCCTGAATCATTGGAGGAACAAGCATAAGGTAACTTCTTTGCTCACAGTTTTCAGGTCTGCATTCCCAGAGAGTACTGTGCTGAGAAGGAATTGGATTTATTCCAACGGTGCTCACCCTTTCTCTCATTGTCAGATCACTTTTGTCTTTCTGGTCCTGTGTCTGCTACTGACACACACAGCTGTTACCAAATTGATGCTCCAACTTCCCTGTTTTTTTATTGGTCTCAGGAAAACCATGAGTTTTCTACTGTTTTGGGGATCTTGTTCCTCAGAAGAATTTATTTTTTTCTTCCATACATATTAAATAAAAGGTTGCTAGCAGGCTCATCAGCACCCTCTAGCACAAGGATGCAATAATGCTATTTAGTAGTCAACCAAGGTTGAGTTCTTTAGCACTGTTCATTTCAATGTCTGTAATTTATGTGGAAATAGTTGGCATTTTGTAATATGAGGCTACATCAGTAGGTAAAAAAAATAGAAGACAAATGTCTTAAAGGCCAGTCCTAATTACCAGCTGGGTATACCTTCATTTGCATTCAGAGATTATCATGTGTCAAGTTTGCAGGGAAAGGCAGATTCTGCATTTAGAATGTTTTGCCCTTTCATTACCTAAAAAAAAATGAGAAAATCCTATGAGAAAAAAGGAACAACATGTAATTTCCTAAATATTAGCACTCTTATCTGAGTCTGGTGGTCAATATTTTTTACTACTGCTGCTACTTAAGAAAACTTAGTGGAATTAGGTTTACTCAAAAATTCCTGCCTTGTATAGCTTTTTTCAGGACTTTATTTTCTGACTTCCTATTGTTTCCAGTCTCCAGGCCACTTATTCCAGATGATTCAACTCTAGTGTTATCTCTTCCTAAGCCCTGGTTCTTGCCTTTTTATTTCAGGAGGCCACCAGAATATTTTTAAATTAACATAATTAGATTAAAAAAAATAAAAAGATCCACCCCATACCTTTCTGTTTTCCTAAGGATTTAATTGATCATGAAAAGCAAAGATCAAATTAAGATGGGAAATGTATGTGGTATTTTACTGTGTTTTATGCATTTCTGAGTTTCCTCATTTTTGCTTAATCCATCTTTTCACATATTTCACCCTGACTTGATATCTGTCCTAGTATTTATTTTTACTCTGAATTCACTGACCCCATTCATCTCCTTAGAAGCATCTCCATCCTTTTCTCAGGACAGTCATCTGAAAAAGGCAGCTCAGAGTACAATATTTTCAAAAGTAATATTTATTTGAAGTTCTTAAGTCCTGGTTAGAGCTCCCATGGAGATAAGAGAAGTCATGCACCTATATCAGTAGGTTGATGTAGGTCATGATAGAAATACATTTTTTAAATTGAAGTTGTGTATTTATAGGGGTACAAGTGTTGTTTGATATATTACTCTCTTTGGGGCTTCTACATATTGGGTCACTTATATCTGTTCTATTTAGACTGGTGGGCATGGACACCACAGAATGCTGTGCTGCATGTAAAGCTATTTTATATTGAAATGAAAAAGGTCTATATCAACATTACTGTAGCTTCCCAAATTGATCACTATGTTTCATAAACGTTTATTTCAACAGATGAGATTTTGGTATCAGTTGTCTCAGGATTCCCAGCTCTCTGTCTTCAAGAGAACTGTTCTTGATGGGGAGATTCAAAACCTAAGTGTGATATCAGGACTGTCCACGATGCAATGGACAAAGGCAACTATTTTTATAGGAAGTGCATCTGAAGAAATGCCAACTCCTTTCCAGGTAACTGCATCAGAAATTACCTTTATTTTGTGTAAAAGTACTTTAATTTGTTTTTATAATTAAGGCATTTTCATGATAAAAAATTAAAGAAAGGTACCAGCATTAGAATTCCATTCAGCTTTTTCAATAGAAGTGGTTACTAAGGAATTAAGCCAGTGTTTCATTAGCCCAAGCATTAGAAGCACATATTTAGAATGAGAAGCAAGTAGCAGATGTTCCGTATATTAAAAAATACGCACTAAAGATGAGTATTATGCTAAAAGTGAGGGGCTGATGTTGTTAGCTAGATGGAGTGTGAGTGTAGACCCTTAGACTGTTCCTTCTGTAACAATCACAGCCCTGATCACAAGGCATAATTAATCAACCACGGGGCTCAATTTATAACATTCACCTTATCCCATAACAGCATTGAACTAAATTTAGAGTTGCACTGCTAGATAGTTCACTCAGATGTAAAAGCATTAAATAATCTTTTATTTTATCTTTACATTTTGCACTTCACCTTCATAATCAAAGTTGTCTAATTATAGATCACAGCAGGGGGTCTGAAACTTTTTTGTAAAGGCATCAGTACAGGGATATTGCATTTAGTCAGTGGCAGAGCAGCTTTCAGCCACTTCGTGGCTGCCTCAGCAATTTCTCACCCCAATTATAGTTGCATAATATCTCTATGGATACTTCAGCATTTGTGTGTAGTCAGACCTGAGTGTTCAGTTTGGGCACAGGGTACACTATAGCCATAGCAGTGGTACACAAGGAATGGACTAATTTAAGGTTAAATTACTGTGACCTGGGCACAATTCTAACACACCCAGTACCTGAACTAGCTTATTTAATGCTAGCTTGAGTACCTGTACATCTACTGCAGGTGCTTTGTTAAACATACCTTGGAAGACCTCTGTTAGGAAAGTGTTTGCATATTTAGCTTTGTTTTGATCCTATTTAGCAGTTGGGGAAAAAAGGAGAAATCAGCACTGTGTAATTAAGAAATGGACACCTGTACCCACAAAATATAGTTTGAGAACCTGGTTTACCATGTGCTTTCTGTTCTTCTCAGAAGTAACTCATGCTAGACCACTAGGATAATACAATAGTAATGTTCCATCTGTGCTCACCTTCAGCCTCAATATTGACGCTGCAGATTAGTCATAGCCATATAAATTACATATAATCCAGTATGAGGAACTCTAATATTGATCATATTTTATGTTTCCTGCATAGTATTCTTTTCAGGGGATGCGTGATGAAAACCCTTAACAGAGTTGAGGAATATAATGAAACCAATTTCTGTTGTGATGGATGCTTTTCAAACAGCATTAGTGGTACAAGATACGCCTTTTAGTCGATCAACAGCATAAGAATAGAAGCAATGGCATTAGACGTTTTCAAGTTAGCAACGATATGTTACACACATCGGCACTGTTTAAGTAATTTTCCTTACTTAGTTATATAAAAATTAATTGCCTCAACATTTCTAGTATTGTTCTGGCTCTATACTACCTAGAAAGCTATTGCTAAAATACTAGGCATAATTTCCTCTAGTTAGCCTTTGGAAAAGGTAGTAATTGTTTCAAACAGAAACTCTAGGGGACAAGTCCTGTTTCTAAATTTAGCTGAAATTGATAAATTAAATATTTTGTTCAAATCAAAATAAATCATGGAACGGAAACTATAGGTAGCCCATATGCATACCCGATCTAATTCATTTATAGTTGATATCTCTAAATGTTTTGATTCACCCACTCCATTGACCTACAACACCCAACTCTTCCTGAAATGCCATGCCCAATACAGAGAGTATACTATAGCACCAAAAGTCATGCATTATGAGCACATCTACACCTTACCCTATGGCAGTTTGGTTACTGCATTGTGTGCCGTACGCACTGTGCATGGTTATTTTTAGAAGCTGCTTCGTCATACCAGCACACTGTAATGGGGGAACGCACCACTATGGTAACTTCTGGTTATGTATAGACAACTGCGGATGCGAAGTCATCATAGCGCATCACTACCGCACCGTAGTGTCATGTGTAGACGTGTCCTATGACAAACAAATGATCAGCCACAGAAGGTAACTTTACTTTTACACGTGTATGTCTGGGATCAATGTCATCATTAAAAGTTCTCTAGTAAGTTGCCTTACACCATCAAATCCTGAGGTAAAACCCATATTTTTCCTTCGCTGCTACTTCCTGAAAGCTGAATACCAAATCTATGCAGAAACTGAGGAGTCCTCAAGAAGTGCTGAGCAGAGTACCCTCCTCTACAGGAATAGTAGCTTGTTGTTAAAAACTGGAGCATATGGATTACTCCCACAGGTCAGAGTAAAGGGGCATGTTGACAGCCCTTTGAGCCCTGAGATTAACCTGTGGTGCTCAGTTCTGGGGTCAAAGGAGTCTCCCTTTTGACGCACATATTGAAGCTTGCTTTACTGCTGGAACTGTTCCCACATGGGGCATATTTTTACCAGTTTTCCTTTTATAAGATATAGGATCAGACCTTTGTGTCTTCTGCTAGTGTTAAGCAGCCATGTGTGTAGCCGTATGAAAAATACTCCCTTGTGGATGCCTTCTTGTGTTACATACATGAACCATGGAGCTCTAAACTGCTTACCATCTTTCCCCTGATGCAGATCTGTCCTATGCATCCAATGTATCTCTATACCTCTATTTTTCTTCCTTGCTTGCCCTTGGAAACTGACTGTATTTTAAAGCAGGCAAAGAGTGTGGAAGTGATCTGGGTGCTCTGATAAGTGCCCCAAAGGCAAGTCCTGGCTGCATAATTGTACAAGCATGTATAGCTTCAGTGGCATGCCCTCATAATTATTTTTATTGTCAAGAAAAAATGATTCCTTTGCATTATTTTAAAAAGTCATGTTTCACATCTATACATTAATCAGAAGTCTGTATTTCAGTAAAGCAATAGAGCCCTTTAGTGACTTCAGCTATAAAATACAGCTTTTTTATTTGCTAGCTGGCAGGGAGTTTGGGGCAATATGTGCTTAAAATACAACTCAGCACACACACATTGCACTGTATATATTTTTTATATGGAAATGTCTTGTTGGCTTCAGCAGCCCATGGTATAAATTAATTCGTGTCTCAATTAGGGTTGTAAACCACCACAGTTGGTTACCCTGAATAGCTCATTTAAAAAGGCATATAACTCTTGATAGTTCCACCAGGAAGACTGTACATTCAGGTAGTGATGAATGTTATCACTTTTTGTTGAAACAAGGTTATTTAGGTTACATAACTTTCTGTAAAAGTAGTTATGACTTTGAGAGTTGAGTTGTAAATTTCTAACTTCAGTCTTAATGTTCAAATATCAACCATATGTTTTGTTGGCTAATTGTATTCTTTGGAACGAGAATAGTTGTAGGTGGTATTTTACCTCCCATATGGACCTAGTAAATTATAAAAGAACTGTATTTCCTTTTATAATGCCATCTTTAATAAGATTATTCATTTCTTTATTATTACAGATCATTTTACAAGCTATAGTTCTGTCAAAAAATGCCACTGTTGCTATAGATGACATCAGTGTCACAACGGAGTGTGGTGTTACCTATGAATCACTTACAGATGGCATCAAAGAAAGCAAAGGCAAGTGGCATTTTTTTAAATATTATGTACGAAGGACTAAGTGTTGTGTGGTGCTAATTCTCTTTTGTTGTGCTTTCCTAAAAGTTATTTTTAGTTATGATGTTTGTCATTTTGTGGTTTCTTTTAACAAAAAGATTAAGCTTCCTAACTAAAATAAATGCTTAAATTGTACATATTTTAAACTTTTCATTGACAACACAATTCCAGAATAATTTGAATTAGATAATAAAATCTGTACTTCAAAATATGGAATTTCAGAATAATTTACATGAATTCATATAACCTAGATAAAGTCAGTGACTGTGGAAAAAAAATGTATCATATAGGTAGCTTTCCGTTACCTGGTTGTACACATATTTAATAAGACAGCTAATAGGCAGTAGGGGTGTGTGAAATGGGCCGTATTCAATTCGGATTTGGCCAGAATCAGGGGGCAATGCGATTCAATTCATTGATTCGGATCACTGTCCTGATTTCAATTCAGCTGAATCTGAACCTGAAGATTCGATGCTGATTCAGAGAATCAGCGAATCGGCCATAGACACCACTTGAAAAAAATTTTCTACATACCTCGAGGTACCAGGTGTGGCTTGTGAATGCTGAGACATTGGGGCAGATGGAGTGTCCCACAGGAGCGCGGGGGGGGGGGGGGGGGCCCCCGGGGGGGGGGGGGGGGGGGGGGGGTTCCTGCGTGCTCAGTAGTAGACTCAGAAGTGGACTAGAAGTACTTCCAGTCTACTTCTGGGACCACCACTGAGTGCATGAGGGAATCCCCTCCTCCCCCAGCTTGGTGATTGACCGTGGGGGAACCCAGAAGGCAGCAGTCACCAAGCCAGGGGGCAGGGGCAGGGTCCCCTATGTACTCCACTAGGCTGGATCCAGACGTGTAGGCACGTGCCATTTGTGGTGCTGCAAATCTCTTTGCAGTACCACAAACTGCATGAGTTGCACCTTAATCAGTGTACAGCACTGCTAATTTGCAGTGTTGTGGCAACATTTGTTACCAGAATTTCCTGGTAGCAAAAAGAAAACTAAAAACAAACCCCTGGAAAAAAGCAATGCAAACCACACCAAAGTGGCAGGTGCTGGGACAAACAGAGATGAGGCAACAGGCAGCCAAGGGCTGCCTGCTCTCCTGTCTCTGCATGCCATGGAGCCTGTGCTGAGGCACCTTGTGCCTCAGCCAACCACTGCCCAGCTGGCTGGGGCACAGGGTGCCTCAAGACAGGGGAGCAGGCAGCCCTGGGCTAGCTGCTGTCCTGTTTCCTCATGCCTGAGCACAGAAGCTCCACAGTGGAGCCCCCACTCTGAGGCACATGGAGACAGAGGAGCAGCTAGCCCAAGCCTGCCTGCTCCCCTGTCTCGAGGCACACTGCAGCCCAGCAAGGCAGGGAGGGTATCTCAATGCAGGGGCTCTGCAGCACGTGTTGTTGGGGGAGCAGGCAGCCCTGGGCTGCTGTTCCCCCATCTCCAAGTTCCACTCCCCAGTTGGCCAGGGCACAGGGGATGGCTAGCCCCTGCTGAAGCACCCTGTGCCCCAGCTAACCCCCCACCTGCAGCACATAGAGTAGCGGAACAGGGTGTCCCGCTGCAATGCACATAGGCAGGGGCATGCAGTGTGGCACAAAGTAGTGGCGCAAATTTGTGCATCTACTATTACTGCTGCTGCAAAGGCACACCCCTGCTCATGTGAACACGGCCTCAGTATGTATTTTTACAGATTGGATTTCTAAATTCTTCTGGCTCCACCAACGTACACCAAATAATGATTGAACCATGTCTTTATGAATGATCAAAACTCCTTATATTTACACCGTGTGTACTTTTAAAGAAGGGATGATAAACATACGGCTTATGGGCCAGTAGTCTAGTGGGGTACTGAAAGCTGTTGGGGTGTAGCCTGATGCAGAATTTGGGGTCCCTGGACCCCAGTGGATATGGCCATTGATGACAGCTCCCTGAGCTGCCACCTGAACACAGCCTTGCACACCAGCTATCACTGGCTTTGTGCTGCTATCCAAATACAGCTTCATGTTGCAGCCAGCCCTATTCCCTGCTCCCCAGTGACACTCATCTATCATACTCTGTACCTTATACTGTCATACTATCCAAACCATGTAGGAATTATTAGAAAAGGGGTATATTTCCTTTAAGGTTTCCTTAAAATAGAGAATCCCAGTTACATATCAGTCATACAACAGCATCCTTTTTAGAAATATGCTCTTAAAGGAGAAGTTCCAGTAGTCTTGACAAAACTAGTTTTGCTGCATCTCTGGGAGGCCCCCAGGAACCAAGGTAAGGAGGCTGCAGCCAAACCAGGTGCTGGCCCCAGCCTGCCCTACCCCCCCGGGGCAACTTGCCATATGCCAGAGTGCATGTGCAGGGGGATTCCCTGGGAACTAGTAGCAGTAGTGCAAATATGTGCTGCTGTTATTTGTCCCCAGGAAAATGCATGTTCCTGCTCATGGGGATGCGTCCAAAGTTTCTAAATTAATTCTTGATAGGTCCACACATACTACATGATTTATGCTTGATTGTTGTTGAAGAAAAAGGCACACTGCTGGAGAGACTGCTTGTATTTAGAATGTCTTCAGTGGAGTCGAACACCTAAGTGTCATAGCTGCTTCAGAAAAACTCTACATGTAAATTCTTCTGAGCAACCATCATGTATGAATCAGTAGCTCTGTCATGGGCCTGGCACATTTTTGGATGCTGTTTAACACCAACTGGATTTCTGTTCTTCTTACCAAAAAATAATTTTTGTATATAGTAACTGATTGTACCTCTGTGAACTATTATCATGGATTTTTTTTTTCTTAAGGGGATGTAGAGTTTAGAACCACTAAATCTTCACCTTCTTATTGTCCGCCGGGATACTTGCCATGTGAAAATGGAAGCTGTATTTCATCTAACAAGTTCTGTGATTTTACACCTGACTGTGCAAATGGTGATGATGAAGCCAAGTGTCGTAAGTGAAAATATATTAACAAATAACTCATGCTTTAAGGACGTATATGTGTACTCACTGGAACCCTTATTGCTAGATTTCCATTAATTCATGAGCAGATCATTTAAAAAATAGTAACAACTCTTGAAATACAATGTTTTCACACAGTCTGTATTGATGTCACTTTGAATTATAGCAGCTGTTTCCTTCTTTAGGTTTAAAATGAAAAAAAATCCCTGATCTGACTTTTCAACAGAATAGAGCAGTTTAGGAGATGGTATTTGATTTTTATTGTTATGATGTAAAGTATTAGATGAACTGTTATGTTGGATAAAGAACATTATTGCCATAGTAGTTCATGGCCTGATGCTCATAGAGAAGTATTTAGGTATGTGGTTAATTTTCAAATGAAGATGCCACCACTGGACTCGCCTACTTGAAACTCACAGTTGTTGCCATTTAGAAACTTAACTGACCATGTGAAAATGCAGTTACCCAGTTTGTATATGCAATCATGGTTGCATATGTCAGCTCTGAAAAATCAGGCCCTTCCTGTTGGCTTGACCAAATTGTTATTTTTACTATACATTTGTTACATTTGCAAAGGAGCTACAAAGAAAGATACTTACTAAAGGCTTATAAGAAATGAAACAGATTTGTAGTAAATCAGCAAAAGACCAGCATAATTATAAAACTAGAATTACATTATCTTATGAGTAGGGATTTTGGTATTCTCTCTTTAAAAATTGCAAATTCTCTGATTTAAAAAAAAATCCCAAACGCTCTGACTGAAAAACCCATAATCCACATTTTTCCACAGTTAAAATGAAATTTCACTATATTTTTAGGTATCAGTTGAACACAATGCTTTATTGATATATTTACAAGTTTAAAGCAATGTGGAAGCCTACCAGTGCCTCAATCATTATAATAAAATAAATTCTAAATACCTATATATTTTGGCATTTGATTTTGGTTTTTTTATTCTAGAAATTCAGAGGTCCCCCTGCCTTTTTCACTTACCAGGACACAGGTCCAGTAGCAGCTATCGCCTCCCTGCCTCCCCTGCTTTGTGGCACTGAGCAGCCCTGATATACCAGTTCCCTACACCTGTAAAACCCATTTCCCCATAATCCCAAGCCACAGCCCCCTAGCTCTGCTATGCTCCTTGCTCCCAACCCACAGCTTCCCACTCCCCCAGGTGCCAATCACTCCCAACCCACAGCCCGCTGGCCCTGCTGGTGCCCCTCACTCCCAGCCCACAGCCCCTTACCCCCCAGCCCTGCTGGAGGCGGGGGGCAGCTGCCAGAGCTATGGGGCCAGGCCCATGGCTTGCAGCCACCTGGCCAGCCCAGCAATACTGAAGCCCCAGCTTCTGCACATGGGAGGTGGCAGCTTCTTCGGCCAGAGTGGAGCACAGAGTCCAGCCTTCCCCATGAGTAACACAGCCAGAGCAGAGCTGAAGGGAGCTGGTGGGCGGTGGAGGAGGATGCGGGCTCCCTGCCCTGCTGTCCTGCCCTCAGGGGCCTTGGCAGCCCAGGAGGTGGGACCCAGCATGAGAG
Source organism: Gavialis gangeticus (assembly GCF_001723915.1). Taxonomy (NCBI): domain Eukaryota; kingdom Metazoa; phylum Chordata; order Crocodylia; family Gavialidae; genus Gavialis; species Gavialis gangeticus. Next base: position 45,902,209 of record NW_017729004.1, on the reverse strand, counting down.
GGCAAAGAGGCTCCATGCTGCCACTGCTGCTACCACCACCAGGAGCCCCCCACACTGCTATAGCAAGGCACCCCCTGCCTGCCCAGCACTGTGGAGTTCTGTCCTCTGCTGCTGCCGGGTGGGCTGGCAATGCCTCACCATGGCAGCACAATTGGTGCAGGGTTCCAGGTGGTGGCAGCACTGAGCCTCTCTGCTCTGCTCTGTCCTCCCATGCTGGGTCCTGCCCACTGGGTCACGGGGATCCCCAGGGGGAGGACAGCACAGTGGAGAGCCCTGAGCGTACATCCCACATCCACCTTCACCCTGCACACACATCTGGCAGGATGCGCCCCTCTATTTCCCCCTCCCCAGGAGTGTGCACAGCAGCAGGGAGCCAACCCCCCAGGTGAGCCACCTGTGGCTCTGGCCCACTCCTTAACTAGCCCTGCAGCCACACATTCCTGCCTCTGTCCTGGGCCTCGGGCACTGATATATGTCACTCAGTTTGAATTAACCCACGAGAACATATTTTCCCCCTACACATAATGGTTTAAAACCAGCTATGCTTTTTAGCTTTTGCTACTCCTATTGGGAAGGCTGTCATTGAGCCTTCGTTCTCATGACAGTTAGAAACCTAACTTGTGCTTTAAATTGATTCAGGGACCATTTCATTCGTATACCCATTTATTCTTATGCCACATTGTCCTGGAGCTTTAACACCTTTTTTGTCTCACTCATGTGCCCCTCAAACCAGCATAAGAAAAGGCCTGTGTCAGCTTGTGGCTTTAGAAGGGATTGTGGGCTACCCAGGGGTGGGTATCCAAGTGGATGCCCCCGAAGGGCAATGTTCAAGGGAGCTCTTTAATGTTATGCTTTGGCAGGGACAGAGATGAAATGAAGGACTGTGCTTTCTGTTTGGATTTTTTTAAATTAAAGAATGTGCTTTCCTTGTAGGGAAAGGGAATGAAAAATGGATTTTGGAAACAACCATGCCCCCCCCCCCACCTTCCCTTAGTAGGAGAGGTATGGCTTGGAAGGAATAGTAAGGGGATGTGAAGGACTCTCCTACATATATGATGTGGGAGTGGGTAGGGTTGGGAAGGAATATGCGTGAGCAAGACCACTGTTTTCTTTTATGGAAAAACTGAATGTGGGTTGGGAAGCAAAGTTTGGTTGAGCAAGAGGGCCATTCTCTTTGGTTTAGAGGCAGGGGAGTGGGAGCTAGTCAGTTTGAGTGGACTGCTTTTGAATTTGGAGGGGGCAGTCACTGGGAGAGGTTGGTTTTACCTTGTGCTCTTAATATTTTATTTTGTGTCTGTATATTTTTATTATAAGCCACTTTTAGCCTTTTTTGGAAAGGGTGGCATATAAATCAATTGGTCAATCAGTCATGATGATGATGATGATCATCATCATCATTTCCATCTCTTCCTGATCCTATCTTCCAACTATTACTTGCATACAATTTTTTCTGTTTGCCTTGTTTTTTGTTATTTGTAAAAGGGGAGTGCCATTTTTGACCCAGAGTGCTACCCTTTTGCACATATGATCACTCCAAATAATTTATAACAACAAATTTTAACATTTCAGTCATATGAAGTTTCTCTGCAGGCTTAAGTAAAAACAAGTAGATTGAATATAATCTCATATAAATGAACAATTCAGATTCCTCTTTTTCATTATCCAGGCTTCTAGTACTTGTATATAAGCAATTAAAGAAGTTCTTCTTTTCACATAACTGGTGCTTTAATTAATTTTGTTTTTCAGTGTTTTAATTTATGTTAATAGAATGCTCATTTTTCCCCTTTTCCCCCACCCCCTTCTTTTGTTAGTTTAATTAACCTACACTAGTTTATATTAACCTTCCATCTTGTATCATTCCCCATTTTACTAGAATATTTTTAGCCAAATTTAAGGTTATATACTGGCCCATCCATTGTGTAAGTCATATTAACTGCAAGGTCATGGATTAACAGTAATAGCTCATAGCTGATTCTCAACAATCTGCATTGCATATGCTTATTAAAAAATAAAGCAGCAGTAAAGAGGATCCTGAACAGTTCTTTTTTTAAAGCCGTGTGTTTCATCCTAGAATATGTGACCCAGGACTGCTTGTTAAAGAAGAGAAAAAAAATTTAGAACGTGTAAAGAAAGCTTTTAAACTCTATGGCCACATCCAGACAATTGCGGCTGTACAGTATGCGGCGCAGCAAACACATCTGTGGTGCCACATACTTCACATTCAGATGTTCTCTGTGCTGCAAGGGAGTGCTACCCATGCATGCACTGCTCCACCTTCTTTTTTCTGTGGGTTTTTTTGACCCATGGATATCCCCTGTCCCAAAATGATTCTTAAAAGTTGAAGAAAGAGGTTTCCTTGGGTCAGAAAAATTCCAGGGCAATAGAAAATCTTTACAACCTACAACCAGTAGAGATCCAGGGTTTCATTTTGACACACATAGGCTGTGTTCACACATGGTGTGGATGTTTGGTTCCCTGGGGACAAGTACCTTGCATCAACACTACTTGTTCCTAGGGAACACCCGTGCTATGTGTACTTTGACACACGGCAAGTTACCCCAGGTGGGATAGGGGAGGCTGGGGCCAGCACTAGGCTGGTCCCAGCAGCCTTACGTGGGGTGCTGGAGGCTTTGTGGAGCTGCAGCAGTGATTCTGCCATGCAGAGCTTGGCTGGCAGTCACAGCCCAGCTCCACTTTCGAGTGGTACACGCTACCTGTGCATGCACTGCTCTGGTTTATTTTTCAATGGGTTTCTTCGACAGAAAAATGAATCTTTGGGTTTTTCAAGTTTGGGAATAGCTGTATTGTCAGAAAAAAGACACCATTGACATTCTATCTTGTTTGGGGATAAGCAATACAGACCTTTGCTTCTTCATTAGTGGTATGGCTGAGCTTGTGGTACCTTAGGGCATCTTTACACATGCTCTGGGGTGGGTGGGGTAGTACTTTAATTAGAGTGGCTCTTGGAAGCCGCTCTAATTAAAGCACCTGCAGCATCTCATGTATTCAGCATCCTGTACTTCAAAATGATGGTGGGGCTGCTTTAACTAAAAATGCCCTGACCACCATTTTGAGGTGTGGGTATGCTGAATACACGTGCCACCCAGGCTGCTGGACTCACAGACTCGGTGAACTGAGTCTTTTCTTATGCATGCTAATACTATTCATTAAAGCAAGCATGTGTATAGGTGCCCTTACTTCTCATCCTGCTTCTTGATATGCTCACTTATAGTCTCCATGCAGAGGTAAGAGTGGAAGCAGTAATAAAGAACTGCCCAAGGAAGTGAGCCATTATTTCTATTTGTTTTTCTTTCCTTTTACCCTTTCCTTGGTTTTTCTGGGGTCTGGGATCCTTTTTCTGCCCCACCATCAGAGATAATTACTGGTGGTGTTTTACTCAAGCCCTTCAGGAGTGATGGTTTATAGATGCAGAAATTCATTGCAACTGTGGTACAGGTAGGTGTAGGTTACTTAAGGTAGCAAGAAACCAGACTTGCTGCTACAGTACTGAGAAAAGAGTAAGTGCCATCCTAGCTCTATTTTTTCCTATTCTTTGCATCCCCATATAGATTCAATAGCAAATGCATGGAGAGATGTTTCCTATTTCATCCCTCATAGAAGGAAATGGAAATGGAATGAAAGTTTAATTGGGTCTCTTGATCTTGTCCCTGGGTGGCTTTCTAGAGACTTTGAAGGCTGAAAGGGAGCACTCTAATCTAAGTATCAGCTGCCATTAATAATTTTTAAAAAATAAATAAAACCAGCATATTTTAACTATTTTATTCTGTAGTATGATATCTCATTAGGTAAGAGTAATATAAAATTAAAATGACACTTTGGAAAGTCTGAAACAATTTTGTGAAGTCTTTTTTATAGGAAATTTAATAAATACTTGTCTTAGCTCAGATTTGGACCAAAAATATTGCCTGAAAAAGAAATTTCAGAATTTTAGTCCACTCTACCAGTAGCCACTCTTACAGATTTTTCTGTTGTTTTGACAGTTATATAGTCCTAACTGGATAGTGTAGGTGGCCAAGAGTCATGTGGCTGCTCTTTACTTGATGATATGTTATTATAATTAATAAAAACTAGAAGTTTCAATTTAACCAAATATCTCAACTTAGCTGAAATAACTCAGTATATATGAAACCTTATGCACTGCAGTGTCCAAGCCAAATGGGTTGAAATAGAGTGCATTTTGTTTTACTTGGGCTTAATAAAGTTAATGTGTCCTTGCAGACAGATGTCATTACCCTGTTGCACTGAACAGTTTAATACGTTTGTTAATGGCAGTGTCGGTGCCAGTTATGCAGATTTTCTCTATGGGGTGTCCTGATGAGGATAATAAATAGAAGTTGGCTTGAAATGAAATCCAAGATCTGAAACATTTTATGTTTTAGAGGATTGACTTCAGAATTTGTATCTTTGGCATTATGTAAGACTGGATTTATGATGCAAAATCTGGTCTGAAATAAAAACCTGGATCTGGGTTTTGGCCTAAACCTACTTGTACCAGACTGCAATAATAAGTATCAGGTGTTCCCTACCACAGCTCCGGATCATTTGGCCAGACCTATAGCCCCCAGTCCTGGCTGAGCCATAGCTCTTCTCCTGACAGGCTGTCAGAGTCAGTTTCTCATAGAAACATAAAAACGAAGAACTGCCATTTCCTGGGTATGACCATTGGTCCAGTTTGCCCAGCATCCTGCCTCCACCAGCAGGTGCCACCACTTTCCCTTGGCAGCTTTCGGAGCTGATGGGGCCAGGGAGCAGCAGGAGCCCTGCTGAGCTGCTCAAGGGGAGGAGTTACCTCTTGCCTCACCCACCACCACCGCAGCTGCCAGCAGCAAGAGGGGACCCTACAATGCCAGTGGCACCCTTCACCAGCAACACTTCCAGCTTTCCCACTAGCTGCTCCAGCAGCAACCCTTGGGCATTTATACACATACATTTTTGTGCAGGGACATGCTGGAAATCTGGCAGGTCAGAGCAGACTCGAAGGCTCCACATGCAAGCTGACACACACTGCACTGTGGTGTGTGCAGTTGTATAAGCAGTGAAATGCATGTCAACATGCAGAAAATGGCAGTGGTGCACTTTTGAACTAAAGCACCTCTGATGTATTTTAATTCAAAAGCATGCCACTACCATTTTCTCAGTGCTGATGTGCATTTTTCAGCTTATACAACTGCATGTGCTGCAGTGCTGTGTGCTTTTCAAAGTGCTTACCTCTGTGGCGCATGCATGTGTACAAATGCCCTCTGTGTTTGCCCTCATGTGGGTGAGTCCTGTGACAAAATAAAAATCCCCAATTTTTAGGTTAAAAAAAGTAATCCAAAGTCCACATTTTTCCTTGATCAAAATGAAACACCACCGTGATCAAAATGAAACACCACTATCTATAATATCTATATATTAGTGGTATTTCATTTTGATCACCATTAAATATATATATAAGTGGTATTTCATTTTGATCATGGAAAAATATGGGTTTTGGGTTATTTTAATCTGAAAATTGGGGATTTTTTTTTTTAATCAGAGAAAACCAAGAACCCTGAGCTTTCCTCTTCCACTACCAAGGATTCTGATATGTGAAGGCTGGTCTCCACATCCAGGTCCCCAGAAACGGATGCCCAGGGCACTAACCTCCTTGTGGAGCCCCTACTGAAAAACCCCAGCTGGTAGTGCTGGCAACAGAGGTGCCCTGGGTGCACCAGAGGATGGTCCTGGTCAACATCACTGATATCAGACACCTCCTGAACTATGCCAGGCAGGGGTAGGGGTAGGTGGATCCCTCTGCACTGGCTCTGTGCATGGAGCTGCCCACGCTGCTTGCTCTCTGAGACTTACTCTAGGAGGTGAAGGCTGTCCTTCCACCCACTACCCTCACCTATATTGGCCAAGTCCTGTGTGAAGGTAGTCCCCGCCCATGGTTTACCCAACCCCCCAGAATTTGTTGCGAGGCCACTGCCTCAGCGGGTACCATAGCACTTACTGCCCCATTCTCTCAGCAGGCTGTGGGATACCAAGCTGGTCCACCTCCAGGCAGTCCACCATCACCAGCTCTACATGGTTATGCTCTGCATAATCCATCATCATGTCCTTGCATCCCACCACAATAACATGAGATGGAACGTCATAGGTGAGGACAGGGACTAGGGTCCCTACCAGAGAAGTCTGTATTCAACTTTGATCCCACAAGCCACTGGGGACCTCAGCTAGCAGCTCCTCTATGGAGCCATTGTCATGGGCATGTATCTGATGCACTTTATGGTCACCTGCAAAACCTGCCACTTTTGCCAACAGTGGGAAACCTGGTGTATGCCTACCTCAAATGCACTAGGTTGCAGTCCCTCTTCTACCTCCTCCAGAACCTCCTGCTCAGGTTCTGTCTGCACTTCTTCCCACACCTAGGCATAGGCACCCTGGACCTGAACAGGGTTTGACTAGGTTTTTTTTCTCCTGGTCCTCTCTCACTTGCAGCCTCTAGAATTTAAGGTCTACTAAGTGTTGATTCAGAGGTTGCACCCCTAACTCCCATATTCAATAGCTATTGATGCACCTTTCCTCCAAGAATTTGTCCAATCACTTTTTGAATCTGATTAAACTGTCAGCTTCCACAAGGTCTTGTGGCAATAAGCTCTGTACTTTAACTGAATGCTGTGTGAAAAAGAACTTTATTTTGTTAGTTTTTAACTGCCAGCTAGCAATTTCATTTTAATGACTCTTTTTCTTGTATTGTGAGAGACAGTAAATAATAAATCCCTATATACTGTTTCTTCACCTTTTAGTATTTTGTAAACACTTATTATTTATACTCACACTTTGTTTTCTATATTTAAGACATGTCTGCCTTCAGTCATGTTCATTCACGTGCAGAACAATTCTTTTTTTATTATTATTATTTTTGTTTCTACCAGTTTTTCAGGAATAGGAGTTAAACTCACCAGCCTGTTATTCCCTGGGATACCAGAGCCCTTCTTAAATATTGGAGTCACTCTGGCAACCCTCCTGTCCACTGGTACTGATGCTCTTTTAATGATAGGTTGCATACTACAGTTAGGAGTTTAGCAGTTTTCTGTCTGAGCTCCTTCAGGACTGTAGGATGAATATCATCAGGAGCTGGTGATTTGCTCCTGTTTAGTTTATCAATTTCTTCTTTGACCTCATCTATTGCAGATTCAGTTTGGGTCAGTTGGACTGACTTGTCCCAAGAGAGGAATAGATCTGGTGAGGGAATTTCCCTAACCTCTAACCTAACCTTTTCCACAGTGAAGACAGACACAAACAATGCATTTAGTTTCTTGGCAATGGCCCTATCATCCTTTGGATGATCTGGTACAAAAGGAGTGCTAAAGGCACACCTGACTCCCTGGCAGGTCTTCAGCTTCTAATGTACTTAAAGAATTTTTTGTTTTTACCTTTTGTGTCTCTAGCAAGTTTGTCCTCACATACTTTCATATCTTATCTTATTATAATTTTACATTTGATTTGCCAGATTTTGTGCTCTTTATTTTCCTCATTAGGATATGACCTTCACTTTTTGAAAGAAGTCTTTTTTCTATTTATTGCTTCTGTAACTCTACCACTGAACCATGCTGGCTTGCTTTTGGCCTCCTTTCCATTTTTTTTTTAAGTTTGTGGTGTGCTTTTGCTTTGTGCTGCAAATATAGTATTCTGAAGTAGTTCCCACACTGCTGGCAAGTCCTTCACCTCCTCAGTGACCCCTTTTAACTTTTATCTAACTAGCTTCCTCATTTTGGTGTAATCTCCCTTTATAAAGTTAAAAGATGCTGTGATAGATTTATTTTTACCTCTCCTCTTACATGGATGTACAACTCAATTGTATTATAGTCACTATTGTGGAGCACCTCAGTAACATACCCTTCGCATTATGTAGGACTAGGTCAAGAATTGCCTTTCTCTTGTAGGTCCCATGACTAATTGCTCCAGAAAGAAATCTTTTACATTAGTCATCTACCCAAATCATGCTCCTTTAATCTTGCTCTTTTTGCCATGTGCCCCCCTTGCCTCTGATTGGTGGAGGGGCCCCCAGCAGCCCCACTGCCCACCACTTGTTCCTGATCAGCTGGGAGGCAAAAACCATGGTTTTAAATATGCCATGGGTTTTGAGTCCTAGCTGATCAGCAACAGGCAGGGGTCGCCAGGGAGCCTCTGCCAGTCAGCAGTGGGAGGCAAAAACTGCAGCATATTTAAAGCTGTTTTTTTGCCTTCCAGCCAATCAGGATTGAGTGGAGCCACTGGGGCTTCTTGACCAATCAGCAGCAAGGAGGTTCGGGGAGGGGTGCACAGCAAAAAGAGCAAAATTAAAGGAGCGAGTGCTCAGTGCACTTCTGGCACAATTTAGGTAGTTCCCTATTTATAATGTCAAGTAATTTGGTCTCTGCATTCCATCCTGTGGTTAGAGTGACTTAGTTGGGGAGTGGGTACACTGGAGCCATGTGGAATTCTGGGGCTGGGAATCAAGAGATGCCAGTATAACTGTAGTATCACATATAATATGTGCCCAAACTTTGAAACAGGAACAGTTTTGTAGCCCTACAGATGTGTACATCTGTCCTCTTAATTTCTTTGGTGCCACAAATATAAGGTCTGTCCATGGCCCTAATGTTGTATTTTTAATGAATCAGAGCAACATTTGTCAGTGGGTTTCCCTATGTAATACTAGAAGACCATTTAGTGTTTTTGCAACTTTCAAAGCACTTCTAAATGTTGAACAGTGTTCAGGTGCCTCATCATACTAAAACAGAGTGTAGTAGTTCTTTATGGTCATCCCAAACACGTTTTGTTCAGACCCTTGTTCTTTAAAGGGCCTTGGATTGAAAAGTAATCATTTTAAAGTACCTGTCATTATGTGTTATTTCCATACTGAGAAAAATATCTAAGTAGAAGGTTTGGCATAAGACGTTGCTGTCTAAGGGTCTGATCCTGGAAACACATATGCATATGCATAACATTACTTAGGCAAATGGTCCCAAGTTTGACCATAAACTGCATCCAACTGGAGGGCGTGGTGGCAACCTAGCAGGGCTACTTGTGGCAGGGTAGCTCCAATAAAATACCACAATGTTGCAACCTCCAGAGTAAGGTGAATATAGGACACCTTAAAACCCACTTCTTTGTGGTTACTCCTTGGTTGGAGAAAGAGTAAGAGACATCATCCTGATAGAAATGAGCCCTCACTGAGGCATTAGGCAATCAGCCGAATTTCTTCTGTGTTGCTCTCTCACCACCATCAAGGTCCTGAACATCTAGACTCAGTCTGGCATTGGGATTCTGTCTTAGTGATCTATAGGGGGGATGGTTGGTCTTGGGCAGCCTCCACTCCTTGATACTCTTGCCTAGGCATATGAATTGAAGGTCTTGGTGTGATGGTTGTAGATGTCTTATGTGTACACCATGATCCAGAAGATAAATAGTTACCTACTGTACCAAGTGAGCATCCTGGGGCCAGTCCAATCATTGGCCCATCCACTTGTCTCTGGGCATCATGTCCCATGCCTCACAGGTGGTATCTATGGCCTAACACCCAGCCTTAACTTGTTGGCCTAACACCTGGCCTTTAAGCCCATTCCCTCACACTGGGACCTGCACTCCAGAGTCTCACATGGGACCTTCACTCCCCACTGGATCTCGTAATCTCTGTGCCCTCACACAGGGCTCTCCTTCAATCAACCGGGGCTCCCAGTCCCTACCTACTCAGTGTTCCAAGTCTGGCTCAGGACCCTCTCAGTCCCATACTGGGGCCTCAGGCCCCTGCCTTACACTGGGCCTCAATCCCCTGTCCTACACTGAGCTTCCCAGATCCCCTTATCCCCTTGCCTGAGGAGCCTTGCATCTAGCTCCTTCAGCTTAGGGCCCCACTCCCCTGGAGCCTCACACCCAGGTCCTTAATGCAACTCAGTACTCACAGTGAGCCTGGATGCTGCCTCAGACCCCTTCCTGACCTGGGCTCTGCCTCAGAACTCACTGTGAGCCTGGGTCCTTGCTGTGACTTTGGGGTGTGCTCCTCTAGCCTTTCCCCTCCATGGGGTCACATGCAAGGCAGTTGGGGCTGAGGCTTTCTGGTGCCACATATTCACCCTTCATTGAGGAGGCCCCAGGTGTGGCATTTCCTGCCCCACCACACCTTCCTGCCCCAGAAGGGTGTAGTTTTAGATCATGCTCCAGGACCAGGAGCCTCCAGCCATCCACATAGCTCCTACCGTTAAGTAGCAGGCTCACCTTTCAGAGCTTGGGTTGAGTCCCAGACTTGAAATCCTGCTGTTTTGATTGGTGGAGCCCATCCACCAATCAGGAGGCAGCAGGAGAAATAAAGTTGCACCCCTGTCCTGAGGGGAGGGGGAGAAGAGCTCCCCTGGATCTGATTGAAGACTGTAAACTATTAGGTTTGGAAGACTTCAGGGGTGGAGCCCTGGAGTGTATAAAAGGAGCTGTGTGTCCAACACAAGGGGCAGATGGAGCGAGGGACTTAAAAGTGAAGCCAAGAAAAGCTGGGGAGCTCTTCGTCAGTGGGCAATAGGCTCAAGGCTTCTGAAGCTGCCACTGGAGCAGCCTTGGGAGTGGTGCAAGACCACTTGGGCTGTTGATGGCGCACAGAGACCCAGTCCTGAAAGCGGCGTGAGACTGCTCAGGCCCATCACGGTGCACAGTTCAGTGCACAGAGCCCAGGCTTTGGGAACTGCAAGCAGCGACACGAGCCTGCAACCCTGGCAGGGTCTTGGGGGCCACAGTGAGGCAGCTCAGGCCCCATCTCCCGGCAAGTGGCCAGGTCCCAGGGTGGCACACAGATCTGAGCCTTGGGAGCCAGGAAGCAGCGGAGGTTGTTTGGGTTAGTCACCCAGCATGAGGATGGATGGATGGAGCCTGAAGGGCCCAGCCCATGCTAAAAGAGCCCTCGGTGCCAAAGCCAGGGCACACGGAAATAGCAGTACTGCAGCATGAGGCCCAGCACCCAGAAGCTAGGAGAGGTGGTGCAGCAGCTGAGAGGACCTGAGCCCTTGGTGCCCAGAGTGGGGCACAGGGTGGGGAGGAGCCCACTGGCTTGGAAGAGGCCTGGAGAGGCACTGTAGCAGAGTAGACCCCATCGAGCTGCACCCTGACCTCCACCACCTGAAGGAGTGTGAGTGATTGGGCCCTTGGGTCCCACAGGGGAAAGATGTTTGGGGTGGGCAAACCCAGAGAAGGGGTGGGATGAGCAGCCCCCTGCCTAGTCAAGGCCTGAAGGGGAGGGGCTCCTGGTGCTTTCTTGACACCTCCCCCCCTCCAAAGGACCCCATTGGAAGAAGGACCATCTCTTGCCAGGGATCAGGACTATATTAAGGAATAGTTGTTATTAAGATTGTTCATGTTTGTGCCTTATATTTTGTCATTGAAATGCTGTATTGTGATGTTGTAAATAGTGTCATTTAGGGTTTGACCTTCCTTACTGGTTAATGTTCACTGTGTAAATATATGTATATGATATTTAGTTTTATGTTTATGTGTATTATAACTCAATAAATTGTATATAGTTAAGAACTTTGGGCTTGGGCTAACTCTATAGAGGGAAGAGGGATCTGCTCAAAATGTTGGAGTCCCTCTCAGAGCACCCCCTCCTGCCTACCCATCTCATCCTATTGAGAATAGGGCACACCCTTGGGTGTACCCAGGTTACACTTACCTCCAACATGGTATGAAAAGGAGCTCCAGCTGGGTGGTGTTTGTCTCCTGGCTGCTAGCAGCAAACCGCTGGCCTTGCTGCTCAGAGCCCTGTTTTTGTAGGGAACAGGTGGGCCTTGTCCCCAATCAGGCAATTTGTAACCAGCAAGCTGCCTTGCTGCTGCTCACGCCCCAGTGAGTAGCAGAGCATACCCTGTGCTCTTTTACACTTACCTACTCATGAAAATGCCTGTGCTCTGTTACCCTACCTACTCATGCAAACAGTCCTATTGAATTCACTAGCACTACTCATAAAGCAATGTTCCTCCACGAAAGACCAAATCATGAGATATAAATAATATACTTCCCTTTCAGTTCAGTGGGGTAGGAGCTGTAACACTAAATCAGAGCAAATTGCATATGTATATATCACAAATAAGCACAATTTTTCTGATTTTCATTAAAATATGTGTTTGAAGAGGGGTTCTTTTTCATCAAAAATAAAATCTCTCCTTAAGGTCCTTTTGTAGCATTTCAAGTATTTTGACTGTGGGACTTCATAAAGTTTATAGTAGTGCTGTTATCATGGTTATATAGCCATGATGGTCCAAAGAATGCATGAAAAGCAAGGTTTTTGTGATGTGAGACAGTATTCTTTTATTAGAAAAGAAGTTTCTTTCCCAAACTGAAGTTAGGGCACTTTGTGCCCAAATGCTTGCTTAACACATCTCCCAACTATAAAGTTTGTCCTTTATAAACTCTGAACCAACAACTGTCCAATATTTGAAAACAAGACTGAGATCTTGTGAATGATTTTGTGTTGATAATAAAGGTGAAAGAAGTTCCAGGTTCTATTTTTAGTTCTACCATTAAGGCCATGATTGACCTCGAGTGTGCTACTTAAACATTTTTGCATTTCAGTTTTCCAACTTGAAAAATGGGAATAAAATATTTACTTCCAGGGTTTTTGTAAGGATAAGTTTATCAATTGGTTTGGTGTTTTAAGAATCTTTGTGATCCTTGGGTGGATCAGTATGCAATTGAAAAATAATAAAATAAGTTTTATCATGCAGCAACACTTGCCCATAAAAACTAGGGCTGCATGAAGCTTCAGTCCCTGATTTGATTTGGTGGCCAAATCTCTGAATCCTAATTGAATCAGGAGACCCTTTAATCCCTCTGAATTGAATTGGAACCTTCCAAATCGATTCAGAGAGATTTGGAAAGATTCAGTAATTCGGACATAGACACAGTTTTAAATGGTTTTTTGTTTTTTTTTTTACATACCTTGAGGTACCAGGTGGCTCATGAATGCTGAGATGCTGGGTGGGATGGAGCATCCCACAGGAGTGTGGGGGGCTCTCCAGTGCACTTGGCAGCAGACCCAGAAGTAGATCAGAACCGCTTCCGGTCCACTTCTGGGTCTGCCGGGGAGTGCACAGGGGGACCCTCATGCCCTTCTGACTGTGACTAGTGCCTTCTGGGTCTGGGGGATCACCTGGGGTCCCCCCGTGGCCAATTGCTGAGCTGGGCAAGTTGGGGGGGGGCCGCACGCTCCGCAGCGGACCCAGAAGTGAACTGGCAGTACCAGCAGAACCCACTGTTGATTTATCTCTGTACCTCTTTTAACATATATATACTATGGTTTTTTAAAGAAATGTCCGCCTTTTTTGTTTTGTTTTTTTTAGGCATCCATGTTGCTTTGTTGTCTTTATTCATCTATCATTTCCAAACATTGGTTTTCCTCCCTGAAAAGAAATTTCTTCTATACACTTTTATTTTTTCCCCTATGGGGTGCCCTCATGTCCTTGAACTTGTTAGTCTCTCAAAATGTTCATTGCACACACTTCCTGTATACCCTTTTCTTTAATTTGCTTCATGCACTTCTCAGTCATATCTGGATGATCTATTTTCACCTTAATTTCAACATGAACATTATACCTCTTTATTTCATAGTTTATTATCTGTTTTTAATTAACACAGGACTAATTTTCCACATATCTCCACTTAGTTCTATTTCCTGAAAAATTGTCACACTTGTATTTTTAACTGATTTTTTTTTTTTTTACAAGAATAGTTTATATAATATGGAAAGGACACAGAAATACCTGCAGTCCAAATCTAACAGTCTTGCGAGTACTGTGTGGGTGGGAAGAAGAATCAGAGGTAGAGAAAATGTAGCTTGTATGTGTATTCAAATGCTTACAAAATTTAACTGTAAAGGACTCAGTTCTGCCATTGATGTCATTTGCTCTATTGTCATTATTATCTTCATCCTCATTGTCTGTTTTCTGATAGCATCTAGGTGCCTGCATCTGGGTTCCTTGTCTCATTGTAACCCCACTTTTTTTTAACCTTAAGTTTGATTTGAGTTTTAGCTCAAAATTTGAATCTTATTTTATCTCAATGCCTTCAATAATGCTTATATTGAATGTATGGTCTGCTGCTTCCTTTTTTTTATGTTCCATCTCTGTAAAAACTTTGGGATGCAACTCATTTGAGTTTGGAGACTTACCTGTTTCATCTTCTTTATTTACCTCTTGGTGTAACTATCTGTGTCAGAAATTTGTCATTTTCTTTCTTGGAACTGGGTTTCATATTATTCCTGCATCCCTAGGTGAGCAGAAAGTAAAGCAGAAATTGCTTTCCATCTTTACCTGTTGTCTTCCATCATAATTCAGTTCCCTCAACAGACCTTCATTCAACTCCACCAATCCTCAGAATCCTTGTAGATTTGGAAAATATTATTTGTCTTCATTTTATTTTCCATCAATT
>NW_017729004.1:45880297-45882773 GCF_001723915.1 Gavialis gangeticus | reverse complement strand
ACCTGTTGTCTTCCCTCATAATTCAGTTCCCTCAACAGACCTTCATTCAACTCCACCAATCCTCAGAATCCTTGTAGATTTGGAAAATATTATTTGTCTTCATTTTATTTTCCATCAATTTTCTCTTACTTTCTGTTGTTTGTCATACGTGCTGTATCTTCTTTTTGCATCAGCAGCACTATTGATTTATATATTCCACAAGCACTTCTACTTTCTTTGATCTCTCCCTAAATATCATTGTGTTTATTCCATTTCTAGATCTGATTTCTTAGTGGTATTTATATAAACTATTTAATATAACTATTTGCTAGGCCTCTGCTTCTCTAAGGCCAAATGTAGTACAAGCCTTTAAAATATTCTAATCAGGAATCTGTTACAAAATGATTCACTCAGTAATTGTTTGTTCATTATCAAGAAGAATAGAATATTTAAAATGTGAAGGTACCTTTACCTTCAATTTTTAGGATTTTCAGCATCAAATTCCTGTAATTTACAGCAGTAAGTCATCACATAGGATTGTGTTCTCCATAGGCATTGAGTTTAAAATGGATAACTCCTGTGTTGTAAACAGATGCAGCTAATATTTTTGGTCAGAACAGTTATGGCATAAGTGGTACTTTTCTGAAGCTATTTCTTAAGAAGGTGAGGGGTGGTTAGCCTGACCACAGATGTTTTTGATATGGTTTGATTCATGCTATATGAGTAAGAAATAAATTACTGCATACAAGTTTCTCACGCATTTTTCCAACATTTCCATTAAAAGGATGTATAACTTTTCATGAAATTGAAAAGGGAGTTATTTGAGAAATTTATATTTTTGAACATCCAAGTCCATTTTTTAAAATTTTAGTGACATATTTATTCATCAGTGATCACTTATTTATTAGTTGACTTCAACACTTGCCATTTCTTCCCTTTGTTTTCTTTACAGTTGCCTGAATTTCCAGATATACCTAATTTAGCATAACACATTCTTAACTTTTACTCTTGCTTTAATGTAATGTTAGCATGTTGGGTTTGTAGGGCTTAGTCTACTACAAAGTAAGATGGTCTTATAATTTATATGCTTATAATACTTAATGTGTGTGTCTACATGAAACACTTACTGTGCATTAGCCTAATACTGCACAGTAGCATGGCCATAAAAAACTGTGCTAATAGCCTACTGCACAGTGTTAAGCTAATGCACAATAAGCATCACAAAATAAATGTGTGCTGGCACTACTGGTCAGTAACTCTAGTTATTGAGCATTTAGATAGTACTTTATTAAACAAGTACTAAACTAATACACAATATCTAAGGCACATTAATGAACTTATAAGCATGCCCATTACATACTTACTAGTGAATTGCCTGTCAAGGATGATGGGGGCAGGGCGCGCAGGGACTGAGGGGGGGAAGCTTGCTAACCCTAGCGCTAACCTCCCCCCCATGCCGCCGCCATTTCCCATGAGTAGAGGGACAGGTGGAATCTTATCCCGCCGTCTCCTCCATCCCCCTTCACTAGCACCCTGTGCCGTTGCTACCTCCATGGAGAAGGGCTGGGGAAGGTGAGTTCAATGCCACTGACCTTGCCCCCCTGCTCCATCCCCTCCATCCCCACCAACATAGCAGTGCTCCGCCACCTCCAGGGAGCAAGGCCAGTGGGTGGGGAGCAGGGAGAGAGGCCAGCGCTGCTGGCCTCGCCCCTCTGCTCTGTTCTTGCTCTGCTACCTCTGAGGAGCAAGGCTTCGGGTGGGGGCGAGGCCAGTGCTGCTGGCCTTGCCACCCTGCTCTGTCCCCTCCATCCCCACTGTTGTAGCAGAGCACCGCCAACACCACTTCCTGCCTGTAACGCTCTTGAAGCACCCTAATTTGTTGTTTCAGTAACCAGAGTGCTACAAGAGTGTTATGGACAGACAGACTATGCCCTTTATTCTATTAGAATTAGGCTCAGAAGACATGTGTTCAATTCCTAATTCTGATACAGACTTTCTTCATGATCTTCACAAGTCATTTAATCTCTTTGCCTCTTTTCCCCATCCTTTTCTTTCTCTGTCTCATGTATTTACACTCGTAGATTTTTCAGACCAAGGAGCATATTGTGCTAAAGGACACTGGATGTATTTACATGTGTAATTAGCATACAGCAATAAACTCTAGTGCATTTCGCACCAGAATTTATTGCTACTGGGTGCAGTGTTTACCTGTGTGCCCAGGACTACAGCATGTTGAACCACAGTGGAGCGGCCCCACCTGTCAGGGGATCCAGGGGCTCAGCATACCAGCCCAGGGCTGCTCTGCCCCAGCTCAGCATGCGGCAGTGGGTGGGTTGGTGCATCAGGGTGCTACACTGTGGGGCTGGGCAGCCAGCAGCTTTTTCACGATGAGGGCACCCACATAAGGGCACCCTCATGCCCCAGCCAGCCCTGGTCACTATCTACTTGTGCATTTTAGCGCACATAACTACTCTGCTGTATGATTGTCCTGAATAGG
>NW_017729004.1:45873679-45875297 GCF_001723915.1 Gavialis gangeticus | reverse complement strand
GGCAGCCAGCAGCTTTTTCACGATGAGGGCACCCACATAAGGGCACCCTCATGCCCCAGCCAGCCCTGGTCACTATCTACTTGTGCATTTTAGCGCACATAACTACTCTGCTGTATGATTGTCCTGAATAGGTTAATTAGTTTACTGCACCCTAATATGGGCATATATGTAGATGGTGATGTTTTACTGTGGAGTTACTTAGTCTACTCCACAGTAATGCTCACAAGTACAGGTGCCTACTATGTGCTAATGTAATGTAAATAAAAAAATATTCCCCTTTCCTTATAATGCCCTTTTCTGGTTCTTTTTGAATAGCGACCTGGTTCATTGTTGGCAAATCAGGAGTGCTCCCTTCCTGTGCTTTTTAATTACAGTTGGAAAGGTTTTCATACTTTTGATTAGTTACTTGTTATTATTTTAAAGGTACAAAGTGAATTGTCTCTTTCAATATTTCAGCTGCTAAGTGTGACTTTGAAATAGACAACTGTGGCTGGTCTGAAACTGTAAGCACAGATGCATTTGACTGGGTAAGAAGCTCCAGAAGTGGTCTTCCATCTGCCTTTCAGAAACAAGCTCCTGCACGGGATCATACCTATAACAAATCTGAAGGTAAGACATTGACAGGTCCTGGAAGCACATACACTTGCACTGAACTGCCTACTATTAAATAAGACTTAAAGTGGGGGCAATGACCTCTTCAGAAACCTTCTATGCGTTACACTTGCTGCCTTCTCGCCTGACATACAAAAAGTTGTTTTCTATTTTATTTTATTTCAATAGGTCACTTTATGTTCATTCTGCAAAACAGCAGCAGCATTTCACAGGTTGCTCAGCTACGGAGCCCCAGGTTCAGTCAGACTGGCTCAGATTGCACCATTTCTTTCTGGTATGAATTAATTTTGATTTTAAATGTATGGAATATCTGGATTGCAATTGAGGTTAGAGGTTGCAATAGTACACATCTCCCTCTGCAGCATTTACTGCTTTTTCTCTTTAGTTGCTAAGTGTTTGTTCTAACCGTTAATCAAAAATAAACTGAAGCATTTAGAAAAGCCTGTCAGGGGCCCGAGCAAGTAGTACAGCCTGGGCTAATTGCCTAGTGGGTCATATCTGCCTGGGGCTTTGATTAGCAACCCTAATTCTGCTAATGACTTCAACTGGCCTGTTTTTGGATCTCCTGTTGGGCTGCTGAGAGTACAGCTTCCCCATTCAGCTCCAGCTGTAGCTGCAGACTCCAAGGCCGCCAATGGTTCTTGTTGTAGGTCTGAGCTGGCAAGCCTCTTTGATCTAGTACTCCACAATGTCTGACCCTGTTTGCTCTGTTTCTGGACTCTGACTTCTGGATTTTCCCTTTTTATTTGGTAATTCAGCCAATCTGGACCTTGCCCCTGGACTTTTCTGGGATTTGGTGACTTGGTACCTGATCCTTGTGGCAGGCCAGCAGGGGGTGCTTCTGCATTGAGCCACCCACCTCACTACACCCGATCACCTTCCAGGCTCCGAGTGCCTCCCTAGGGGCGCCTCGCATCCGGCTGACCCTCCTCCTGGAGCACACTCGCTAGCCTGGAGGTAACATAAGCTGCCACCACCCCGAGAAGGGACTCTCTCGGTCCTGTGT
>NW_017729004.1:45870489-45873426 GCF_001723915.1 Gavialis gangeticus | reverse complement strand
AAAACAGTCTGGCTGAGGTAGGCTTTTGATCATGCATCTGACTTACTTCCAGCTATATAGCTAATCAGATATCAAGTAGCTTACTACAAGCATCATCCAGAGGCTGTTGAAGATTCCCTCTGGAGACAGGCTGTTCCTAGCTCATGAGTTATGGGGGAGAGAGCCAGTTTCAGATGGTAAAACTCCTCTCTAAGTCTGAGTCCCCCGCATGGCTGCTGCCCCCTCCTCCTGGGCAGTCTTAACTTATATAGCCCCTGTGACCTCATTCACCTGGTCCAATGGAGGCCAGCATGTGTTGGCTGTCAGCCAACCAATTTGAAATACATCACTAGTTACTGGGGAGACTCTAGCCCACCAGGTAGAAGCCCCTCAACCCAGGTAGGTGATGCCAATCACGTAGGCAGAGGGAGCAGGTTTCCCCCCTCCCTCAGGAATGTAGCCAGCTCAGGTTACCTAAAGAGAGATGGTAAAGGTGTGTCTCCTCTGCTGGGCCCATCCTAATCGCATTGTCACAGCACAGAGATTTTGGGGAGAAACAAAGATGGCTTCCTGCCACAATTCTGACCCCAGATTCAGGCTGTGTTTTGAACTCTGGCCCTGTCTCTGGCCCTCGTCTGGTGGTTTAACCACTAAGCAAGACTACTGCCCATATGTCTCATGACAGAGCCCCCCATGCAGTGGGAGGTAGTGGGGGAGCAGCAGAGATTGCCTCCCGCCTGGCAGCAGCTGGTGAGTGCCGGTCTCTTTTTTTATTAAAGAGCCTGGAGGCTGGGGCTGGGCAGGGCAGCCACTGATGGGGCTGGGAGAGTGTGTGTGTTGTGGGGGGTATGGGGCCTGTTTGATTCAGAGTTTTGGTTGATTTGGTGGTGGCCAAATCTCTGAATCAGATTTGGCTGAATCAATTTGGGACAGTGATTCGAATCACTGAATTGAATCACTGTCCCGCAGATTGGCTGAATCCAAATTGAATACTAGCCACATTGCACAGACCTAGTAAACATGTCACATCAGGAGTTTTTGGTTGTGTTCCCTGTCCTGCCTTTTTGCCTTCTGTGCAACATTTGAACCATTCACTTGTCTGTTTTTCTGCATGTCAGATAGGTATAGTGCAGGGATAGCTGAACAGAGGTCTCATGAGTAAACAAGATGTTTCAGTGCAATTTAAATTTAGCTCCTGAAGAAAGAGAAGTAGTATTTTCCTCATTGCCTACCTATCTTTTATTCTGAAAAATCATGCTCTGACAAGTTGTTATCTGAGTGGGCACAGATAATTGACTTTGAGGTATGTATATCTTAAGTTTGTCTCTTGCATCTCTTGGCCATGTCAAGGCTTTTGTTTGTGACTTGAAGGGTTAGATAGTTTTCGCCATCTTAGCAGTATTTACCTACCTCACAGCTATGTTGGAAGTTTTATGTTTAGAAAAGTGCTTGGAGATCCTCAATGAGAAGTGCAGTAGAATTGTAAAGTAGTATTAATCATTACTATGGATTGAAAGCATGTTCTTGCATTCATTAAATGTTTGTCCTTCCTTTGTTGAAACTTTTAAATTATTCCTTGAATTAAATTCATAATGGTAATATTTTGCATCTGAGTGAGCCCTGATCGTTGCTTAATATAAGAAAAATGTCTCTATCTAGTTGTGGATTATATCTTAATTAAGTATGCTTCCTCCATCCCCGTCTTAACTGCTTCAGAAAAGACCAAGATTCACACACCACCCAATGCTGTCAAAAATTAGATAAGCTAATATATCTGTGGTATAACAATGAGATCATATAGAGAATGAAGTGAATTGCCTCTGAGATGGATGTAAGCTTTGTGGGCTTACTTCATTCCATTAAATTAAATGGAGTTATAACAAAGGAGATGTTGGTCAGTATATGTAAAGTAATTTGTTCTCATCATTTATACCTTTGACTTTTCTGCTTTTTTCTCTTCTAAAGGTATTACAATTATGGTCTCTCAGTTGGAGCAGCAGAAATGCAACTGCACATTGATGGACTGAAGGACACCACTGTTCTCTGGAGGGTATACTATAATCAGGGTTATCAATGGTTAAGGGCCTTCATTCAGCTTGGCCGCCTCCCTTGGCCTTTCCAGTTATCATTAGATAAAATTAGCCTTGGGTTTTATGATGGTATTTCAGCGATTGATGACATAATATTTGAGAACTGTGCTCTTCCACCTCCAGCAGTAAGCTGTGACACTCATGATCATTTCTGGTGCAGACACACGAGGGCTTGTATAGACAGTTCATTGGTTTGTGATCTTGTGGATAACTGTGGGGATGGATCTGATGAGGAAAATTGCAGTAAGTACTATAAAATCTATTCTTTATTCTGTAATAACAGTAGTCCTATTAAATTCATCTCTGGAGTAAGTTAGTTCTGCTTCTATTTTAGTCCAAGGAAGGTAAACCTATGTACACCAGAGTCAAATATAGCTGTTGTTGAAATAGAATCTGAAAATTATTCAGATCCCGTACACATGACAAGTTCCAGAGGACAGACTTTGGAGAACCTGAGAATAAATACGTGTAGGTCATTCTTCTTATTGGAAAAGTAGCCATATTTATGTCACTTTGGCAAGATACAGGAGGGCACAATATGTTATTTTATATTTGCTTGCTACCATATTTAATCAAATCTAAGATGACCCTCAATTTAAGATGACCCTCAAAAACTAGAATTTATGCATGGAAAATTTATAAATTTGTTATAATTTTCCATGTATACGATCTAATTATTGAGGGGTCATCTTTAATTTGTCCCTCCACCATTGTAGGGGGATAGGTGGCAAGGGACAGGGGGGAGAGGGGTATAGCACCCCTGCAGCTTTCCCCCTGCTTGTACCTGACCCTTGCAACCTCAGCCCCCCCTTCCCCTTCTGCATCTGATCCCCCTCCTGCCCCTGCCCCCCAGCTCTGCTACCCAAGC
>NW_017729004.1:45860144-45870304 GCF_001723915.1 Gavialis gangeticus | reverse complement strand
CCCCTGCCCCCAGCCTGTGATCCCCCTTCCCTTCCAGCGTCTCCTTCCTCCCTCCCTCACCTTCCCCCAGCCTCTGCTCTGCCCCCACCTCTAATTTACACCATCAAGCATCGATTTCATTTTAACCTAGTGCAAAACTTTTACTCATTTTAAAATAAATAATTTTAGCTTAATCTGATGGAGCAATAGGTAGCTCACTAACAATGTGCTTGGCTAGCACTCTTGATTTAAAATTTAAAAATAGTAAACAGATTTAATTTTGCCTATTGATTACAAGAGTTTTGATCCTGGTCCTAATTCCTAATAGACCATCTAAATATGTAGTCTCTTCCCCTCCCTCCCCCCCTTCCAAGATCATATAAAGCAGCAAAAATCTGACCAACAGATCTTCAGAAAAGGCTATACACTAGGTTCCCAGTACATAAGCAGTAGAGGAGGGGACTGGTGGTATGGTAGGAAATCACTGGGCAACAGTAGAATGGAGGAATTAATAGGTGAGAAATGAGATGAGAAACTATGTAAATTGGTGTTTGCACTGAAGTAGACCAGATTGAGCCATTTAAAACCCTTTAACATGTAAGCTTAATTTCTCTACTGCATTAGAATTAATCACTGCAGTTTTTCTTTAATGAAGTTTACTTAACTGATGTTGAGCAAGATGGTGTGAACAGTTCTCAACACTAAGTTACATAAAGGGTTCTGAGTACATATTATGAATTCTACAAATGTAACATCCCCTCTCTCATATTCCATGCATACCATCATTGCTTTTTCTTTTCTGTTTGTTTCCTCCAAATGTCTTACATACAAAATGAAATAAATGTAATGGTTCTAACAGTATTGATAGTAAACAAAGCTCTGAGCATTCAAGGATGAGCATTCTGTTACTTGGGGCTGAAATCCTGGAAGGAGTCTCATGAGTACCATTACAACCAAACTTTTTTTCAATTTGACTTTTACTGAAACGTGAATCCTACCCTAAAGATAATATGATCATCAAATAAAGATCTAAACACTTATTCCTCAGCCTCAATTTCAGTTTTGCCATGTATAAAATGGGGATAATAATTCTGACCTTTTCTTATAAATCACTTGAGATAAACAGGAACAAAATACTAGACAATCATCTTGCTGGCTAGACAATCACCTTGTTGGGGTTGTTTGACCCCAGTACTCTTTCCTGCCATGGCTGGGGGTCGGACTTGATGATCTGCTCAGGTCCCTTCCAACCCTAGCAACTATGAAACTACTGTATAAGAGCAAGGTAATATTATTTGTTAAAATTTCATAGAAATGGGAGGACCAGAAGAGACACTTTTCTGGGGCACATAGATTTGTTTGTTTAGGAATGAGCTACTTGGCATAAATAAGGTATTTTGGTTTGATGTATGTTTAACTTCACTGTATGTGTTATACAAAAAAAATCAGACAGGATAGTTTAATGATCTCTTCTGGTCCAATTCTATGAAAATATGGAAAACTGGTGGTTGATAATGCTGTTTTGGAAGCGTGATAAGGATGTAAAAACAATTTTAATCTCTTTCTATTAAAAGAGAACGTCATCTCTCTGGACAAGACTACTGTATCCTTTTGAATATTTTCTGAATGCTTTATATAGTTAAGTTTTAATTTAGGGCCAGACTTTACCCTCAGATACTTTAGCATAACTGCCATTGACTTCATAACTTGTATTGATTGTGTGTGTATTTCCACATTTATCTTGCAAAAAAATACTGCTCTCAGTTTTTGTCCATGCTGGTTTGAATTTGTTTCATTATGCTGAGGGTAACTCTGAGGACAAAAAGGAAATTATCATATATCATTTTATCTGATATTGCATACTGTTTTCATTTGACAGATTGTTTATATTTGCATATTTCAGACCCTGAGCTACAATGTAACTTTGAAAATGGGCTGTGCAACTGGGAGCAAGGCACAGAGGATGACTTTGACTGGATCAGAAAACAGGGCCCAACGCCAACGTTTTACACAGGACCATTAAAGGATCATACTTTTGGCACAATCAAGGGGCATTATCTCTACATGGAATCCTCAGAGCCTCATGTGTTCCAAAATACAGCAGCTTTGCTCAGTCCGATCTTTAATGCCACTTCCCCTGATGGCAATAAAACATGTATTTTCCGCTTCCATTATCATATGTTTGGAAAGCAGGTTTATAGATTGTCAATCTTCAAGAGAACTGTGAGCAATACCAAGGGACATCTGCTATGGTACAAGTTTGGAAATCAAGGCAACAGATGGATAAGACAAACCCTCTACATTACTAGCCCTGAGCCATTTCAGGTATGATTCTTTTAATCTATGATGATTTTGCTAGAACACTGCAAAATACCAAGAGAATATAAGACTACCCTAATCTAAAAAGCAGTGGAGGAGGACTTTTGATGGAATTTTATTTTGAAGCCATCTTGTTAAACATGTTCCCAAATCATTTGTTTTGTGACAACTCCATGATTATAATTTTTGAATGAAAATGCGTGGATTTAAACATCCATTACTTCTCATTCTCCCTGAGCTGAATACAATGAAATGATGAAAACAGCTAGGTACTAATGATGATCCATTAAAAATGTGAAGATAGAAAGAGTTTCCCTTTCATTTTTCCTGAAAATATTTTCCTGTTGTAAATAAGAACTTTTCTCTATATGACACCATACTAAATATTTAGTACAAATATTTGGGTGAAAAGCTTAATATTTACATAAATTAAAAATACCCATCAGTTGGTAAAATACATATTTTCTATAAAGCAGAATTCTACATCTAGTCCCATCCCCTCCCCCCTTTTTAGGTTGCTATGTTATAGAAACTTCATTATTTGATTTGGATCACAGATACAGAATAATTCCACTGGATGTAGTTTTCCAGCCAGGTGAAATGAGATAGACTATGTTTAGGGAACCCTTTCTAGCCCACTCCCTGTATGGGGTGAGGAAATTGGATCCTAGATAGGCCCACTCAGTCATGATTACAGCTCCTGAATTGTACATGTCTGAGTTCCAAATATGAAA
The DNA here is from genome assembly GCF_001723915.1 of Gavialis gangeticus. NCBI lineage: Eukaryota > Metazoa > Chordata > Crocodylia > Gavialidae > Gavialis > Gavialis gangeticus. The sequence goes on along the minus strand of NW_017729004.1, from coordinate 45,867,272 downwards.
CAACCATCGTACAATCATTGCCCTCATGCAGGTCCATAATTAGGGGCTTCCAGTAATCAATAGTACATGCCCTGTTCACCACTACCCCATCTCTGTAGGGCTTCCTATTGAAGAAAAACACTTGCATACGTTTTCTTTCACTGTGGCAATGTTATTGCACATCAGTACCCACAGAGTACTTTGCGGGAAGGAAAACAATCTGGTGGAACGGAAACCTAGAGAAATGGAGGTTTCTATTCTGCTGAAGCTTTCATTTGCCTTTGGAACCATTTTAGAGCATTCTTGCTTCATTTACCTTCTCTGCCATTGAGGACTTTTTATTTTTATTTTTGGATTACTATTATCTGGCTCCACAGTGTGCAGAGATGGGGGAGTAGGCAGCCTTGGGCTGCCTGCTCCCCTATCTCTGCATTTGTCCCAGTGCACACTATTTTCATGTGCTTTGCACTGCTTTTTGTGACTTTTTTTTGCTATTGGGAAGTCCCCATAGCAAACTTTGGCCTGCAAATTTTCAGCATGGGGCACATTTTAACTTTCACCATATATGGCTTGTAGTGCTGCAAGCCACACATGCCTGCACACCTGATGCAGCCATGATCTACAAAATAAATTGTCATGCAGTGGCACTTGCTTTAGGGTAAGGAAGGGGTGTGTGAGTCAGTCATGGCAGAGGCATAAGCAGGTTTTCCATCATCAGCACTGGCAGCAGTAGATAGGATGACAGTAGCGACAGTTGCCAATCTTACCTATATTCTGAGTTGGTGCCCAGGTGGTACCCGTCTTGCCTACCCCTAATTATTCTGCTGTTTGAGTGCATTTATATTATGTTCATGTTAAAGCACCCTCCTGCCTTGCAGAAGGAAATCTAAAGGTTATGCTGAGTGTCAAGAAGGGAAAGATTACACAGAGCAAACTTTACTTGAATAGTTTGATTATTGTTGAATATAGAATATGGTTATGGACTTGTTTTTGTAATTATAGTAATATGGACTTTAGAGTGATCTTCCTGACAGCCATGTTGTTTTGTTTGATCTTTTGTTTTTTGGAGTGAGAGTTCAAAAGCAATTGCTTATTGTGATGTCCACCACTGTTTATTTTTGAGTTTTGCTTCTAGAATAGGGATTTTGAGAATGAGAGAGTTGAATCTGTAAGTATAAAAGTACAAGTGGCAAAACATGTCTGAATTGTATAGGAGCCAACATGTTTAGGAAAGTTGGTGTTTGAAATTGAAAAAAATGTTTAGAAATAAACCATTTAATTTCAGAGTGTCCATTAGGCAGTGGTGGTGTTGTTGGAGCTAAAAGATTGGCTCCAGTTTAGTGAAGGAAGAGAAAGTTTGATAGTTTGCTGCCAAAATGGGATAGTCATTTTGAAATTTAACTTTTTGCCCCATCGTTCTCATGTTTAATGTAATTGCTGCATCTTGTGTAGTATTGCTGCCAAAATGGGATAGTCATTTTGAAATTTAACTTTTTGCCCCATCATTCTCATGTTTAATGTAATTGCTGCATCTTGTGTGATATCAAAGACTATTCTGATGATTTATTTTAGTGTCTGTATGAATTTGTTTTCCATGTGGCACCATCAGCAATTTGTTGAATGTATTTATTACTTTCTTAGCTAGCATTCATAAACTCTTGGGTTTTTTTAATTTTAAGTAAATTATCGCCACTTCGGAAAATTACTGTCAGGTGGGAAATAACTAGAATGAAGTCTTTATAACCCAGGGGTCTGCTTGAGCATTAGTGAATGGGTCAGTCTATAATATATCTGTAGTAATTTGTAGGTTCACTCAGGCAGTAGCCCTCAATTAACTAGAGCCATCTGAGCTCTCTTTTCCTATCTGCATCATGCCTTTTAGCTAACAACACAAAGCAAAGCCCTTCTACAAATAGGTTTGTTGCAAATTGTCTTTCTTTCCACAGTTTCTTCTCCATAAGGGCATTATAAATAAATAATGTGGTGCAGTAGAATCAACACCAGAAACAAAGGAGTATGATATTGCTGCTGCTATTTATCTTGTCCTAGGGGCCTGAAGCATGTGGAGAAGTACTGAATATGCTTCAGAAAGTGGGGTGGGGTAGAAGGCAAGTAGTTATGGGCTGCGAATTTAGCAGGGCTTTCAGATTTGGACTGGATTACCATTGGAGATTAAGCTAAATTATTTACAGGCAACAGGTGTGGACTTCACAGGGAGATCTGAAGTATGTAGCCTGTACTTCATGGTTTTCTTCCTCCTATCTCTTTCTCTATAGCTGCAGGACTCTAGTTTCCCATCAGGTTTCCTGCAACGATGCAGTAATTAAGAAGAGACAGGTTATAAGCTGCCCATGAAATATGCACTAGGACATCCCTTTAGGTAGTTTATATGGTCCCTCCAGTTGCATAGAAGTTGTAAATAAACTGACTACTACAGTGAAACACATTGTGATGTCTATTCCTCATTGTTTCCACATCTACATCAATAAAATATTTTAGCTCAAATTGACATTTTGAAATGAAAAATCTGAAGTCAGAAACCTTACTGAGGTTGTAGGAACAAACCATCCCGATGTGCAGGAAGAATAGCAACTGTGGCTAGTGACTAACTTAGCTTAGCAGAGAACTCTTTGGTAAGCTAAACACAAAAAGGAAACTTACAAGAAGTGGAAGCTTGAACAAACAACATGAGAGGTATAGTAAGAGTATTGTGCAGGCATGAAGTCAGGAAGGTCAAAGTGCAGTTGGAATTGTAGATAGCAAAGGATGTGAAGGGTAACAAAAAGGGTTTCTACAAGTATGTTAGGAACAAGAGGAAGGTCAGGGAAAGTGTGGACCCGTTACTGAATGGGGGAGGCAACCTAATGAAAAATGATGGGAAAAAGCTGAAGTACTCAATGCCTTTTTTACCTTGGTCTTCACAGGCAGGTCAGCTCCCAGACTACTGCACCAGGCAGCACAGTTTGGGAAGAAGGTGAGCAGTCCTCAGTGGTGAAAGAACAGGTTAGGGACTATTTAGAAAATCTGGAAGTGTACAAGTCCATGGGACCAGATAAAATGCATCCAAGGGTGCTGAGGGAGTTGGCTGATGTGACTGCAGATCTGCTGGCTATGTGGATGCCTTTAAGAGTGTTATGTATAAGTTGTTACATTTGCCCTGGAATTGTAGGAGGGAATGGCAGAATTGTAGGCAGAGTACTGCTCTCTGAATAAACAAGATTTATTGTTTTATAAATTAGCTCCTTAATCTTTTGGGAAATACATGTGGTACTAGGAGTGGAGTGCAAAGAAAGATAGAAAAATAGAGCACCTCAGAATTTTAGAGGAATTAAACCTGTCCAGCAATGCAGCAGAAAACTGGAAGAAATTTAAGCAGAACTTCACCATGTATATGACAGCCAGTGGAGCTAGAGAGAAGGAAGATTCAAGGTAACCATTTTTTTAAAATATGGCAGTCCCAGAAGCTTTGTCTTTTTACAATATCTTACAACTCTCAGAAACAGAAAAGAACAGCTATGACACAATAATAAAAACATTTGAAGAATATTGTATACCCAAACAAAATAAAACCTTTGAATGGTACAATTTCAATATGAAATAGCAGAAAGAATGTGAAACAATAGAGGAGTTTGTCAAAAACCTTGGACTGCTGAGCCAGACATGCAACTTTGGAGACCTAAAAGAGTCCATGATTAGAGACCAAATAGTGTAAGGTATAAGGGATACAAGCCTCAGGAAAACACTGCTAGAGGATCCTGAACTTAATTTGGAAAAGGCAGTTAGAATGTGTCAAGTGGCTGAGATGACAAATACCAGGCTACAGAAGCTGTAGGAAAAAACAGAAAAAGCTGAACTAGATGAAATGACAAGACTGCAAAAATCTAAGGCAACACACAAACAATACAGAAAGGAGGATCTCACTATGAAGCCTGCAAGCAGAGGCCAAAGAGAATTGCTTGAAGAAACAATGGTTAGCTGCAGATACTGTGTGGGTTACCACAAACCCATGCAATGCACTGCAACAAATGTAAAAGATTCAATCACTTTGCAAGAGTTTGCAGAAAGGATGCAACACACAGGAAACAGCAGGTGCATGCTTTATTCAACAAGGAAGAGGAAGAAGTCCTCATTAGCATGATGCAAGAAGAAGCTCATTCTTTTGGGGATTGGACAATCACCCTGGGCACCAACGGACTAATGGTGACTTTTAAATCAGATACAGGGGTACAGATCAATGTAATACTGGAATACATTATTGAAAAAATCAAAGCTAAACCTAATATGAGAATAAAAAAGTGAGACTTGGAGCATATAATGAGAACATAATTGCAACCCAGGGTGTTTGTGCACTGCAAGTTAAATACAAGGGTAATATAGTAAAAATTCAGTTGGTAAGAGTCCCAGGAAAGCTCTTGCCAATTATTGGGTTGTGAAAGTGTAAAACTTGAGGTTTGATTAAGAGAATGGATGCCACTGAGAGACTAGAAATCAAGAACATAGAAAAAGAGTTTTATGATGTGTTTCAAGGCATAGGGAAACTGTCAACTGAGTAAAAGATAGAATTAAGAGAACCAAATACTCTCACCATACATGCTCCAAGAAGTGTTCCTCTTTTATGAAGGGAGAAATTGAAAAAGGAATTAGATAGATTAGTTAACATGGACATAATAGACAAAGTAGAGCAACCAACTGCTTAGATTCATTCACTGGTGATAATGGGAAAAAAAAAGATGGATCCTTGAGAGTGTATCTGGATCCTAAGCAAATGAACAGGTTACATTAAAAGGGAGAATTTTCCCATTCCCATAGGGAAGAGGTTTTTGGCAGAAGCTAAATGTTTCTCTACTTTGGACTCCTCTTCTGTGTTTTGGCAAGTTCCCCTAGAAAAGAATAGCACTAGATTATGTAATTTCAATATGCTTTCCAGAAGGTATTGCTTTTATATACTTCCTTTTGGAGAGTGTTCTGCATCTAGAGTATTTCACAGAAAGGTGTAGCAAATTTTTGAAGGTCTTGATGGAACTGTGGTTTATATTGATGATGTATTAGTTTAGGAAAATACTATGAAAGAACATGACTTGAGGCTAAGAGAAGCACTGGAAAGAGCTCACTGAACAAAACTGAACAAACAAAAATGCAAATTCAAGGTAAAAAAATTAACGTATCTGAGAGAAACTCTCTGAGAACAGGGTGCAAATTGATCCTGCAAGGGTTAAAGCCATTACAAACATGCCACACCTTACAGATAAGAAAGAAGTGCAAAGGGTACTGGAAATGATCAATTTTTTAGAAGAATACCCACCTAACTTAGCAGAGGAGACCAAACACCTTTGATCACTCCTACAAAAGCATGCTCAGTGAATGAATATGAAGCTGAATTGAAAAACTTGAAGGAAAAATAATGAAAGCTCTGGTACTAAAATACTATGACCCTAAAAAACCCATTCAGTTGTCAACAGATGCTTCTAAAGAAGACATTGGAGTGGCTTTTCTTTAAAAAAACATAGGAATAGATGGAGACCAGTAGCATATGTATCTAAGGCACTCTGTAAGTCAGAGTGTCTATATGCACAGATTGAGGAAGAAAGCTTAGCTCTGGTTTATGGCTGTAGGAAATTTCATATATTCTTCTATGGGAAGCCTGTGATAGCTGAAACTGATCATAAACCTTTGGTAACTATAGCAAAGAAAGGGTTATCAGACATGTCACCCAGATTACAGAGACATTTCTTTCAGCTGCAAATGTAGGATCTAGACATATAGTACACACCAGAAAAACATGGACTTATTGAAGATATGTTGTCCAGAGCATATGACACAATGGAAAATGACAGAACTCCAGACTCAGACATAGTACCTGTTAATCTAATTAAGAGTGATTTCTGTCACAGACAAAATGTGGGCACTAATTGCAGAAGCTACTGCTTAGGACACCGCACTCCAAAAAGTGATAACAGCCATTAGTGCTGGGTGGCCTGGAAAACCTATATCTAGCCCCTACTCTCAGTTCAAGGAAGAGGTGTCAGTATTGGATGGCATTTTGTTCAAAGGGTCACAACTTGGTGTTCCAGCAGTGCTAAAGAAATCCATGTTAAACAGAATACATGAGGGGCATCTAGGGACTGAAAAGTGCAAAAGGAGAGCAAGAGGTGCTCTATATTGACCCAACATGACTAGTGACATAGAAGATTTTGTCAAGAATTGTACAACATACCTAAAGTGCAGATCAGCACAAAGAGAAGAGCCCATGATGGAGGAGCCCATATCTCTGTGGTGTCAAGTGGGCACTGACTTATTCATACATGCAGGAAAAAATATGTATTAATGCTGAATTATTTTTCTCGTTATCCTGAAATTGCTTGAAAGCACAACAGCAAACCATATCATCACTCACATCAAATTTATTTTTGATAGACATGGAAGTCCACAAATTGTGAGAACAGAAAATGGACCTCAATTCAACTGTCTTGAGTTTAAAGAGTTGGCAAACAGATATGGATTCCATCACAACACTTCAAGACCTAAATACCCACAATCCAAAGGTCTGGTGGAAAATGGAGTACAAATAGTGAAGAAATTATTGAGAAAAGCTGCAGATTTACACATGGATGTTTACCTATCACTCTTAAATTACAGGGAAACACTGAAGAAGCATGTATTGTCTCCAGCAGAAATGCTGTTTAGCAGGAAACTCAAAACCAGGCTGTGAAATCTTGTGGATGATGCTTTTCAGAATGAAAAGCAAGATGTGAAAACATTAAAAAAATCTGATAAACTCAAAAAGAGCTAACATCAATGCACCAAGAAATTACAGAGGAGATGGAAAATGACAGAAGTAGAGACATATGAGCAAGGAAACCAAACAAGAATTGAACCAATAGGGACTGAGAGTGCAGATAAACTGAGAAGATTACTTAGAGCTAAAAAGTAGGGCTGTGTGAAGCTTTGGGTGGTGATTTGATCTGGAGGAGATTCAGCCCGATTCAGTGGCTGAATCTCTGAATCCAGATTGAAGCGGGAGACCAATTTAGAGGTCTGAATCAATTCAAAGTTCTCCAAATCTTCAGAAAAGTTTCAGAGAGCTTTGATGATTTGGGCAGTCCCTGGTGGCTAACCCTGAGCTGGTAAGTACTAGGGGCGGGGGAGGGG
>NW_017729004.1:45842902-45859659 GCF_001723915.1 Gavialis gangeticus | reverse complement strand
CCCCTGCCAGCACCCCTGGTACCCCCACTCCTCCAGCCCCACCAACCCCTGCCTGCTGACTCAGCACCCCCATGGCTGCCCCTGCCCGCCCCAGCTCAGTACTTTAAAAAAAAGCCCCGGTGCTCACCAGGTGCTGCTGGGTTGGGGGGGGTGATCCCCAATGCCCCATGCTGCATGGCGAGCTGTGCCACGAGCCCTCCGACACCCCTGCCATGCCCCAGCCCCAGCACGGGTGCCCTGCCTGGGCCAGCTCTGGCCCTTTAAGAAACCCCTCCCCCAGGAATAGGTCCGGGACTCCCTGTTCCTGCAGTGGCCTAAGGGCTTTGGGGGGCTCATGCACAGCCTCCCACATCATGCGGGGCAATGGGGGACAGCAAGGATTGCCCCCTGCTCTCAGGGATGGTGAGTGCAGGGGTTTTTATTTATTTATTTATTTTTCATAAAGGGCTGGAGCTAGCCCAGGTGGGACAACCATGTGGGGGCTGGGGGAGTGAGGCGGGGGTCAGGGGACTCATGAAGAGTCCCCCATGCAGTGGGGGGCAGCGGGGATCACCCCCTGCCCAACAGCACCCAGTGAGCTGGGGCTTTTTTTAACAAGTGCCAGGAGCTGAGGTGGGCAGGGCAGCCATTGCCAGGGTCAGGGAGTTGGCGGGGGATGGACCTGGCCTGGCTGATTCGGACATTCAGCAGCAAGCCAGGACAGTGATTCGAATCACCCAATTGAATCGCTGTCCCCTGAATCGGCAAAATCCGAAGTGAATGCTAGCCACTTTACACAGGCCTACTAAAAAGCCAGCACAGGCTAATAGAGAGACGTGTTTAAATGTTCTTTAACTATGGGTTGAACTAAAATGCCAATGTTAGGATTATATGGGGATATGTTATACGTAAAGAGGGAAGATATGTGGACACCTTTCAGAGTGTTATATATAAATTGTCACATTTGTCTGGGAACAGCAGGAGGAAACTGCAGAACTGTAGGCAGGGTGCTGCTCTCTGAATAAACAAGCTATATTCTATAAGCTTAAGTCCTTAATCTTTTTAGAACTACAAACTGAAAACTCGTGGCAACTGAGGGAAGTTCCAGACAATTGGAAAAGGGCAAACATAATGCTGATGTTTTTAGATACAGAAGGAGGATCCAGAGAACTACAGGCCAGTCAGGCTCACCTCAGTCCCTGGAAAAATCATGAAGCAGGTCCTCAAGGAATCCTTTTCTAAGCACTTGAAGGAGAAGATTATTAGGAACAGTAAGCATGGATTCACTAAAAACAGGTCATGCCTGACCAACCTGATTGCTGTCTGTGATGAGATAAGTGGCTTTCTGGATGCGGAGAAAGCAGTAAACGTGATATACCCTGACTTTAGCAAGGCTTTTGATGCCATCTCCCACAGCATTCTTGCAAGCAAGTGAGGAAGTATGGGCAAGATGAATGGACTGTAAGGTGGATAAAATGCTGGTTGGATTGTCAGTCTAAAGGGGTAGTAATAAATTGCCCAGTATCTAGCTGGCAGCCAGTATCAAGTGGTGTGCCCCAGGGGTCAGTCCTGGGGCCAGTTTTCTTCAATATCTTCATTAACCATCTGGAAGATAGGATGTATAACACTCTCAGCATGTTTGTGGATGAGATGAAGCTTGGGGATGTAGTAGATACACTAAAAGGTAGGGAGAGGATTCAGAGTGACCTAGACAAATTGGATTGGCCCAAAAGAAATCTCATGATGTTCAACAGGGATGAGTACAAAGTCCTGTATGTAGGATGGAAGGCTGTACCGCTACAGCCTGAGGATTGATTAGCTAAGCAGCAGCTATGCAGAAAAGAACACGGGGCTTCCAGTGGACAAAAAGATAAATATAAGTCAGTAGTGTGCCCTTGTTACCAAGAAGGCTAACAGCATACTGTGCTGCATTGCCAGCAGATCTAGGAGAGTAATTATTCTACTCTATTCTCCACTGGTGAGGCCACATCTGGAGTACTGTGTCCAGATTTGGGCCCCCCCACTACAGAACATGTTTGAGAGAGTCTATGATGAAAGGCTGAGGGAACTGGGTTTATTTAGTTTGGAGAGGAGAAGTCTGAGAGAGGATCTGATAATAGCCTTTAACTACCTGAAGGGTGGCTTGAAAGAAGATGGAGCTAGACTGTTCTTAGTGGTGGCAGATGACAAAACAAGGAGCAATAGTTTCAAGCTGCAGCCAGGGTGGTTTAAGCTGGAGACCAGGAAAAACTTTCTCACTAGAAGGGTGGTGAAGCACTGGGACAGGTTACTTAGAGAGGTGGTGGAATCTTCATCCTTGGATGTTTTTAAAGCCCAGCTTGACAAAACTCTCTCTGGAATAATACAGTTGGGGCTGGTCCTGCTTTGAGCAGGAGGTTGGACTAGATGACCTCCTGAGGTCCCTTCCAACCCTAATTTTCTATAATTCTATGAAATCAGGTGAAAATAGTAGAAAATTCAATATTTCAGTTGAAATCTACATTTTTCCTAGTGTTTATTTTGATGAAAACACTTTTTCTGAGCAAAAGTTTTGTTAAATTTCTTATAGGCTGCAAATGGAGATGAAAAAAAGTGGATGAATAATGTTTTAGGCCACTTTTCCCTTCCTCTCCCTTTTCTTCTTTTTATCTCCTATATGGATAAATGATTCATATACTTCATTTACCAAATTCTAAGCAAGAAATACAAGTTGTGAATTGTAGACAATGAAAAACTATCTGTTAGGCCTGTGCAAAGTGGCTAGTAGTCACTTAGGATTCAGATTCAGCTGATTTCGGGGGCAGTGATTCAATTCGGTGATTCGAATCACTGTCCCAAGTTGATTCAGCCAAATCTCTGAATCAGACTCATCAGCTCGTGCCAGGCAGAAGGGGTGGGGGCAATCCCCACTGCGCCTCACTGCCCCACACTGTGGGGGACTCTGCCACGAGCCCCCAGAAGCCCCAATAGCTGCTGTAGTAGTTGGTGAGTGGGGGCTTTTTTTTTATAGAACTGGGAGCTAGGGCCAGGTGGGGTAGCCATGGGGTGGGGTTGGGAGAGTGGAAAAGGGATGGGGGCTTGTGGCAGAGCCCCCCATGCAGCATGGGGCAGTGGGTATGCCCCCCCACACACACACCTGGCAGCAGCTGATGAGTGGGGGCTTTTATTTTTTTACATTTTTTTTTAAAGAGCTGGATACTAGGGCCAGGTGGGGCAGTGATGGAGGGGGCTGGGAGAGTGGGTAAGGGTTGGGGGCACTCAGGGGGGCTGGTGAATCAGGCAGGGGATGGGGCCTAGTGTGGAGGTCCCCCCCATGGTCCCTTGCCCCCTCCTCCAGCCCCCCTTTCCCCACCCCCTACTGAGTCCGGATCCAGCTTCCTGTGGCAGCAAGTGGGGACTGCCTGAATCTCCAAAACTCTCCAAATCTTTTCTGAATTGATTCAGAGAGCTTTGAATTGATTCAGACCTTTCCTGATTTGATTTAATTTGGAGATTTGGCTGCCAAATTGGTCCAAATCTCCTCTCAATTGAATCAGCACCTTAAGCTTTGCACAGCCTTACTATCTGTTTGTATTATTTCTCAGCATGGAAAATATGGGAAGGGAGGAGATAAAGTATGCAAAGAAGATCCCAGTTGATCTCATAGATTGTGTGTTGCTTATATTACATTTTGTCTGAAAGGATCCAGGAGCTGCAAAGATTTCTGGATAACAAGTTTCCTTCTTTTGTCTAACAGATCTATAAAGAATAAACTGTTAAGTCTGTGACTGTGTTATTTGGCAGTAGTCCAGTGCAAATACCACACACAGACTTCATAGTTTCATAGATTTAGGGTCAGAAGGGACCTAGTAGATCTTCTAGCCCGACCCCCCGCCAGGGCGGGAGAACAACAAAATCCCAAAACCAAAAACGGGACTCAAATGAGTCCAGCCAGGTAGGCATCCAGCCTCTTCTTAAAGACCCCCAGGGTAGGGGCCAGCACCACTTCCCTTGGAAGTTGGTTCCAGCTCCTAGCCGCCCTAACTGTGAAGTAGTTTTTGCGGATGTCCAATCTATACCTCCTCTCCATCAACTTGTGCCCATTACTCCTTGTTATGCCAGCGGGCGCTAGGGGAAACAGCGTCTCCCCCAAACCCTTCTGGTCCCCCCTAGTGAGTTTATAGACGGTCACCAGGTCCCCCCTCAGCCTTCTCTTGTGGAGGCTGAATAGGTTCAGGTCCCGCAGTCTCTCACTGTAGGGTCTGCCCTGTTGTCCCCGGATCATGCAGGTGGCCCTCCTCTGGACCCTCTCCATGTTGTCCACATCCCTCTTGAAATGGGGCGCACAGAACTGGACACAATACTCCAGCTGTGGCCTGACCAGCGTCGCGTAGAGGGGGAGGATCACCTCCTTGGCTCTACTCGAGATGCACCTGTGGATGCACGACAAGGTCCGGTTAGCCCTGCCAACCATGACCTCGCATTGTCGGCCCATGTTCATCTTGGAGTCAATAATGACTCCAAGATCTCTTTCTGCCTCCGTGCTCTCAAGTAGGGAGTTCCCCATTGTGTAAGTGTGCTGCTGGTTCCTACTGCCCAAGTGCAGCACCCTGCACTTGTCCGTATTGAAACGCATCCTGTTCCTGTTAGCCCACCCCTGTAACCTATCCAGATCCCTCTGCAATCTCTCACTCCCTGCTAGCGTGCTCACCTCCCCCCAAATTTTGGTGTCATCAGCGAATTTAAACAGGTTACTTTCCACCCCATCATCTAGATCGCTGATGAAGAAATTGAACAGTGCAGGCCCCAGGACTGAGCCCTGGGGGACTCCGCTACCCACCTCCCCCAGGTCGAGTATTTAATGTATTCATGATTATTTCCACTGAAGCTTGTTCTTACACTCTTATATTTCTCATAAACTGTGATCCAGCTTCAGTAAAAATATGACTATAGTTTATTTTGTTACTGATTTACCAGCTATATCTCATCAGTGTGTTAAGCATATTCTTGATAGAATGGTGACGCGGGAATGGGTGGATAGGCATGGAGTAAAAGCCAGTTAGGAGTAACTAATTTAAATGAAATACATTGGAAGGCTATGAACCATAAACTAACCTTAATAATGAAGTACTAATAGACAAAATATAGTACCAGTCTTGAAAATAGAGCATATCAAATTCATGTGACTAATTTTTGTGTAGTGTGACACCCAGGTTATCTCTGATTTCTAGCTTACATGACAGAGTGATTTATAATGGTTGTAGTTGTGTTTATAAAAGTGATATCATTTAATCTTTTAAAATAATAAGATGGTGTAATAAAAGCAATGACTGAAAAATGGCATATTTTGCACTAAGTAATGATTGGGTTTGAATGAAGAAAATAATTTTTACTAGACATAGTTATCCTTTTAATTGTGTTACTGTGAGTTCATTAGTTGTTCGCTTTGTTAAGAAATCTTGAAATCTACTAGCATAGAAATGGACAAACGGAATGCTAAATTACCAGTATTTTATTCTTCAATTATTATTTTACAGACCTTCTGATCAAGTAGAATTTATGCTATGGATATTCTATGTTTATAGGAGTGTTGTAACAGCCATGATGGTCTAGGCAAAATGGAAGCAATGCAATAGCTCAATCTAACTTTCTTGCTCACTCTGTTAACCTTTCTGTGCTCCAAAGATAATAACAGGTCTCTTTCTTTTTGGATGGCTTTATTCTTTAATGTAATTAAGTTTATCTATAGTGCTTGTTTTTAAGCTGATCTTTCAGTCATCCTGATGACTTCTCTTTGTTCCACAGATTGATTGTGCACTTCCATTTTAAGTAATCGATTTTATTAACATAATACAGTTAATCAAAGGTAACTAACTGGTTAGCTTAAACGGTACCTGCATCTTTCTCAGACCTGAGGAAATTACATTTTGTGCCCAGAAGCTTGGCCAACATGTAACATCTCTCCCAACTATTAATGTTTTCTAATAAAAGACTTCAAACAAATTATGCTTCACATTTATTGTTAGCATATAATATTAAAAATATAGCAAGGGATAAACTAATAGTGAAATTTCAAAATGGAAATGTGTTGCTTTATACCTGCCACAGAAATTGCTCTTTGGTATGAGATATCCATCCTAACAAGGATAGAAATATAACCAAGTGCATTTATCTCCTTATCAGGTCTAAACTAGGTTTAACCTCTCTGCACCAGTCCGGTTTAACATTTTCCTTATAAATCGGAGTTTGAAATGGCAGTTAAGTATTGAACTGTCCATGGTAGCTCACTTATATACTGAAGACTGCCAGGATTTGCTTTTCTCTTCTGTGAAAAATCAATGCATGGCATAGTTTCCACTCTGAAGAGAAGGTAGATTTTTTTTTTTTAAGAGAAATGTTACTTGGTCTATTCCTTTAAATTTAGATGCTTTTGACAAAATTAACTAGTTTTTTTTGCACACAGAAGTAAAGGGATCTATCAATATGCTGTTGAGTACTTTAGTCTTCTTTTTTTTTCTGGGTAATGATATCAAGGATAGAAAGTCAATACCTAAAGTTTATTTGAATAAGATCTAAATCTATTTGGCCATATTTGAAAATTAATGAAATTATAATATAACAGCTATTTTGCTTTTCTCATTTTATTCATGTGTATACCTTGATAAACTAATTTTATAGGTCCTAAAGAGTAATTCAATAACTTTGATTTATTGCACAGTAATCACCTCAGGCCTTTTCTGATGGCTATTAAGAAGCCTTTTCAGATATGCAAATATATTGTTCAAGTAGATTACAAACTGCTACTAATTGGAATTTGCATTATCCAAGTACTAAATAGGATTCTTAATCTAATTATTTTGAATGCTGAAGATGGAGTTCTCTTTCCAAATATTTAATTTGTCTCAAGGGATTAAAAACAAAATGCCAACAAAGTACAAACCAAATAATTAAAAAAAAATATGCCAGAGTATATAAATCTATATGCAAAACTATGGCAGTCTTTTAAAAACGGCTTTAAAATTATTATTTTATTAATTTTAAAAATCACTAGTAAACATATATAATCAAATAGTTATTAACAATTCTGCTTTTGTTAAACAATTACATTTTATTAGTCTGAAAGTAGTGGAATCAGTTGAAAATTAGAAGGATGCATCAGCTATTATTAGTGTATACCAAACAACACTATATATAAAGTCCAGACCTCTTCCGCAAATTATTACTACTTTGTGTCATCATTGCTGTATTATTTTTACTGTCTACCTTTTTATTTCCCCCAAAAAAGGCAAAAAATTTAAACTTGGGGTCAAGCAATAATCAGCCTCTGTCAGTCTTTACTTTTATACTTTCAGTATTTTTGTATAATAAGAACATTTTCTGTGCAATTTTTTATTTTACTGTTTTTAATGCCTGTACTCTTCAGAGTCCTCTTCTTGGTTATTTAATTTTCCCATGAGATTTTGTGTGGATTGTGAGGTTTTCCTTCCTCTGTAGCAGGGAGTGGGATCCTTTTCCTTGGATCTGAAAAGTGTATTTTAACAAACTACTTCCTGTATTTGCAGTGGCAGTGAGAGTGTCATTGTTTCTTTGCTTTACCTGTGGCATGTTAAGGTATTCTTGATGTTTGCTGGCATTGGGTTTGAGGGTTGCATGAGATGTTGTCTGTGCAGTTTTGTTTGGAATAGGCTGTACCTATCTAGGATGGTTTAGATAGCGATACTCCTGCCTTGAGCAGAGGGCTGGACTAAATAATCTTCTGAGTTGTCTTTCAACCCTGTTTTTCTAAAATTCTGAGGGCAGTAGCCATTCAAAATCTTTTATACCACAGTATATCTTTCCCTTTAAGTCCTACAACCCAGGTGCAGTCAACTTTTACAACTACCAAATTCTGGATGAGAAAACTCCTGCCTAAATTGTGAACACCAATGTTGTTCAGCTGGTAGAGAATATCCCCTTTCTTACGCAGACGGAGTTTTTGCAACCAAAGGACTCCCAATTTCCATCTTATTGACAGAATGAAAAGTTGTAGACTATGGACGTCTTGTGTCTATTTAGAGAGACAATATTGTTGAAGTCTTCACTTGCAGAGCATCCATTTGGAATTTATTATATGGCTTTTCTTTGAAAAATTAAAATATGAAAAACATAGGTTAGTAGCAAAGACATTTTGATAGTAACATATTTTCTTATATAACTTTGGCTTAAGAGGAAGTCATGATTTGTTATAGGCTCAGCAAAAGTACAATTATCCTGTGTGGCTATTAAAATTGGAGCACAATATTACTCCTAATTAATTCTAAGGCATGAATCCCCTGATGCATTTCCTACACAGTGTTAAATCAAGAATTTGCCTTATTTTTAGCAGCAGAAACAATCTAATGAAAAATGAGATTGACTCTAAAGTCAATTTTCTTTATTTTGAAGCATCAGATTAAAATGAATTGCTTTTCATTTTAGCATGTTTGTTTAGATCTCCTCATTTTTCATCTTGTTGTTGCTGTTATTTAAAAAATAAGGTAAGTTATACCTTTGTTACAAAAGTTTTCAGTTAGTTAGCCAATTAGCATAGTCTTAAAATGATTTATTGCCAGCCATTCCTTTTCTCAAATAGCTCATCCATAGAATTACTTATAGATTCATGTTAGATATTTGAGTTGTTAGCTTGATTTTTTTGGAATAATAGACAGCTTGAAAATGGTATTTTCTCATTGTTATTGTGATATTGACTGGAGGCACCACTATGCCAGGCACTGAACAGACATTATGAAAATACGGATAAAAGATGACAGATAGCAGGCACATGCACCAAATATTTAATGGAGTATCAAGTAATGGAGTTGATTACAATTACTTTAACATCTGCCCACCTTTACCCTCAAAACATTCCCATTGCATTATTGGGGTAGATGGAATAGCTATCGAGTTTTATTTTCCTGTTTAAATGTTGGTGAACTGCATTTTTATAAAGTGTGTTGGTGAAAAATTTTGCCTGACATACCTGAAGCTCAAAACCATCTTACTCGCATAGAATAGAGCTAGCAGAGGTTAGAGCGATGCCAGCTTCCTCACACTCCTAAGCCAGTATGTGTCAATCTTGAACCAGAAAGACTGTTTTCCCCACCTGTAGATAAGAAACTTGTTCATTTCTTAACCACTCTGTAAACAGAGTGAGTGATCTAGTAACAACCCTGGGTGTGGTTTTGTTATGTTGTCACTTGTACTCTAAGAGCTGCATTGAGATCACCAACTGATTTTGAAAGGGTTATTTAACATGCCAGGTCTGGGGCCACTCAAGGATTGAGGTGCTGACAAGGGTCAAGAGGATCAAGCACTGAGGATCAAGCCTCCAGGGACAAGTGGGGTCAGGAAGCCCGGATATGAAGCAGAGGACTGAGTCAGAGAGCAAGCCAGTTTGAGAAGCCAAGAGATCAAGCAGAGAGAGGGGTTGGAAAGCAAGCCAGAGGGTGCAGCAAAGCAATTGGGGATCAGATTGAGGCCTGTTGCCTGGACAATTCCTGTCCCTGCTCAGGAGCTGAAGACTGGGGGGTGGGGTGTGAATGGAGGGTCACCTGACCCTGACCAGCCACTCTGGTGACAGGGAGTGGATGTAGGGCTGGTCCCTGGTGTTAAATGTGGATAGGACAATTAACTAGTTAAACTAATCCTCATGCAAATGAAATTAAAGGATTTATGGGTGGGCAGGCTTCTCTCATCGGGTTATTGACTTACAGCCTAGCCCCAACTCAATGCTATGGCTAATTAATTAGACTATAAAACATATGAGGGGTATTAATTAAATGTATTCAACAACCAAATAACATCAGCAAATAACAATAATCCAAAACAATGTTGTACACAACAATACAATATTAATAACAATACCACAATAATACAAACACAACAATAATCCCACCCAGGAGGGTGCCAGAGAGCAATGTTCAGCTCTGTCCCACAGTTGTCGGATGCTGTGGCTGTACCTCTCACGCCAACTCTCAAGCGCACTCTGGCTGCTCTTCCGGCCACTACAGGGATATTGGCTACTCCATGCGCACAAAGTCAAAACACACTAGCACAGACACCACCACAGACATACAGAGGAGATACTGGCCTCCCAGGCCCTCATTCACTCTGTTACACTCTGCAGGGTTGGCACTTACACTCGCATAAACTCTGTCCTCAGAGTCACTTACACCACTGAAGCCTCATTCTAACACATCTCTACCCAGTGACACCTCGTAAATATCCTCAACTAGCCATCACTCAGGACCGATGTCAATCATCTCCTGAACCAATCAGGGCCAAGACTGCCCTGTCACTCATGGCTTTTGACACAAACTTAACTTCTAAAGCCCCGTCGTTATCTGGCTCACCTCAGCGGGTGTTTGCCACACCTTTAGCACCAGCGAATACTGTTCCTAGGCCTCTACTGCACACACTCATGACTAAAAAAAATAGGTCATTACCTCACTGAAGATAAGAAGTTCACCTATTCCAGAACCTCCCAGTCGCTTAATCCGTGGAGCATGTGAAGCATTGCTCCCATTCCTTAACTGTTATGCAAACTATTGACAGACCAGGGGATGTACAAAATTCTGGTCTACACTGATTGAGACTTCAGGCCAGTCTTGCCCAGTATGGACCATAAGCTATAGGGTGAAATGGTGGTGTGAATGGCTGTGATGGTCAGGCCAAGGACCCTGGTTTGAAGCCAGGGCCTGACAGTGTTGCACAACTATACAAGAACTGGGCTACTTTCATGTTCACCTAATTTATGGTAAATAGAAATTATTTTGATTATTTGTGATTGTCATGTGCCATGAGTGAAGAAATTGCAAAGCACAATTGTATTTCCAGTGTAAGTGTAGTTGGTTCCCTCTGTTTGAGTTGATGACTGGTTTCTGTACATGCGCTGTCAGTTTTCTTTGAAATAGTTCTCAGAACATTTTCCCATCTCTGCAGAACGACATAGTTAGGGATCTGCAGTAGCCTCACAAACTTTGGACCTGACACAAAAAGATACACTGGAAAAAAAGAAGCTTATCCATTCATAGAAAAATAGCATAATGCAACTTCGAATTAAGCTTATCTTGGTATCTAGGAATTGGCTTCTTCAAAGATTAGCTTGCAGTTTAGTCTATATATCTATACAGTCCAATTTTTAAAAAAATAACATAAACATTCTCACAAATTTTTTCTCCTGTGATAAGAAGAGATGAAGAACCTGAAGAATCTGTTTCCATTAAAACCAAAATGCTTTCTCAGAATTTTAAACAAAGAAGTATTTAACTGAACATGGCAACAAATTCTATTTAGAAGCATCTAATGGGAATGGTTATACATTTGTTCCCAAAAACTATATTGAGTGTATTGATGGTAAAGAAGCTCATTCAATCCATGAAATTTGAAATGAAGTGTGGGTGAGTGAATAGCTTTTAGAAAGCACATTTAAAGCAATATAGTATATTCTTAAGGGAAAAAAATAATGCTCTCTAAAGTATTTTTACAACCTTCAATGATGCTATCTTTGGCAGGGATGATTTAGGAAATAAATAGAAAGGTGAGAGAGGAACTAGGTGAAAGGAAACCGTATTTGAAGCAGAGAGGATATCCTTACTAATGTGAATTCTAAAACCATGTATACACAGCCAGTCTGGTGAGCCCAAGACTGCCAACAAGGGGTACTGAGTCTCCCAGAAAAAATGTGGCTGGCTCCAAAAATAATGTAACTCTCCTTTTTCTAACTCTGTATATTAAGCAGTGTCCTCCATGCATTGTTTGGCATGTAAATGTCTAGGCAGAACTGTGAGAGTGCCTGAGGCAGCCCTTGATCCATCAAAGTCAACAATGTATGCCAATGCTCCTGCTGGGACCAAAACCAGAGGTTCCTGGCTAGAGGGTATTACCCCTCCACTCAGGGTCAAACAATCACCATATTTGGGCTCAGGAAGGAGTTTACCTGATAGTATAGTTTGTGTGAGGTTTTGCCTTACTATGTAGTTAGCGGGGCATGGCCCTCTACCTGAGAGATCTTCAGCATATATTAACAAACTTTTATAGAAGCAGGATGCTGGCTGCCATGGTTTCCCTGCTTTACCTGTGGCAGGTTAAGGTGTTATGTGTTGTGCTATATCAGAGCTGATGGTAGTTTTATGAAGAGTTTAGATACTGGATTGTATGGGTTGGTTAGGATAGGGGTGATTCTGCCTCAGACAGGGGGTTGGATTATATGACCTTTGGAGGTCCCTACCTCTCTATGATTTCTGTGATTCATGATAGCTTTCATAAGCTTCACTGTAAAGAGAATATATATAATCTCCCCCTTCTCTTAAATTAAATGACATCTGCATTTTACTAATACACACACGCACACAATTCCAAGATGAAGTTGTCCGCCCCCCTTCCTCCCATTTATCATGGGGGAAAAGCCCCTTGTCTTGGAACTGAGTATGAGCTGGCACAGGGACAGGTAGCTGCTATGGTTCTTGTTCTGGTTCCTACTCTAGTTCTCTCCAGCC
Organism: Gavialis gangeticus; assembly: GCF_001723915.1. NCBI lineage: Eukaryota > Metazoa > Chordata > Crocodylia > Gavialidae > Gavialis > Gavialis gangeticus. Next base: position 45,847,186 of record NW_017729004.1, on the reverse strand, counting down.
CCAGCTGTGACTGGGGTTTAGAGACCCAGCAGCCGCCTGCCCCCCTTCAGTGCTGCCTCTGCCCCCCCTCCCTCTGCCCCATCAACCCACCTGCAGCTTCAGACTCAACTCCAAACCTAGTACCCACCTTGGCTGCTTACCCTTGCTCAGTGCAGACAGGTTTTATACCCACTCCAGCCTGGGGCACAGATCATGTACTTTCACAAGCTGTAGCCCATCCCAGTAGTAGAGCCAGGGCTACTGATGCTGCAGCAGAGGAGGGGGAAATAAATTTAAGGGGAGAGCCCCAATAATTAGATTCTATACATAGAAAATTATAACAAATTTATATGTTGTCCATGTATAGAATCTAATTTTGGGGGGTTATCTTAAATTCAGGGTCATCTTAGATTGAGGTAAATATGGGGACAGGGGGTGTGTGTGTGTGTGTGTGTGCGTGCGTGTATTCACACTCAGGGTACACACACACACAGAATATACTAAAATAACACACTTGCTACGGTCAGTTGTTTCCTTTCCTTTCCCTTACAAAACTTCCTTGTGGTCCTATGCAGGATGAGCTGTTGTTGTCTTGCACAATATCTATGGCTAGGGGAGATGTGTATATATATAAAAATGCACACACATATATATATGATGACCTTTGGAGTGAACACTGAACTGAACTTCAAACAGTGTGCACTGTGCCCTGTGTTGAGCAGTAGTCGAAAAGGCAAATAAATTACTGGTACAGTATTTTGTGTTGCCTATGAGTTACTTTTGCAGGTAGATGGTATCACTACTTGGACTTTTTAAATGGAACTATGCTTGTCCTGTGAAGAATTAAAATACGTTTGCACTTCAAATGTAGCTAAAAGTAAAATGGCTGAAAGAAATGCATGCAATAGAAAGATATTTGAGCCTCCTGTGTGAACTGAGACTAGATTAGCAGAGCAGTTAAGACAAAGTGAAATTTCACTGCACCTGTTTTATGCCCATTATGTTAATGGCGTGCCATGTGTTTACAATTTAAAAGTGTTTATATGTGTTTTTCTAATGGGGCTGAGAAATATTTTCAAACTGAAAGTGTGTTTCCTAATTCTAAGGATAAGCACACATCATTTTAAATTATCTAGGTAGAAAAATTGAAGTTTTAAAAATCCCTTCATATGTTCTATTTTTGCATTACATTTTTTGGAGAGTAATCCTAAAAAGGGCATTAAGCAATATTTTAAAATATGTAAATACTTTATAAATACTCATAAGATTAAATCTCAGCATCAACTTACAAAGGCTCTACCTTTTATACTTCACCAAACCTTTTATATTAATATGGGCATTAGCTTTTCTTTCTCAAATGCTTTCTACTGTTTTATCACTGAGTGAAAGAGGATTTCTCATCTGAGTTATGTTTTTTGCTTTCTAGTATTGCTCATATAGCAAACTGCAGAGCACTTGGGAATTGATCACTGAAAACATGGCTTGAACACTGAGCTTTTAATAGTTATCTTTGAAGAGCATGCACTAAGCCCAATGTTGAGCAGTAGTCAAAAAGGCAAATAGAATTTTGGGAATTAAGGAAAGAATTAAAAACACAACAGAAAATGTAATTATACCACTGTACAAATTAATGGTATGTCTGCACCTTGAATACATGTAGTTCTGATTTCCCTGCCTTCAAAGAATGTATCAGATGTAGAAAAGATACAGAGATGGGTAACAGGATCATCAGGCAGATGGAAAGCCTATTATGTAAGAACATGTTAAATAGGCTTAGAGGAAGAAATAACAGAAGGCAGATATGATAGAGGTCTATAAAGTAACAAATAATTTGGAGAAAGTAAATAGGGATTTACTATTTACCATATCTCATAATAGTAGAACTAGGTAACACACAATGAAATTATTAGGAAGAAACTAAAAGGAAGTTCTTTTTCACGTAGCATATGATTTAACATGTGGAAGCCATTGTCACAAGATATGACAATATATAGGGCCTTGGCAGATGTTACGTTGATACTGAGATTAATATGTCAATTGCGCAATAAATTGCATTGCGGCATGTGACACATTCAGCCAACTTATGGTGCCATAAAGTGAATTTGTGGCAAGTATTGAACATGTGACATCTGTTTACATTTGTCTATTTCCAGGGCTATTTCCACGGATGCCAACAATCAGCTGATTGCATTCATTCCCATTGTTTAAATCATTAATGAAAATGTTAAACAATACTAGACTCAGCATAGATCCCAGGGGAACCCCTTTGATACCTCCTCCCAACCAGACAATGAGCCATTCATCAAGTATGATTCAATCAGTTGTTTCTACCTTACAATACTTCAATCTGGTCTGTATTCCCTTAGCTTAGTAATGTGAATGTCATGAGAGATGATGGCAAAAACCTTGCCAAAGTCAGCGTATATTACATCCACTGCTCTCCTATCCACCTGTCACCTTATCACAGATGGAAATCAAGTCCGTCAGTCATAAATAAAAACAATATGGAGTTTCTTGTGATAAAGTGTGAGAGCACCTCTCCATGTAAACTCTCAACTCTTCCAAAATATCTTAATAAGCCTCAGAGTCCAGAAAGTGCATCTTCCATACCCATATCCTTCATCTTGTGTGCTAAAATAAATAGGTTTGATTTTGGTGAAGTTAGATGGCAGATGAATAGAGCCATAACTTACTTTATAATATAATGTTTGGGTAGAATAGCAGACTTTCAAAATTATATTTTGTTAATTACATTTATTCTTATAATATTTCTTTATATAATGAGGTCTCGATAAAATGAAAGAAATTAGTTTTTTTCCTCCTGGGGCAGAGAATGTTTGTTGTGTATTTTATCCTTTTCCAAAAATGTTTTATTCTTTATGTAGACTGCCTGTTAGCAACTACATGTCACCTCTGTATCCTTCATTCAGGCTGGCTCTGTACTGTTCTTAGAGCTGGAGAAATCAGGAGCTATTTATCCTCATTCAGATAATAAATGAGATGTGAAATGAGTTTTATGGTAGATGAGTTCCCTAGAGGTTGTATGTGAGGTTTGCAGAATTTCAGCTGGCAAATTAATTTAAAGTGGTCAACAGTTAGAAGGGCTTTCAGACAGACCCAGTTACATATCACAAAACTAGATCACAAATTGACCCTCTTTCACTTTTAAACTAGGAAACACAGAGCAAGACTTGAAATAACCTCACTCGTTTGTGAAAAGCTGTTCCCTTAGAAAGCCCATAGAGAAATCACTCTCAAGTAGACTGCGAGCTCCTAATATTGGCTAGAACTAGAGATCTGAAGCCAATCTGAGCTCAAGTTGCTTGACTCTATACTATAGGACAATTCATTCATATATCTAAAAGACATTTCCCCAAATATATACCCACATTTTCTCTTCTATTTTAAAAAAGCAGTTTCTTTCATGCAAATGTTAGACTCATTGAGTAATTACAAGAAATTCACAATTTAGCTTTTGTTTTCTTTTTCTTTTTAAGGTAATATATTTTTGGGCAAAAACCTTTTAATTAACTCTCATCTGTTCTTATGAAGCCGTAACCATTGTTGGTCTCATGGGGTAACTTGTTACCCCACAATTTGACATCCTTGTTATCATCAGGTAACTTGTTACCCCACGCACATAAACAAAATGGAACCAGTGACAACAGTATAAATATACCAAAAACTATTAAACATAGTTTCATAGTTTCTTGGGTTGGAAGGGACCTGAACAGATCATCAAGTCTGACCCCCTGCCCTGGGCAGGAATGAGTGCTGGGATCATAATACCTCAGCCAGATATCTATCCAACATCCTCTTGAAGAACCCCAAGGTAGGGAAGAGCACCATCTCCCTTGGGAGCCCATTCCAGAGCCTGGCAGCCCTAACTGTAAAGTAATGCCTCCTGCTATCAAGCCTGAACCTACTGTCAGTCAATTTGTGGCCATTATTCCTTGTTATCCCAGATAGTGCCAGGGGGAACAGAGCCTCACCTATTTTCTTCTGGTGCCCCCTGGTGAGTTTATAGATGGCCACCATATCCCCTCTCAGTCTTCTCTTGTGGAGGCTGAATAGATTCAGGCCTTTTAGTCTATCTTTGCAGGACCTGGCCTGATGCCCCCTGATCATATGAGTGGCCCTCCTCTGGACCCTCTCAAAGTTAGCCACATCCCTCTTGAAGTGCGGCACTCAGAATTGGATGCAGCACTCCAACTTCAGTCTGACCAGTGGTGCATAGAGGGGAAGGATCACCTCCCTGGACCTGCTTTGTGATGCATCTGTAGATGCACGACAAGGTGTGGTTAG
>NW_017729004.1:45836133-45842545 GCF_001723915.1 Gavialis gangeticus | reverse complement strand
CTGGGGAACTCCACTGCCCACATCCCTCCAGGCTGAAAACGACCTGTCCACAACCACTCTCTGGGTGTGACCATTGAGCCAATTTTCCATCCATCTGACTGTGTAGGCATCAGTGCAGCAGTTGCCTAGTTTTTTTATGAGCATGGGGTGAGAAACAGTATCAAAGTCCTTCTTGAAGTACAGGTAGACAACATCTACCTTAACACCCGCATCTATGGACTTTGTAACCTGGTCATAAAAGGAAACAAGGTTAGCCAGTCAAGATCTGTCCGCAATGGACCTGTGTTTGTTGCCCCTGAGCATTACCTCCCATACAGATTGTGAAAGAGTATTTATGATGGTTTGAACCAAAAGTCTGCAGTTCACACTGTTTTCAAAATAACAGTTATGTCCAAAAGAATTTCCTGTTTTAACTAAATATTGCATTCCCCACAAATCAGCAATGATGTACTGTGGTGCACACAAGCAACTCGCTTACAGTTTTCGCATCATTTCTGGATTTTGCAGTCATCTGTCTTTGGACAAAAAGCACAACATCCACTCATGCTTGCAGAAGGTTCTACTGGGGTGTGTTGTGGCAAGTTGTAATTTAGGGCAGTCATACCAGACTTTATGGACTTAGACAGATTACATGTATCCATCATTTTTTGTTTTATTTGTCCATCGACCAGCTGTTCTCCAAGCTTCTGCAAAAAAAGTGCCGTGTTCTTAAATGTGATCTTTGCTTCCAGTTTCTGTTGTGGCCTAGCCAAATGATAAGACTGGCAATGGCAGCTACATCCAAAATACTGACAAATAGTGTCAGTGGCCACCTGCTGATTTGCCATCTGCAGGTAGTTATACAGACTAAGTGGTCAAAGTTATCCACCCCACCCTTGTTTTTATTGAAGTTATGGATTGATGTCCGGCTTTCTTTGCTTTCCACCCACTGACAGGTCATGGTGCATGCTTGACAGCAACAGCACAACTTTGTACTTCTTTGGAACATAGGAAACTAGGGTGAGTTTGCCGTCAAAAGCAAACATGGATGAAAAAATTTCCCTTCTTTGATTTGCTTGCATTTTGTTTGGGATATCGGCCTTGTTTTTCTGAATTGTACCCACATAGATCAAGTCCTGCTGTAGCAGTCTTTTGGCCAGGTCAGTGCTTGTGAAGAAATTATCACCCACAATATTCCTTCCCATCTTGTACCAGGGATGAACCAGTTTTTCAATGACCTGGGTAACAAGATTACCTTGGCGTGGAGCTTCTGCTTGCTTGCCCAAGTAGATGTCTCCAGGCAAGGAGACATCACAGCACCACCAAATTTTCAAGCCGTATTTGGCAGGCTTGCTGGACATATACTATCTGAAGGGACAACAACCCCTGAATGCAATATGCTGCTCATCAACCGGCAGGTGTAATCCTGGAATACACCATTTCCTGAGTTGCTCCACAAATTGTGTCCAAATATCTCTGAAGGCAGCAAGTTTGTCCACAGCTCTCCTTTCCTCACGTGTCAGTTTGTTGCCAGACCACAGGTAGTTGGTGATTTGGTGGAACTGTATTTAAACTCATGGTGGCAGGGAAGCAAGGATGCCCGATGCCTGATGCGTTGCTCCGACAACTCCTCCAGTACCTCATGACCACCGTGGTATAGACTACTCAGCAGTAGGAGGCCAGTGTAGGCTTTCAGCTCTGTTTCATCTGGCTTTTTCCACTCCTTTCTATTTTCAAGATGACTATCATTCCACTCCCTGAATCTTCTTTTTGCCTCTCTGTTTGTTTCTCTTATGATAACAGTCAGGATGTCTTGTGAGAGAAATACGTGGAATGTTTCCACCACTGTGTCTTTATTACTTTCTCTTGTTGGCCCAGCACTTTCATGGACTATGTTCTTGCCTGTTTTCCAATGATGTGTTAGCTGTGGACTTTTTTCCCACACACTGCCATTCCTTCCTCTAAAAGTGTCATAATCTGCAATGTTTTCTGGGGGTGGTGGCAGTGGTTTTGCTCCATGTCTTGCTGTAGCTCTCCTCAGTCTTCCACGGATGTCCCAAGCTGGTCCTCTTCCCTTTTCCACTGGAACTGTTGGCATTACTTCTGCTTGTGGCACCAACTCCTCTTCATCTGCGCCTTATGAAACTTCTATAGACACATGGTCTTCTTGTTCTGAACAATCTCCTATGTCTGAAACAAAGTCAGCATCCTCATTGCCTTAGGATAAAATTTCATCAGTGGATGTGTCACTGTCATCCCTGGTTATCTGTGCAAGACAGGCTTCAGCACTGAATATGCATTGCCTTCTCACTCTGGACTGCAGAAAAAATGGAAAACTGATTGCTGCTGAATGCATGTAAATAACAATTAAAGACAAGCCTGTCCAACTATGCCGTCACAGAAGCAATTCCGCCCTGCCCTATGGCAGCACAGGTAGCACTCTCTCCTCCTGGGCACAGAAGCCAGAGACCAGCATCCACCCTTTGCAGGCAAATCAAATGTGGGTGGATGCTGTTTGGAAACCACACATGCAGGGGCTTATTGAGAGCAGGGAAAGCGGGCATGGTGGGTGTCAAGCACTTACCATTGAAGGGATTCCATAGTGTACACTATATTGCAGTATGATGTTGTTCTATTTATTCTCTGCTGTCCCTTTGCTCCTTGTCCTCACTTCCAGCAAAGGCAGGGCAAACTAGCTTGTATGTTATGAAAGGGGAAGGTGAGGTGGAGTTTTGCTATGAGAAAAGAGAGCAGAGGTGGATTTGGGTGTGACAACCGGTGTTTTTGTTTTGTTTTGTTTTTTGGCAAAGGGCAGGGTGTTTTGATGACCTTGCAGCCTGCAAACAAATTGGTTAGCAAAAGGGATTGCCACACCTTCTGCAAAGGCAGAGTTGAGGATGACCATCCATTAGTTACCAAGTATACCTGAAGTGGACATGAATGAGGTGTGAATGAATATTGACCTTTCAGATGCATCCACTCAGAGTGGCCAAACAGGTCTAGGCCTGTTATTTATACAGAAATTGCATTGGGGTAACTTGTTACCCCAATGTGTTAACATGGGCTTGAGGTGAGTTGTTACCTCATATGGAAAAACACATTCACGCCTGGGGTAACATGTTACCCTGGGCAGTTTTTCATCCACAGAAAGCAAACCAATCATGTACGCTGGCAGTTCTTTGGGGATATTGTGCACTACAGTGCCAATGGCAATGTCCTAAAAAGAAAAATGTTTAGAATGAATTAACTACAAGATGCTGCACAAAATATGCATCTGGGGTAGGAAATTACCCCATGGGAACATATGAAGGTTAAGCTTGAGCTAAGGTTCACAAGACAAAAAAGTTTTCTTTTTTAGAGATGTATTTAAAGACGATTAAACTTAATAAAAAATGCCTGTTTTTACATTGCTAATCCATGGGACACCTACACTTTTATATAAGAATAAAGTGTACTGCATAAGAATGCATTTAGCTCATTCTGTATCACTGTAGGTACAAGAATAATTATCTTTTCCTACCAGTGGGTATACTGGTGCTGTCATATTGTTGCTACATCAAGAACTCTCTTCATAAACTTCCTTTCCCTAGATATTGAATATTGTTTCAGTTAAAACATAGTCTGCTTTTCGTTGTGTGGGGGAATTAGTTCTGTGGAGGAAGAGAAGGTGGAGACAAGAGGCAGCTGTGAAGCTTTAGGTGGGGTTTGAGGTAAGAATGGACTTTGAATATGAGGTGGTCACGTAAGAAACATATGTTCAGGTAGTTCTGAGACAAGAAGACCACAATCACAAATTGACAGAAGTCAATAAAGGCACAAAGTCTCGTATTGTTTTAGTATAATAACAGTATAGTTCTGAGGATGCTTATTATTCTCTTTGCAATAATAAATATATGTTGGACTGTTGGAAATAGCAGCCTGTGGCCTGAACTTTAACCCAGAATATAGTTATTAATTTATGAATAGAAAAAGTCTTCAAGTTGTTACTGAAGTGCTGTACATTTGACTGACAAAATGGATTAAAGTTTAACCGAGTTGATTTTTGACTGTTGGCAGGGTGGTATTCTGTGCCTTTTAGTGTGATATTTACTTAAAAATAAATACCCTGATTTGTCCTGTCACTGTGCACTTTTTATATTGCTACCACTAGAGAACATAGATTGAGTTGTAATGTGGGCTTCATTTTAGTTAAAGAAAGAACAAAAGGATAGGCTGCTAATTAAGGGAATAATTTTCATGTGTCTGTATGTTCTAAGAAAAGCTTACACCCTTCATTGAAATGACAGGAGCTTTTTTACATTGACATTGTTATCATTTAGTGAAGGTTTTCACTTTGGGCACATGGTGAGTTAGATTAATTAATATTCTTGTCAAGGACATGCTCCATTTTTAAGCTTTCAAATATGGATTAGGCAGTTTCACCAAGTGCCAGAACTGCATGTAGTGCATTAGCAAGTATGAGATTACAAATGAGGTAAAGTCTTGTCTGGTATCACCTTTTCTATCATCTTGTTTACAGGGTCATTGCTTTATTTCTTTAAAGAACCTGTTTTGATTTAATAATCATCTCTGGTTGCACTCTTTTAAATGTGAACTGAAACTGGTAAGAATTGTGTGTGCGTATCAAGTCCTTATTGTAGAGAGTAGAAACATTCACCCATCCTTGCTTTTGTTTTGCTGAGGAACCTACCCATTTGATATGGTGATTTCTGAAACTGCAGTTGCTTGCAAGAGCTAATTAACAGTAGCTTAAAAGAAGAATTAAAGCCTAATATCTGAACCTATATTTTTGAGATGACATTTGACGGTAGGATGTTTTTTGTAAAATGCAGATGACATTTAATCAAAACAATCAAAATGCCTGTTTTCACATATGTGCCATATATTCTGGTGACTTTATTTGGAATTTATTTGATTAATTGTTTAGCAGTTTTTCAACTACTTCAACATAAATTCAATAGTATTGTGAAGCAGGACTATAGAATCCTGTTACAGTTTATATTTTTCCCCTTTGTATGAATAGCTAGTAAACTCCAGCAACATACAATGAGAATTAATTTAAGTTTTACCACAGATCTTATGGTACTAGTTATCTTATGTGTGAATATTATTTTATAGGCAGACAAGGTTATTTGAGTAAAAACTGGTCTCTTTTATTAGAGCAACTCAAATATTTGAAAAAAATTCTTAGCAAGCTTTTGGGCACAAACACCCTTAGGCTAAGGAAGCACCTGCAGATGGTCTCTGCTTTTCCTGGATGGAGTGGTAAAGCAGCCAGAGGCCAGTATGTATCCAAGAAAGCCAGTCAGTTAAAATATAAATTGAGGTGGTCAGTAGGTGAGAGACAGTGTTGTGGGGTGGGAGGTGTGGATGAAAGTAGCTGTAGTCAAAAGCTGAGAGACAGTAGGGTGGGGGGAAGAGAATGAGTATTCTCATTCTAAAAAGAGGTGGGCTTACCTGGGGAGTCGGATGTAAGGCAGGTTATAATGTGCCATAAATCCAATATCTATATTTAGTCCATGATTTTTTGTATCCAATAGGTTAATGAAGTGAAGTTTGTAGGCCCATCTGTGAAAGGTGTTTTGTAAACTTTTGAGTATTAGAACTGAGAGACTAGAGTGAGAGTAGTTTTCTTGTGAGAAATGTGCCCCCACAGGTAAATGGATATTCTTGTCTTTGATAGATTTTTGGTGTGCATTCATTCTGCTAAACGGTTGTGGTCTGGTCTCTCTTACATATTTTCCATCAGGGTATTTGGTGCATTGGATGAGATATATTACATTTCTGGAGGTGCAGCTGTAAGATCCAGGAATGCTGATGGTTCTGCTCTGGGTGTTACCAATAAGATTTCTTTTTGCCAGAGCCCTCCAAAGATTGACATAGCAACTCATCAGATGTGATATCAAGTGAACTTTAACAGTAACCCCTAGACAATATTACAGGTTTCCTCCCCATAATACAAGCTGGCAAGTGGCTCCTTAGACATTACAGCAGCAAACTTTGTGGGTACCCGTCCTTGAGTCCTTCACTGGGTACATAGGGTCTTAGTTTCTGGCTCCCTGCTGTTCGAGTGGGGACCCAGCAGCTGTCTGTCCTTCCAGGGTCACAGCATGCTAACACACACGTTCTTTTGTTTGTTCATTGCTTTTGTAACTTCTCATCCCAAATTGTCAGTCCCCTCACGCTCTGCCAAGCATTCCTTATATGCTGCACCACTTCCCTGGCACTGTGCCAGCCACATTCCTTATAGGGAAACGGTTGTGCTTTGCTTGCCTAGTACCCAATCACAGCACTTGTATCTCCCAGTGCTACAGAAGACGCTCTGTTCAATTTTGTTGCTTAGTTGTGGGAAGGCCCGGACTATGGCTAAAAGCTTTAGTATAACTCAGTTTGCCGGCTACAGTGGAGTGTAGTAATTGTGGGGGTGGTGGAG
>NW_017729004.1:45830800-45831133 GCF_001723915.1 Gavialis gangeticus | reverse complement strand
GGTGTAGTAATTGTGAGGGTGGTGGAGATGTGTTGGCAGGTTTTGCATTTCTTGTCATGGCACGGTCTGGATCTATTCAGTGTGTTCTGGGCTGTGGGAATTTTGCTTCTGGTGATGAGGTTAACGAGGTTCGGTGCTTGTTTGAAGGCTAGGATGGGTGGTTCTGGGAAGATCCCTTTAAGAATTGCATCTCCTAGTATGGGTTGCAATTGTTTGAGGATTTCCCATATGGGTTCGAGGAGGGGTGATGTGTCATAATCAGTGGTGTGCGATTCGTGGGGGGTTTCCTTCTATACTGCAGCAATTCTTCACATGGTATCCACGTGGCTTTTT
>NW_017729004.1:45805281-45825800 GCF_001723915.1 Gavialis gangeticus | reverse complement strand
TTTCCTTCTGTACTGCAGCAATTCTTCACATGGTATCTGGCTGGCTCTTTCAAAAGCGTGATCTGTCTTGCTTGAGGAGTGTCCTTGCTGGAGTGAAAGTCCTTTTGAGATTTGTGAGGTGATGATTGCAGGTGTTCTCAGTACAAATTCGGTGGTATATGACGGCTTGGCTGTATATTACAGCTTTCTTGGTGTGTTTAGGGTGATTGCTGGTTCTGTGCAGATATGTATGTTGGTCTGTAGGTTTCTTATATATCGTGGTCTGTCTTTTACCATTCTGGATAGTGTTATTTCATGTAATTAACCAAGTGAGTAGTTTTTTTGGCTTACTGCTCTTTTTAGATTTTCATGTATAGGGTAAAGAAAACCAAATATTAAGTGTGACAAAACCTATATCATGGCTGTCTGCAGTATTTTGGATGGCCTAAGAATAGTGCTGACTGGAAGCTTCTATACCAGGAGTTTTCAACCTTTTTAAATCAAAGTACCCCTGGTAGCCGGACACGGTGGGGAGGCAGGGGTGACACACGGTCTGACTTAGAGTGAGGAGGTGGGGACAACACACAGGTAGGTGGGGACGGAGCACAACTGCCTCCCAGGAGCAGGGCGGGGGCAGGGCAGGGATTAATACCCTGCTGGGCAATAGGAAAACACTTTAGTATTTGTTAAAAGAAATATTTAAAAGAAGTATTTTAAGAAAGCTGTTCAGTAAAAGAGAATTTAAAAAAAATACTTAAATTTAGAATATTTAAGGTATGATCCTGTAATCATACCGTGCTCAAGTTGCCAAAAGGTTTTGCTCATTTTGAATCAATTGAGAAATTTATTCCATCACTGGAGGAAAATTCTTTTGACTTATTCCCAAATAAGCCTTGGCAGTAAACAATAAGAAGACAGAAAATGCATGAAAAATCTGCAATTTTAATGAATTAGTAAAATATTTTTCCTTAAATCTTGCTAGACTCTATCTGTGGCCTCTTATGATATGCCTCACAATGGGACTAATATAAAAGCATATATCTCATTCATATAAACATTACAATAATTAATCATGATGAATGTTATTATTCTAAGTACCAAAGAAGCTAATCATAGTGTGCCACTTTATATGATGTCGTGCCATCATTTTACATCATAATCATGTTTCACTGGATTTACATGACTGTTTGCCTGACCACTCTAATGTCATAGTTCACTGTGATGAATGTGAACACCAGGGAGAGTTGATAATGATTATTCTGTTTTATAAAGTCTCATCAGATACAATATATCCACATGAACAAACGTAAGCTCATTTTAAAAGTGTGAAACATAGTAAATGGTCTTCTATAAAATAATATTAAATATTGAATTATAAGTGGAAGTCTACTATATGCTGACAAATGGCTTTGTAATTACTGTTTCTCCAGATCTTGGTGGAGGGTACTGTAGGGGACGGTTTCACTGGAGACATTGGAATTGATGACTTTTCTTTTATGGACTGTATCCTTTACAACGGTGGGAACAACATTAGAAATTAACTATAAGTCTTTTAACCCTGAAAATCCTGAAACTTGTAAATGATTCCTTTGTGTTAAAATTGTTAATGGAGGGACTTGTCCTGAGAAAACAAAACCAGCTCAAACCATGACTCACTGTCTAACAATCAAACCCAAACTTATTTTCCAGTTTCCCTAACACCATTAGCAAGGTATTATAACCCTTAGCCTCATACAAGTCATTCAGACAGAATTTAAAACAGAAGTTCTGTTATCTAAGGTTAGAAAAGAGAAAGTAACTCCAAATAGGGAGACCCGTTTTTTTACTTTGAGGGGCTAGGTAGCACAGTCTTGAAGGAACACCACACATATATAGAAGTTTACATAGTTCCATTTGGCAAAATTAATTCTAGTAAATGATTCAGCATTTTCATGTAAGAATGAAACATTCTGAACCATAAACAAGAGGTTCAAATGATATTGCAGTCTGTAGAACCCATTGCAATCTAGTTTGGTAGAATGTCTACATACGTAAAAGTATCAGACCCTCGAAAACTTTGTATCCCAAGACTTGAGTATAATTTTATTCCTGCCAGTCTTCATCAGAAAAAGGCTTTCTGGAGAGCCAGCACAGTGTAGTAGACAATATCATGATGTATATGGTTTGACAACTAATTTATAATCAGAGCAAGCACAATATGATTTTCTCAGAATTAATATCTTATCAGGCTCTTTAAAAATAGTAGGCAGATTTAGTTTGAGCACTGCAAAAATGACTTGCAGGCAAATTAATAGGGCATATAAAAATATAGTGCATACTGTCTGCATCTTGTAGTTAATTTCCTTCCATTTTGCCAAATCTAAATATTATACACATTTATTTTAGCATCTTCAGACAAACTGTTTGTAACTTACAAAATTAACATTAAAATTTCTGCATTGGTACTTGGGAGTGGGAAATGAGGAGGAATTAAATGGAACAGAAAAGACCGCAAATATTTTCAATAAGATATGACAATAAATAGGGCAGCAGAAGGATATAAGGCTATTTTAAACCTCAGAGTTAAAACATTAATACACACAACTGGCCAACTGCCCATCAAGAATGACGGGGGGCAAGGGGAGGAAAGGGCTGGGATGGAGTGCTGCCACCTAATGCCCCATGCTGCCGCTGTTCTGCCTCTTGCAGGTGCCGAGGTGGGGGAGCTGAGGCCAGCAGCACTCCCCCACCCTGTGTCCAGTCCTCAGCGTGGCTTTGGAATCATGGCAGTGCTACCCCATGCTTGGAGCACTCTGATTGGTTATTTCCATCAGCCAGTCAGAGCACAAATGAAGTGTTACAGACAGACAGACAGACTTAGCTTTTAGACAACATTAAGAATAATTGAAATAGAAAAGAAAAGATATATCCTAAAGTGCTGTATATAGAGGGAGACGGGGCAGAGAAACGGGTTTTTTATCCTGTAAAAGAAAAATAAAGATACTTAAAAAATTGTCCCACTCAGAGAAATCAGGACTTTTCAATTTTCTTGCAAAAAGAAAGCCAAACCAAACTATAATAATAATAATAATAATAATAATAATAATAATAATAATAATAATAATAATAATAATAATAGCATCCAGTACCAGAGATTGCACAGTAGAGTAGCCAAGAGTTTTCTGGTTAGGTGTCCCACGTTGCTGTGTCTGAATTCAGTAATCTTGAACCTGACTCTCCCATGTCCCCACTATGTACTCTGGTCTCTCTTTGTCTTTATTTTTTAATCCATTCTAATGGTTCTAATAACATTTCATTGAGAACAATGATTTCAAGAGATCAGAATATCATGGTGAAAAACCATTATATTGAAAAGTTCCCAATCTGCCCTCATGATTGGCTAAAACACATTAGCCTGCCTGTTGGTTGCTAAAGACTAGATATGTTTATTATATCATTCATCTATCCATTAGTTAGAGAGACCTCCTTACTACATCTTGAGATGTTTAAGTCCTCAGAGGTGATATTAAAATATGGTATTTAGAGACAAAAAATTCTTTCGTGTTCTGTAGAGATTAGACAAGGATTAGACCACAGTTAGACAAGAAGGCTGGAGATTTAGGTAGGAGACTATCCCAGAAACAAGTTGTAGAGACCAAATATATATATATATACCATCATTTTTAAATATGTTGTCTTTAGGAAATTTGCCAACAGTCTCAACAACACCCTCTGGAACACGTATTCCACCAACACTCCCTACAAACAACTGCACAGAGAAGGAATTTGTCTGCAGAGCCACTGGCCACTGCATACAGAGGATCCAGAAATGTGATTTCAGACCTGACTGCTCTGATAAGTCTGATGAATCATCTTGTGGTGAGTAAATTAATAATTGCACTGTGTTATCTCATCATTTTAAGTGGTTTTTTAAGGGCAAGTTGACAAAGATGTTAAAATGTGCTATGGCTCTGGAGTCTGTTCTAGACTCATAGATGTAAAGTGACCTTCCAATTTATTACTCAAAAGAAAAACTTCCATCACTCAATTTTATTTTTTTTATTTTTAAAAAATAAATATAGATCCTCACATTAAATAAATAAGGAATTAATGCTCATTTCTCTTAGGCATGAACCTAACTGTTAGAGGCCAAAGATTAAGAAAATATGAACTAAGGCAGGATTGGCAGCATATGACCTGAAGGCCAGATTCTGCTCACGGAGCCACTGGATGTGGCCTGCAGAGCTGAAGGGTTTCAGCAGCCTTCTGGCAGTGGAGGGCTTTGCTCACACCTGCACTGAGGCTGCATGGTGAGGATCTGTGCCTGTGTCACAGCTACACAGGGGTGGGCAGGAAGAAGCAGCAGCAGGGTAAGGCAGTGACAGTGGCAGAGCACACATCAGAACACTGGCCAGCATCAGACCAAAGCTTGCAGCTCTGAAAAGTTGCCAACCACTCAATTAAGGATGTAGCTAAGGGAATTAGGGAACACTGGAAGCACCTGATTGATTTTTCTTATCAAGATTAAAATCAACATACCCCCTTTTATGCTTTAAATTTGCACCTTGGTAGAACTGGTGTATTACTTCAGAACCTATTCTTTTGCTTTTGACTCCTTAAATATTATCTTTCAAACTCTATAATAGTTTTGACAACAAAAAGTTGTCTCAAAGTAAAAAAATGATCCGTTCTTTCCCAAAAGGTATTGAAACACTGTCTCACTTTTTTCCGTAAGTGATATATAATTGAAATCAACACATTCCCATAGGAAATTTCAAACAAAATTTTCTAATGCAACAATCAGAACCATTTTTACCAGTCTACATGTTTGTTCAGCATTGAATATTCAAATATTACAATACTATCCCAGGACAAGTAAATGACCATCTGATTTATTTTTATGTGTGTGGAGTATCCTGCAATATCATTTTCTTCAATTTCCTGTACAGTTATATTTTAATGTCATATATTTTTCCTACACAAGTTAATTATGAATAGTCAAATATAATTATGATTGATTAGATAAGTCACATGTTGGTTTCTTGTTCCTGTTCAGATGAGTGTAAATATTTCCAAAGTGAAGTCTTGTGTGTGTTTGTGCATATGTGTATGAATGAAAAATATGGTGGCCAAAATAAAAATGCATTGCATTAAAATATTAACCACTTGTGTTAATAAGTGGCATCTACACAAGATGCCTCAATGCGTAGTGGACTGTTCTACTGCACATGTTCACATCACAGCAAAAACCATGCTTATGTGCTAATGCACGGTAAAATTAGTCTACTGCACAGTAAGCATCAGAAAAAAATGTTTGCCTTGGATACTGTGAACTGGTGCAGCTATTGCACCTTTGTCTAGTACTGCATATTAGAGGTATTAAACTTAATGCACAGTAGCAAAGGCACATTAATGAATGCGTAGAAGTGTCCACTGAGAGTTAGGATCTGCAAAAACTTAAGTACCTGCCTTCTACCTTTGGTTCTTATGCAAAAAAAAAACCAAAAAACGATCCTCAAGGTGTCCACTCAGCTGCTGCCTGATCTTGGAGATGTTCCTAAATACCCATCAGTAAAGTCTGGTGTAGCCTAAATTTCTACTATGTAACCATCCAAATCCTGAGGGCACTGAACTGGCCAGTGCCTAAGTCCCAACATGATTTACAAATTAGGCATTTTCCCACTTATATAAACTTTGTGGCCTAGTCTGTTAGGCATTCTCAGAGCATACCTACTGGATCAGTCTTGTGCCAAACAGGGAGGGGAAGTAATGATGTAGTTGCAAATAGGATCTAGTGATTAAAGCACATACTCTGGAATCTGGGAGGAACAGAAGTTCAAATCCCTTCTCTGCTTAATTTTAGAGCAGGGTTTTGAAGTTGGATCTCCCACACTGGGATATAGGATATTCTGAGGTGAGTCTCGGGCTGTCTTGTTGAAGCTACTTTACTTGGTTTAAAGTAATTTAGTGTTTGTTGGATCAGAATGTGAGTAGTTATTTAGCCTGGTAGTTAAGGCAATCACCTGGAAGACTAGAGAGGTGGGGCTGAAGTGTCAGAAATCTCTTTGGCATTTCTTAGAAGCTGGTTGAGGCAGATCCCTACCTTTGGCCACTTACTTTTCTCATGCAATTTATTGAGCACTGACACAGTTGATGATTACATTTAAGAGAAGGGTACCTCAAAGGTTGCAGTGTTCAGCATTGTGTTGCCCAAATTCCATTGTGTGTTTAGCCCTGAGTATTCACAGTAAATGAACACATGGAGGAAACAGAAATGATTTATAAGCTCAGATATGCAGTTCCTTGCAGCATCCATCTGATTCTAGTCATTTGGGAGACCACACTGAAATGAAACTTCAGCAAAGAGTAGATCACATTGGATAGAGCAGGACTGCTCACAATTTCATGTAATCTCCCAAATCATCCTTCATCTCCTTGGGGTGGGATAAACACTATGGAAAATACTTCTTAGCTGCCTGGAGTCTGAAGGCTGCAATCACTATAGCAATGACTGCAATTCATTGTTTGAATGACACCATTGCAATAGGCATGAAGTATATCTGGACTGTGGGCAGTAATCTGTGCACAGGAGGGTATAATCCACCATTAGGGACACTTTAAAACATAATATTTATGAAATATATAAAACAGGAAAAAAATGCAGAGACACTTTAGAGTGTGCCACACCACTTTCAGCTAGCATCATGAATCCTTTTTTGGCTAATTAGGCAGGCTTACTGGTTGTGGCTAGCTTTCTTACTGGGACTTTTAAAATGAATATGTCTAAACTGCTTTGCTAGCCCCTCCCTGCTGCTTCATTATCCTCATTTCTGATCTCTAGAGAGGAAGCATCAGTATGTGTTCTACTTGCCCAGCATACCTTAGTCATACTGAGGTTACCCAAAATGTGCAGATTAGCAATGCAGCCTTTTCATTCATTCCTCTTAAAATCCTCACAAAAGTCTCTTTGACCTTCAGGCTGACTATAACTGTTCTAAAGGCTTGTGTGGTCCAGGATGAATTTTGCTAGGTTCCAGGACAAATGGGAGTTCCTGTAAAGTGTGTAGGAAGTTATGCTGCAGTTGATTAATTCCCATAATGGGAAAGGCCACATACTCTTGCAGAGAGACATGCCTGGGACAGAGGGATACATTCACTGCTTGCAGTCTTCAGGAAAGAATCAGATGATAAGGCACAGACAGCTGGATACTTGCCAAATAAGATGGTAGTTCAGTGGTGGCCCCAAGGCACATAATGACAACAGGACGTTTAATTCAGAATTTTTTTCTTCTCTATCTTCTTGGCATATGATACCTCCAGATGAAATGGTTAGTTCCATTAGTTAATTATGTAATAAGATAGTGGATACCAAAGTAAATGGCAGTTTAAATGTTTTGCTCCCAGAGTTGGAATCTAGTGTCTAGCCAATCATATAATCTGCATCAATGATCTAAAAAAGTAGAGAAAAATACATTTGTTGATATTGCATAAATCTTTGTTAAATAAAACTTCTTTTTTGTATTTACATTGTTCACTGTACCCTGATTTTTCCCTCATTTTTAAATCTATATTATTTACTTTTTTACATTTAAAGCCATGAATTTTTGTGATTTTGAAGACAAAGACCTATGTGAATGGTATCAATCGGCAACAGAAGTGGCAGCAGCAACTGTTTTGGTCTATACAACTCCTACATTCCGGTGGAGCCTTGGAAGAGGAGCCAGTGTCCATCCAGGGGAAGAAAAATGCAGGCCAGCAAATGATCATACTATGTGAGTAAGAACTTCACACACACTTGCCCTCTTGGACTCATTTTTTTAACAGCACATTGTACTTGTGAATTCTGCTGTTACTTATTCATTAACTTCACTAAGACTGCTGTAGGTCTTCAGGAAGATCAAAGTTTGGCTCCATAAACATGAAATCGAGCTCTTTCCTAATGTATGTGGTTTGTACACCATGAATAGGATAAAAAAACTGATGCCCCATAATGTCCTTCATAATACCACATAATAGTTATCTTTTCCCTTGCTGCATCTTAGGAGTGGTGAGCAATGAGTATTTCTAGACACCAGGTTACACCAAAGAATACAATAGAAATGATAACTCGTATAAAGTTTCTGAATAATTTTAGGATGTGTTGTTGGTCACAGAAGGGCTAATTAATGCTAATTAGGCTCTGAAGCCTGGCCAGCTAACATCGGTTCTGATAAACAAGTGTCCAAGGCTAGGTTGTCCAACTGGCTTCTGCAGAGGATTGTCTGATAAGAAGGACAGATTTACTTAGAATTCGTGAGCCAAACAGTGAGTATATTGTGGAAAACTCAGCAACAAATGCAAACAGTAACTATATGTAAGTACAGAAAGACCATACAATTTCATCCATATTACCAACTACGTGTGTGTGTGTGTGTGTGTGTGTATATGTATAGTTGTGTAACAGAGTATAGTTGTGTAATGTATATGTATGTATGTATAAGTATGTATATATAAAGGTCAGTAGACTTCAAACCAATAATAATGAATATACCTAATCACAAAAACTAGGCAAAGCAACAGTAAGTTTTGGCCAGAGTTGGCAAGTAAACAGCCAAATGTAACCACCCACTTGCCAGGCAGACAACCTCAGCACTGATTTAGTATCAGACTTAAACGCTCAGCTATCAGTCATTCATTAGACATTTTCCTAACATCAACCAGTCAACATACATATAACCTCACGGGTGAACAACACTCTTTCCTGCCAAATATTCACTTACTCGGGCATGGTCACTAGTACTACATTCACACTTTACCAAGCATGTGTGTATCTGGGCAAGCTGTAAACTGAGACTTCTGACATCCTAGAGGGTTGAACTGTTCATCCCTTCTTGAACTTCTTGACCTCAGACAGCAGTGCATGCCTCAACTTATGTAAATGTTTTAACGTAACTAAATAGATGGGAACTTAGTAAGTATACTGCATAACAAAACTCCACCAACAGCGTGAAGAATAGAGATGGGCAAAATTTTACGAGCAAAACTCTATTTAACCAAATATTAGAGTTGCTGAAACATCTAACATCAATATCACAATTCACAAACTTACCTCAATTTGGTCAAATTCTTTGCTTCAAAAATTGTGCTTTTAAGTGACACTTTATTTTTTTTTATTTTCAAATGTAGTTTTAAAAATTTACAAAACATACTTAGTTTTTACTTTTTGATTTTCTAAAAATTTAAAAAGGGAATTGTTTTAGATGAACCTAAAATTAATATTTGAAATTTTTAATGAAAAGAAAAATATTTACACAGTTTTAATGAAGAACACTGATGAGGCCCTAACACTTGTGGAAATCTTTATAAACTATATATTCCATAGCTGATAGAGCAGCTGAACTGAGATATAAACATACATGGATGGGGTAGTTTACCTACCCCATTTTTGCCAGAGCATACATTAAAAATTACCATATTTTCTCATCTACAACACACCTTTTCCCAGCTCCCCCAAATTGAGTAAATGTATTAAGTGGGAAAGCTGATTTTATGCCCAGTACAGAAAAACTCTTTGACTCTTGTCCCACAGTGTAGCAAAAGGTGAGTTACTATTTAGGCAGCGAAGGGAGCTGGGTGATTTAATGGCCTAGTGTTCTTCACTCCAGACCCTTTTAATAGTCTTTATGTTCTGCTAATCAGGCTAACCTTTCTTAGGACAATTTTTCTGTCTACTAGCTGCTTCTGGTCTCTCTCCTCCTGTTTCATAGCCTTCTGTTTTCTGTTTTCATAGCTTTCTGGTCTCTCTCCTCCTGTTTCATAGCCTTATCTTTTTTCAGAAACATAGATCCACCCATGGAGACCAGTCATTACGAACTGCTCAGGTGTCAGCTTTAGTGAAGCAGGAAAGGAAATGTGAATCAGCTGAAGATTAGTCCCTATCTCTGCTTTATACAGACATAACGCTGGAAAAAATCTTTTTTCTTCATTCTCTCTTTCAAAAACAAAACATATATTATATTCTGGTGCAAGTCATGTGCAAGAAAATACAGGATTAGGAAGGCGATCAAATATTTGTTGTTGTTATTTCATGGCATTAAAGCACTTCAGAATGCCCCATTCAGTGAATGCCCCTCATGTCTGCTATGGCAGGAAGTAGGATTATTGGTATTGCAGATGAGATCCCATCACATCTTAAAATGAACATCTGTCAGGGGCCATAGGTATTTTATTCATAGAAAAGGAAATGAGCTAGGCCTTTTCCCTGAATAAAGAAAGAGAATAGAAAAACAAAGCACCTCAGGCCATCTAATAAAAAAAAATGCATAGAATGGAAGACATTTAGTGAGCTCAATCTGGCTTTATATTTCTATGTCAGTGGATGGGATCAAAGAAGAAAATAGAGTGTTTGCTTTGCTCAGGTTCTGCATATTTTAAATGAATAATATAACTGGAACGGTGACTCTGGAGGAGATTCATGGTACAAAAATCTTCTACAGAAGTACAGAAACTTTGTTTATATTGGCACTTGTGTTCGGGAAAATGTCATTCATGTGTAGACCTCTTATACTCTCTAAAATAATGTTTCCTAAATAAAACCAGTGATTTGAAATGGAATGATTATGATAATTACTAGTTCCCAATGAAACTATTCATTTAATTTGCATTTGACCTAATGAGCTCTAATTTACTTGTGTTGAGATTTAGTTAATGTAGTAAAGAATATAAAAAGTTGTTTTAACAAAAAGGATAAACTAATTTAATTTAGATCAGAATTATACTATGAATTATGTTAAAATATCTGCATTACACTTGTTCTGTTTGTGTAATATGTATGCTTGCATGGCACTTTTATAATGACTTTTATGATGCACAGGATGTTTGATAAATCTGAAAAATACCTAGACTGCTTAGTTAAAATTACTAATGCACATAGCACACAGTAAAAGCAGGACATATAACAAGTTATATGTGGCAAGCACTACAGAATAGAACCCTCACTTCCCTACACTAAAATGGGAGAGCTGTTTTTTGATGTTACTTTAAAACTGGATTTATATCTCTCTGCCATGGAGGATCCAGCCTAACAGCATCCCTGGTATGAGTAAAATAGAATCACTGCATTTCAACTTAATGTTACAGTTTTGTTTTATTGTCAGTAAAATTACTGTGTTTTTACTGTAAAAAGTCTAGAGTTTAACCATATTTTAAAATTGCATCTTTACTTCATCATTTTTACAAGTACTTTAGATTTCTACCTAAATCAGTATATCACTATATCCTGCTCCTTTAAGAGAGAAAAATTATGATAAATCCATCTGTCTAATCTTGCTTTGGTTTAAGAACCTAGATTTGTATCATTTTTCAATAATTGATTATATCAGTATCACATTTCAATTATATTGAATCTTTAATGCATTTCAGTGTCAAGTTGGTCTTTTGCTATACAGTATTATATATGTTCATTAAGGAAGATCAAATTTTGTATTGGAACTGTTTTCAACAGAAAATTAGGGGTGTGTCTACACATTAATTAATGTGCTTTAGGTAATATGGATTAAATCCTAGTACCTCCATTGTGAGGTAGTAGAAAAATGCACATTAGTTTATTGTAATGAACATTAGCTAAAGCACATTTTTGTGATGCTTTAATGCACATTAAAATATGCTAATGTGCATTAAAGCACATGTGTAGGCATACTCCAGGCTTTTTATATAATATTTTTACCCAAAAGTATCTGCTTTCAGGCAAGTCTGATTATTTTTTGCTTTTGGACAAAAGCTGAACTATCATGATTTGAATATTCCTCCTTAGTATATCTTCCTGGAAGATGTCATTTGTTTACATTATGTTCCTGTTTCTCTGTGCTGGACACACAAGCTAGAGTTTGTCTTTCAAGATGCATGGTGTCGCTTGTAGGTGTTGTAGGGTCTTGGTGCCCTCTTTGTGGGTACCTTGCCCCCCAGTGATGTCAGGGTGAGGCCCAGTCTCAGTGCTGCCTAGATGGTCCAGGCGCTGCCCCTTCTTTCCTGCCACTTCTTTGATGCTGTTGTTGGCAGGCAGTTCCCAGTCAACGACCCGAGGGAGGGTCTCGTCCTTTTGGTGTCTACGTGGGGCTCCAAACCTTCTCTTTACCAAACCCTTACCACGTCCTCGACCTGGGTAGACACTGCTCCACGGAGGTCTCCTGTGCTGCCCACCTTGGAAAGGATGGGTCTTCCTGGCCATCAATTTTTGGGGTTTGCCCCTTGTCTCCAGGTTGGTTTCCCCTCTTTGGGAGATCTAAACTTGCCCCATCTGGGTCTAACCATAACCTAAAATGAATGTCCAGCTCATGCCAGCGAGGGTCCTGAGATTCCCTCTCTCAAGGCCCTTGATCCTCTGGAGATGCTCATCTGTTTTCTTTCCTCCTAGTAGACATGAGTACAGGCAATGATCCTGTGCCCCACCTCTACCCGTTCCCCTGGTGTCACTTCCTTGGGGCCCAGCTGACATGCAGTCCAGTCGTCCTGGTTCTTCCATTTGGCATTCCCTCCTTCCTCCTTCTGGGAGCTAGTGATCCCCCATGTTCTTTCTGCTATGGGGCTGTCTGTGGGTGCCTGCAATCTGAAGGGGGCATCCCCAACTACAGTGCCCGAGCCCCTGGTTGCAGCTTTGTGGCTCCCTGACAGCATCCCACATAGAGGTTACCCCTCTGTGGGGCTCCCTTGCTCCTGCCAATCCCTGAGGCTGCCTTCTTCCTCCCTGGTCGGAGCCCTCCAGAAGGCACCCAGCTCCTTGCCGAGGCAGCTGGAGTTGTAGCCCACCGGCTCTGCAGCTAGTGTTTTGCAGCTGGTGTTCCGCTCCTGGCTTCCCAGCCTCCCTCCAGCTGTTTCCTCCGCTGCCTTTTGAGCAGCCCATGCTGCTCGGAAGCCATGTCCCCAGCCTTCACCAATAGCAGGCTCAGGCAGCTGTGGAACTGCCGAGTGTGCTTGTGTTTCCTCCCGGCTGCTGCTCATCCCGGCTCCTAAGGTAAGTGCTGGGAAACATTGGTCAGGGGTCCAGGCCTCTTTGGAGGTCTTCTGCCTCCCCTCTCACATGTGGTATGTGAGAATTATGACACACCACATCCCCTCACCTAAAGGAGGAACCACCATGCATGTAGTTTGATCAGGAAGCTGACAAGGGAGGAGAAATGGAACTTGAAACACCCAATCTGCAATTTACAAGAGGCAAAGCAATGCACCTCTAAATCAAAATATTTCAGTTGCCATTTTTTGGTCTTTTTTATTTGTTTGTTTTGGCAAATTTTTCCATCACAAATCATTTTTTGCTAGGTGCATTATCGACACTCTGTAATTGCATATTGCAGTAATGTCAATCTACATGGTTCCATATAGAATTCATGAAACTCATACTGGTGAAGTGAATGTCTTGGTCTCCCTATAAAGAGCAGGAACTTGATGCCCTTTGTTTACAGTGAAGTATATGCTTGCATTAGCTTCCCATAAGTTGGCACATGAAAGGACCTGGGTTTGGCAGGGGAATGAGCCACAGCTCCTGTAATTACTACTGAACAGAATATACAGAAGGGGAGTAGAATTGTCTTTGCTATGGTTGCTGCAAGTCTGGTGGAGTAGAAAGCATCAGAAGAGAGCTGCCTGATTAAGAACACGGGTTGTTATATGGTCATAGATATGCTTCCCTGCTCCTCTGACATCTCTTGCAGAGACACAGATAACTGGCAATTATGCAGGTGAAGACAAATTCATCCACACAGTTTCATAGTTGATAGGGTCAGAAGGGACCTGAGCAGATCATCAAGTCTCACCCCCTGCCATGGCAGGAAAAAGTATTAGGGTCAAACAACCCCAGCAAGGTGTTTGTCTAGCCTTATCTTAAAGACCCCCAGGGTAGCAGCCAGCACCACTTCTCTTGGAAGTTGGTTCCAGCTCATAGCCACCCTGACAGTGAAGTAGCACCTCTTGATGTCTAGTCTGAATCTATTCTCTGCCAGCTTGTGACCATTATTTCTAGTCACTCCTGGTAGTGCTCAGGGGAACAGGGACTCCCCCAGTGCCTGCTGGTCCCCTTTGACTAGTTTGTATCAGGCCACTAGATCCCCCCTCAGCCTTCTCTTGTGGAGGCTGAACAGGTTCAGGTCCCGTAGCCTCTCCTCGTAGGGCCTGCCCTGCTGCCCCCTGACCATGCGAGTGGCCCTCCTCTGGACCCTCTCCGTGTTGTCCACATCCCTCTTGAAGTGCGGCGCCCAGAACTGGATGCAGTACTCCAACTGCGGCTTGACCAGTGCCGCATAGAGGGGGAGGATCACCTCCTTGGACCTGCTTGAGATGCATCTGTGGATGCATGACGAGGTATGGTTGGTCTTCCCGACTGCATCCCCACACTGCTGGCCCATGTTCTTCTTGGCATCAATGATGACTCCAAGATCTTTTTCTGCCTCTGTACCATTGAGAAGGGGGTTCCCCAGCCTGTAGGTATGCTGCTGGTTCTACCTCCCCAGGTGCATCACCTTGCACTTGTCAGTGTTGAAACCCATCCTGTTCTCATCCGCCCGCCCCTGTAACTTGTCTAGGTCCAATTGCAGCCTATTTCTCCTGTCTAGCGTGCCCACATCCCCCCACATCTTAGTGTCACCAGCAAATTTGAACAGGGTGCTTTTTACCCCATCGTCCCAGTCACTGACGAAGATGATTGTAGACTGTAACCTATTTGTGATTTTTCTTATGGTTTTGTGTGATGCCTAGCATAAATGTTCCCCATGTAAACTAGATGCTACCATAACAAAGAAGTAATAAAATGTATTGGCTCAAACAAGAACAATAAAGTAGTCAGGGAGTTAAATAGACATTATAATTTATTTCCACTTGAATGAAAATGGTTAGCAATCTAGCAGTCCTTAGAATTAATAGGAATATTTAGGTACCAATGGCTTGTTCAAGTATTGCTGATACTTAGGAATATGTTTCCTGTTTCTGCTGCAGTAATTTGAACTGGATCATTTTTATCCAGATATCATATCAGAAGCAGTGAAGCAAAAACAGAATGACTTGAAATCAAAATTTTGAGCTCACATGATAATTATTGCTTTGTAAACAACTCCCTTGGTAATTGTATGTACAGCACATCTGTCTTGCTTTTCAGTCCAGCAATGTCCAAATTTGGCCTTAAAAAGGTAAAAAATGGAGGGAAATGAAAGCATATAGACCTGAGAGTGGCTTCAAGATAGAGAGGGAGAATGTTATGGTAAACCCTGGGATTGGGAATGAAAAATGAGA
Organism: Gavialis gangeticus; assembly: GCF_001723915.1. NCBI lineage: Eukaryota > Metazoa > Chordata > Crocodylia > Gavialidae > Gavialis > Gavialis gangeticus. Next base: position 45,810,587 of record NW_017729004.1, on the reverse strand, counting down.
AAGAGGAATGTAAAGATATAAATGTTATAGCTGTGTGTAGAAGCAAAGACATACCCCACTCCTGTAACCCTCATTTTTTGTGTCTATATCTTCCCACTTTCTCCTGCATTTCTTTTCATTTATTCTTATTCTCCAATTAGTCCTTCAGCTAAAGACCAAAATAAAATATTCTGGGTCAGATTCAAATTGATTCCATAGATACCTGTACAACCTGCCTTGCCCAGGAGAGCAATACAATATGTAGTTAATGGAGAGTGCACCTGTCTGGTCTCGTATAGGTGCTCTCTAACAACCTTAGAGCATGCACCTGGCTCCGTCCGCATGGTGTGTCCCCTGAACCTGTGCATTGGGTCACGTTCACTTCCGAGGGAGGCCCCGACACTTGCTTGCCATGACTTAATCTTTTCTTCAGTGGTGGGGCTCCCCCTCACTGATTTTGCAGACTGGGCACTGCCCTTCACAGGTGTTCTTGGGGCTCCACCTCCCCTATACCCCAGCCATATGCCAGCCCTCAGGACAACTGGATGATGGTCTGCTGGCCTGTCCCCTTGGTGTTCCCTCCTGCTCTCATCTCTTATTACCCATCCCTTGATGCCCCTTTGCCCCGGGTGACTACGGGGTGTGGGACCATCCATGCCTTAGCATCTGCTCTCCCTTTTTGAGACATCACAGTTCACTGTGCTGACTCAGCTCTTGCTCTTGACCCAGGGCACTTGAAGATGTCTTCCCTGGTTCAGGCTCTGTGCGCCCTCCAAAATAATAAAAGAAACAGGAAGAAAAGAATAATCAGGGTATGGGCCTCAGCCCACCCCACTCACAGATCTGGCATCTGTGGTCCTCAGGATTCCTTGATGCTGTCCTCCTTGACCTGGCTGCCCTGCCAAGCTGGGTGGGTATTCCTTTTAAAGAAGCCGGGACCTTCCTGTGGGTTCCTTTGTGCCCCGTGCTGAGCTGACAACCCTGCTGCTGTGCAGCCTGGGGAGCAGCTTCATCTTCTGGCTCTCGCGTTGCGGCCCCCATCTCCATTTCCCCACCACCAACTTTTAAATCAGCCTGGTGGCAGTTTTTGATGACGTCATCTGCTGGCACCATTCCCAGATGAAAATAAAAGTGGCTGATCAATTGCGCTGGCGGTCCTTTTTGGTGCGGCTCGGCTTCTTCTGAAAACGGTAAGTAAGCCCTCTCTTCAGGGCTTTTTGTTTCTTCAGGCAGGTCAGCCCTGCCTCGGGTCCCACTGTGGGAGGGTGCTCTGGGGCCTCTGTTTTTGTCACCCTGTGACAGAGAGATTTTAGGGCTAGGGGCAAAAGTTGTATGTAAACTGGTTTAATTGACCAGAAACTGGTTTAAACCCGTAACAGAACAGAAGTTCAATGCACATAAACCAGCTGCAAAGTGGCTGAAACTGTTTTTAGATAAACCTGATTGAATGTAGTGTCAGACTTAACTGATTTGGGTCAAACTGGTTTATGAAATTTCTGTCCCAAACCCCTTCCTGGTTCAAGTTAACTCACAGTTCCCCAACATCAGAGCATGCTTTCTAGCCCTGGGCAGGGCTGTGCTGTCTGCTCCAGCAGAGAAGGGTTGTGGGGGTGTGCCAGAGACTGCCCCCCCTCCCCAGGCTGGGGTCTGGGGCCAGGAAGGAGGGTTAAACTTCCCTTCCCTTAAGTACAGAGCTGCCCTGCCCTGCTAAAAACTTACTGCTGGCTGCAACTGTGAACTACAAATCCCAGAGGCACCTGGAGGCAGGAAGAGAAAGTGATGACCAACCCTGCAGAATCCTGCTGCTGTAATTCTGGACTGCAAATCCCAGAGACCTTAGGGGCAGCAGGAAGAGGAAGTAAACACACAGCCCATGCTGGCTATGTGCTAGAGAGCCATGCTCTAGTGCCTCCCAGCATTTGGCGTGAGCCGCTGTAGGTATGTGGCCTCATTTTCTGAATCAAAAGTGAATGCCTATCCAGTTGTTTCTCAGTTTAATTTATGCAGTTTAGACTAACCTGGAAAGATAGAATTGATTCAGCCTCGGGCTTTCTGATTGTCTGTACTTAGTTCAGGAGCCTCCAAAGAGTGATTCATTTTAAGGTTCTTCATATAAGGAATGGGGAGATATACCTCTAAAAGGTTATTTAGAAAGCCTAGATGAACTTATACTTAGCCAATAGGAAACACTAAACAAAGCTTTATGTCTGGACTCTTTCCCTTCTCAGGAGTTTAGGTGTGTGAGTCACTGCATGTTAGCAGCCTTTGTTCACTGGTGATTCAGAACATATAGTCATGTTTGTGAGGCTGGATGGATAGTAAAGGTGAGAATGATTACCTTTTGTACAATACACTAGGGCAGAGTTGTGCAAAATGTGGCCCATGAGCTGGATTCAACCCACCAAGGGATTTTATCCAGCCTGTGGTGGCTCTCTTCACCTCACCCAATCCAGACAAGGGAGACAGCCTGAGTCGTGGTATGAAGCTGGTTCCACCACCCCTTAATGCACACCCAGCAGGGCTGAGTCAGCCCAGTGGCTGGATTCACTTCCCTGCAGTAGCGTTCCTTCCAGTTACTGCTGCCAGTGTCCACTGCCAGACCTGGCCACACCACCTGGGCATCCTGGCTGGTCCACCCCACACCCACCACCAGGAGCACCAGATGGAGTGGGAAAACAGACAGGGTCTCCCTGGAGGTTGGCCCAGGACCCACACAGAGAGGGTGCACTCAGCTGGACAGATGGGATGGGGCCACAGGTCGGTGGGGAATGGCATCTGGGAGTGAGACGGGCAAGTGGGACCAGGCCTGGAGCTGGGATTGGAATCACAGAACAGTGTCAGTGAAGGGCTGGTGCCTGGGGCTGAACCACAATCCACTGCTCTTGTGTCCCTGCAATGGGTGCCAGTTCCGCAGGCAAGGGCTTGTGGGGGGCAGATTTTGCCCCAGGCTCTCGCCCCATGCTATCATGGCCCTGTGATCCCAATCCTGGACTCGCCTGCCCATCCCTTTCCTGGATGCCACCCCCCGCCTGCCCATAGTCCCATGCTGTCTGCCCCACTGAGTGCAGCCTGCCTGCACAGGTCGCAGGTCAGTCTCCATGGAGACCCTGGGATCACTGGGCAATGGCAGCACAGACCCAGGGCCTGGGGCAAAACTGATCTGCTCCCCACATGCCTCTGTCTATGGAACTCATGCCCATTGCATGGGACACATGGAGAGTGGATTGTGGCTCTGCCCCAACCCCAACCCTGCGCTGACACCACTCCACAATCTCAATCCCAGCACCAGTACAGGCACCTCTCACCTTTCCAGTTCCCAGATGCCTTTCCCTACCTGCCCAGGGCACCATCCCATCCACCTGGACAAGTGTGAGGAAGAGCCACTTAGGGAGTTTTAGTGAGCTGTTGCAGGTTGGGGGGGAGGGTAATGACCCAGCCCAGCACAGGGGAAAGGGGTGCTGACCCAGCCCCCAACAGCTCACCAAAACTCCCTAAGTATCCCTCCAGCCCAAACAATTGCTCACCCCTGGTGTAGGGGGTGGAGAACTCATCCAGGAAGTGTTAAACCTGGCCATTTGTAGACATGCTCAGCATTTTCTAAACCATGTTAACTGATTTGCATCACACAGTTTGAATCAAAGTTCAATTCAAATTAAGGGTTAATAGATGATCATTGGCCATCTTGGCACTGGCCATACACAGTCTATACACTTGACAGCAACTTAACAGAGGATGGAAGTAAATAGGAGGCAATAATAAGGCTCTTTAAGCACTGCTATATTGTTGCAGGTATCTAAAGTGCTATTCCAGAAGCCATAACCGACCTGATACTTAGTCAGGGTGAGGTGTTATTGGCACATCCTATTTTGTAAAGGTGTTACTTTGTGCCTGATAGCCTCTGTTGTGTTGCAAAAACCCAACTGAGTTGCCCTTGTGGGGTTTAATATCTGCAATGTTTATCTGCTTATCTGTGTTCCTAAAGACTGTTTTTTCCTAAAAGCAACATTGTATATACATGTTAATGAATACAGTTTAAATTGACTAATTCAGACTGCCCTAGTCTGCATTAACTTTAATCCTCATTCAATGCAGATTAGTTAGTTTGGACTGGAGCCAGTTTTAATTCCAACTACAGATGTCCACATGTATGTAGTGATGGCTGTATTCCAGATTAAACCTAGAAAAATGTAATGTGTATAACTGTGGCAGCTGAAAAGTATGTCTGCATGATAAAAGTGCTTTCTGAAGGCTCTGTAAAAATTAGACCAAGTGTTTTTCTGTATTTGTTTAGATATTAAGCTATAAGTTGTTGCTAAAAGCCTATTGATAGTTTAAAATGTAGTGAGGCCTTGTATAAAGTAAGGCCTAGTAAATTTAGCAAAGACTAGAAGTAGTAAGGCCCTGTGGTGCAGTTAAAATTACCTTATCAAAGGAATGCAAAGCTTGTACTGCTATTGGTCAGTCTATGGACAGTTGAAGAAAAAGGAATCTAAGTGGTCGTACATTATCAGTGTCCTTCAGAAGTATAAATTAGCTGAAATATCTGGAAACCATTCAGAAGGAAGAGGCAGCTCTGTGAAAAGGATTAGTTAGCTGTCGCCTGGATCAGTGGGCCCGTGGACCTCAACGAGCCCAAGAACTGCATTCCAGGGTCCTTCCCGGCACCCCTCAGACAGCGTTGTTCGGGGATGCCTGACCTCGCTGAACTTTGTAGAAAGAGAAGCTTGCTGTGTATTGGTCATCAGAGGGACTGCCAATAAGTTGCCAACGTGAATTGCTTTTGTCTGTCATCGTTTGTCTTGTTACTATGCGTAGTTGTTTTTGTTAAGTCAATAAATCTTTCTTACTTTTCTACCCCCAACCACACTCTCAATCTAAACCCTCCGCAGGCAGCTGGGACATATAACCAGCCCCTTATTTTAGGTGTTTCTTTATGTGAGGGGATTCAAACCCTTATGTTTCACTTCCCAAGAGTCTATGAGTCCTTAACTATTAGACCAGTGGTTCTTAATGAGAGTGCCAGGAGATCCTTTCAAGGGTGTTGTGAGGTGCTACACAGTGTTAGCAGTATTAGGTATGCAAACATGATAAACAAGATAAACCTAGAGATTTCAAATAGTGTTGAAACCATTCTTACATGGTTGGTCTTTTTGAGTCCTTTGCAACAAAAGAATTGCTCTATTATTTATTTGTAGTAAAAACTAGGCCTGTGCAAGTCAGCAGTGATCTGATCTGGCTTCAGATCTGGCCGCTTCGGATGGCTGCAGTCCGATCTGGAGCTCTGGACCGGGTTTCTGCTTCAATTCAGCCTTGGATATCTGGCCATG
>NW_017729004.1:45798298-45800281 GCF_001723915.1 Gavialis gangeticus | reverse complement strand
TTTTCTAAACCATGTTAACTGATTTGCATCACACAGTTTGAATCAAAGTTCAATTCAAATTAAGGGTTAATAGATGATCATTGGCCATCTTGGCACTGGCCATACACAGTCTATACACTTGACAGCAACTTAACAGAGGATGGAAGTAAATAGGAGGCAATAATAAGGCTCTTTAAGCACTGCTATATTGTTGCAGGTATCTAAAGTGCTATTCCAGAAGCCATAACCGACCTGATACTTAGTCAGGGTGAGGTGTTATTGGCACATCCTATTTTGTAAAGGTGTTACTTTGTGCCTGATAGCCTCTGTTGTGTTGCAAAAACCCAACTGAGTTGCCCTTGTGGGGTTTAATATCTGCAATGTTTATCTGCTTATCTGTGTTCCTAAAGACTGTTTTTTCCTAAAAGCAACATTGTATATACATGTTAATGAATACAGTTTAAATTGACTAATTCAGACTGCCCTAGTCTGCATTAACTTTAATCCTCATTCAATGCAGATTAGTTAGTTTGGACTGGAGCCAGTTTTAATTCCAACTACAGATGTCCACATGTATGTAGTGATGGCTGTATTCCAGATTAAACCTAGAAAAATGTAATGTGTATAACTGTGGCAGCTGAAAAGTATGTCTGCATGATAAAAGTGCTTTCTGAAGGCTCTGTAAAAATTAGACCAAGTGTTTTTCTGTATTTGTTTAGATATTAAGCTATAAGTTGTTGCTAAAAGCCTATTGATAGTTTAAAATGTAGTGAGGCCTTGTATAAAGTAAGGCCTAGTAAATTTAGCAAAGACTAGAAGTAGTAAGGCCCTGTGGTGCAGTTAAAATTACCTTATCAAAGGAATGCAAAGCTTGTACTGCTATTGGTCAGTCTATGGACAGTTGAAGAAAAAGGAATCTAAGTGGTCGTACATTATCAGTGTCCTTCAGAAGTATAAATTAGCTGAAATATCTGGAAACCATTCAGAAGGAAGAGGCAGCTCTGTGAAAAGGATTAGTTAGCTGTCGCCTGGATCAGTGGGCCCGTGGACCTCAACGAGCCCAAGAACTGCATTCCAGGGTCCTTCCCGGCACCCCTCAGACAGCGTTGTTCGGGGATGCCTGACCTCGCTGAACTTTGTAGAAAGAGAAGCTTGCTGTGTATTGGTCATCAGAGGGACTGCCAATAAGTTGCCAACGTGAATTGCTTTTGTCTGTCATCGTTTGTCTTGTTACTATGCGTAGTTGTTTTTGTTAAGTCAATAAATCTTTCTTACTTTTCTACCCCCAACCACACTCTCAATCTAAACCCTCCGCAGGCAGCTGGGACATATAACCAGCCCCTTATTTTAGGTGTTTCTTTATGTGAGGGGATTCAAACCCTTATGTTTCACTTCCCAAGAGTCTATGAGTCCTTAACTATTAGACCAGTGGTTCTTAATGAGAGTGCCAGGAGATCCTTTCAAGGGTGTTGTGAGGTGCTACACAGTGTTAGCAGTATTAGGTATGCAAACATGATAAACAAGATAAACCTAGAGATTTCAAATAGTGTTGAAACCATTCTTACATGGTTGGTCTTTTTGAGTCCTTTGCAACAAAAGAATTGCTCTATTATTTATTTGTAGTAAAAACTAGGCCTGTGCAAGTCAGCAGTGATCTGATCTGGCTTCAGATCTGGCCGCTTCGGATGGCTGCAGTCCGATCTGGAGCTCTGGACCGGGTTTCTGCTTCAATTCAGCCTTGGATATCTGGCCATGGGATATAATGGGGAATCAATGAAATATCTATAACTTTGTTGATTTATGTCTGATTTGGATGAAACTTGCAGGGATGTTAGCCTCTGCTGAGAGCGTAAAACCTACCAAGTTTCTGGAAGATCAGTGCAGGGATTTGGGGGGAACTGTACCTCATAATTCTTGAAAGCCAAACTCATGTCACGGCTTTGTGTTACACTACAGGGGGGTGAAAACTGCAGGGCTGGTAGCTCGTACTGAGGCCGCAAAGCT
>NW_017729004.1:45791772-45793298 GCF_001723915.1 Gavialis gangeticus | reverse complement strand
TGTGCCTGATAGCCTCTGTTGTGTTGCAAAAACCCAACTGAGTTGCCCTTGTGGGGTTTAATATCTGCAATGTTTATCTGCTTATCTGTGTTCCTAAAGACTGTTTTTTCCTAAAAGCAACATTGTATATACATGTTAATGAATACAGTTTAAATTGACTAATTCAGACTGCCCTAGTCTGCATTAACTTTAATCCTCATTCAATGCAGATTAGTTAGTTTGGACTGGAGCCAGTTTTAATTCCAACTACAGATGTCCACATGTATGTAGTGATGGCTGTATTCCAGATTAAACCTAGAAAAATGTAATGTGTATAACTGTGGCAGCTGAAAAGTATGTCTGCATGATAAAAGTGCTTTCTGAAGGCTCTGTAAAAATTAGACCAAGTGTTTTTCTGTATTTGTTTAGATATTAAGCTATAAGTTGTTGCTAAAAGCCTATTGATAGTTTAAAATGTAGTGAGGCCTTGTATAAAGTAAGGCCTAGTAAATTTAGCAAAGACTAGAAGTAGTAAGGCCCTGTGGTGCAGTTAAAATTACCTTATCAAAGGAATGCAAAGCTTGTACTGCTATTGGTCAGTCTATGGACAGTTGAAGAAAAAGGAATCTAAGTGGTCGTACATTATCAGTGTCCTTCAGAAGTATAAATTAGCTGAAATATCTGGAAACCATTCAGAAGGAAGAGGCAGCTCTGTGAAAAGGATTAGTTAGCTGTCGCCTGGATCAGTGGGCCCGTGGACCTCAACGAGCCCAAGAACTGCATTCCAGGGTCCTTCCCGGCACCCCTCAGACAGCGTTGTTCGGGGATGCCTGACCTCGCTGAACTTTGTAGAAAGAGAAGCTTGCTGTGTATTGGTCATCAGAGGGACTGCCAATAAGTTGCCAACGTGAATTGCTTTTGTCTGTCATCGTTTGTCTTGTTACTATGCGTAGTTGTTTTTGTTAAGTCAATAAATCTTTCTTACTTTTCTACCCCCAACCACACTCTCAATCTAAACCCTCCGCAGGCAGCTGGGACATATAACCAGCCCCTTATTTTAGGTGTTTCTTTATGTGAGGGGATTCAAACCCTTATGTTTCACTTCCCAAGAGTCTATGAGTCCTTAACTATTAGACCAGTGGTTCTTAATGAGAGTGCCAGGAGATCCTTTCAAGGGTGTTGTGAGGTGCTACACAGTGTTAGCAGTATTAGGTATGCAAACATGATAAACAAGATAAACCTAGAGATTTCAAATAGTGTTGAAACCATTCTTACATGGTTGGTCTTTTTGAGTCCTTTGCAACAAAAGAATTGCTCTATTATTTATTTGTAGTAAAAACTAGGCCTGTGCAAGTCAGCAGTGATCTGATCTGGCTTCAGATCTGGCCGCTTCGGATGGCTGCAGTCCGATCTGGAGCTCTGGACCGGGTTTCTGCTTCAATTCAGCCTTGGATATCTGGCCATGGGATATAATGGGGAATCAATGAAATATCTATAACTTTGTTGATTTATGTCTGATTTGGATGAAACTTGCAGGGATGTTAGCC
>NW_017729004.1:45784016-45791694 GCF_001723915.1 Gavialis gangeticus | reverse complement strand
AATCTTCTTGAAACTTGGCAGGCTTTGTGGCCTCAGTAAGAGCTACCATTCCTGCAGTTTTGACCCCACTATGTTGTAATGCCTAGATGTGACATGATTGCAGGCTTTCTCCAGGTCAATAAAAATGAAATGGATATCTTTACAACTTTTGAGTACTCTAACCAGTAATGTAAAATGTACAAATAATAGTCCTAGGAGCAAGGACCAGAACCAAGGACTCTCTCCTCTCACCAGAGGGCCATAGCTAGGCTACAGAAGCATTGAGTTTGTTTCTTTTGGGCTCTTGGCTACCAGTGGCCCACCTTTGATAAGAAGGCTTGAGAATGCCCCTACTTAGCCAGTTCTGTAGCCTGAATCACTTCTGAGCACATACAGCATCATTTGAAACCTATGGGACTTCGCAGCTTCTGCAGCAAGGCTGATTTTAAATTTTTCATAGGTTAGATATGCTTAAGTCCCATTCTGGCACCTGTGGAATTGATCTGAATCTGCTCCTTATATTAGCAATTTAATGAAACCATGTACAGATCAAGTGAGATGCATGATGTTGGATCAATGTTTGCTCTTTTCAAATGATTCTGATACTAATGTGACAGTGATTTGACCACTGATACACCTGTTGTGTGGTGATTGATCATAAGAGCTCATTCAGAACAGGATTTTAACCTTCGCAATGTCCAGGAAAAGTAAAGTAATTTATTTGAATGAAGATTTGTTGGAAACTCTTGTCAACACTTTTATGTAAATTAAACAATGTCCTTGGAAATTTGCTCTGCAATGAATTATGATTTAATCAGGAATTTTAGAGAGAATAAGTATTCAGAGAATCAGAGTTCAGGAATTTGGTTTCCCTGAATAATCATTTTGGGCAAAGTACAGCTTTTATATAAACCTATTTCTTGAATGAGGGTGTAGTAGGGGGAGTGAATATTTTTGTCACTGCTTTGTTAAAAAATTGACAGTGTCTCACTGATGATCAGATGACTGACATAAATATCTGAGGTGACAGTAGAAGTACTGTGTCATATTTTATGATGCTAAGAAAAAATGTAATTACAAAAGTGTTCTCTTAATTAAAATGTAATTTTATATATGTCAAAATCTACCAGAACTGCAAACTCAAAATTATGCCCATTGTGATCAGGAATTGTGTGGGTATTTTCACTTCCATCTTTTATTACTTGAGTGGGAGATTCTATCCTATTGTTTCCTTTTCATTTCAAGCTCAGAGGATTTAGGGAGATATGATGAAATGCTAGTGAGATGTGGCATGTTCAGATGAGATGCTGAAGAACTGTGAATTAATCTCAGCTCTTTGTCAGTCAGAAGTAGCAATACTAAAATTTCAGTAAAGAAATTCCAACCAACAGTATTTTTAATGATTCAAACATAGAATCTTTAATCCCTAAAGAGATACATTTTGTTTCTTTGTCTTTATACTGTAGTGTTTTAAATCAGCTGCTAATAAATCTGAGAACTTTTGGAATGGATAGTCTCAAAAAAAGCTGATAATAACAAAGTGAAACAAAAGAAAGGCAGGGGTAGGGTGAAAAGAAGAAGGGATTATATTGTTTGAGAACCTACTAGTGTTAATTCCAGAATTAAACTGTATCTTTAATTTGGTTAGAGCTGAGCCGACCAGTGTTTAGGTTTGGTTACTAGCAGAGATTGCCTTGATTATTTGTGTCACTTAAACTTAATTTTCTACATTTCTGGTCTTAATTGAGCCCATACAACACAAGTTAATGGTATTATGCAATATATAAGAGAGAAATTTGGACTACTGAGTAGGAAGGTCTATGGATAATACCAATGGATGATTGTACAGTGTGTGGAATATTCTTAGTATGGTTCAAAGGAAAAGTAGAGCCAACACATGACAAATTGCATTTACATCAAAGGAAATGTTGATCTCCAGAGAATATTACTCTGGTATGTGTATTGTGTGTTTACTACCTTTGTCTAGAGTAGCCATTCACTCAATACAAACCAGCTCTGATGTTGCCTAAGTGCCAGGCCAGGTGCTAATTTTGAAGGAGCGAGACAGAACGTACAGCATGGAGGGCCAGCAGGGCCGAAGCTGCAGCCCAGAAAGGAAGAAAAATACCTACCCAATTTCCAGAGCAGCATCTCACTCAGGATTGGTGGAGGGAGGCCGTTCAATGGTATTTCTGGCCCCGGAGAGGGGCAGAGGGAGGTCAGTTCCCTGCAGGCCTCAGGAAGAGAGGAGCTACTAAGTGTCTCGGCAGGCAGAAACTGCAGAGCGTGCCTGAAGAACACTGTGGGAGTGACCCTGAGGCAGGCGGAGGCCTGCAAACAAGCAGCTCATGGGAATCTCCGGAGCAGAGCTGCAACTGAGGATCTGGAGGAAGGGAGTTCACAAGGCCAGAGTGAATCTGGGGGGGGAGGGTATGTGATTTCTTTTGCTGTCTATTTTTTTTTGTTTTTTTTTGTTTGAGCACAGGCCAAGACTGGCCCCTGGAAGGGTGTACCCAGAAAAGGTACTAGGACACTCTGGGGTGCAGAGAAGGTTACAACAGACAGCACTGCAACCTGGCTGTGGAAGAACATCATAAAACACCATCTGGAGAGTTTAGGCTGGAGTAAAGGGGAGGTTTGGATCCCCATTGAAGACCCAGGGATCAAGACCAGGCAGGATCACCGTGGGCATTGCCTCCCAGGAATATAAAGGTCACCAAAGTTGTGGCAGGCAAGAAAAACATAAGATCCACTTCCTGGCAGACCTGGTGATCCAGAGCCAAGGTCTACCCTGTCACCACTTGTAGGCAGATGAGCACAGGGCAGTACTAGCAAGCCCTATAATACTTACAGAGGTCACACTAATATTTTGGGAAATGAGCTCTGGAGAGCTGGTTCTGTGTCCACTCCCTACCCCAGACTAAATTTACTGTGGAATATAACATGTTGTGTGTCCTCATTCACAGATGGGAAAACTTAAGAACCTACAAAATTTAAAGGGTGTGCTTGGGCATAACCTGTCTGGGAGGGGACAATATTTTATCATCTCCCTAAAGCAATAGCCAAATAATCTTAGTGAATGCTTCAAAATTATATTCTGTTCAACTGGCAATTAGAAATGTAAGATTGCATCAGATCATTTGTCCATCTACTACAGCATCAGGCATCTTCTCAGTCTTCTTTGATTACCTCTGTAAAATGGTTTAACATTTTGGGTATGACTACAGTTCAGTCTAAGTGTGTTCATAACTCATACCAGTATGCCTGAGCTAGTATAGTATAGCCATAGTAGCATGGACTTCAACCTCGGCTGCCATACCTGCCTGAGAAGCTTGATAAGTACTTGGGCAGTAACCCCATGCTGAGCTCTCTGCTGCCATGGTTGCAGTATTATCAGTTTCTGAGCAAGCTAATTTAAAGCTAGAGTTGGCTTAGTCTACTACAATGCAAACTACCCTTTGATAATTTTTCAGTCTGATCTTCAGTTGAGATCAGACAGCATTTTACTTTCTTTTCCTTCAAATATAAAGAACACGGACAACATGAATTATTTTTTAAACTGATTCATTTATAAAATTCCAGTTCCTGTTACAAAGCCCACTAAAGAACAGATCCTGATGGGCTTTTTTCCCCCTGATTTCATCAAAATTATTTTTAAAGGGTTTATTTGCTTCCCTGTTTCCCTCTTGATGTTTTCAGCAAGGAATAAAGCGACTGACAATAATTTGACAAGAGAAATTGACCATATACAGGGCGTGTCTACAAGTGTAATTATGGTGCCTGTGGATCTTACTGCTTTGGAGTTAATTGCTCCTGGGCATGCCATTTGAACATGCACTCAGGAGCAATTAACTTTGGAGCAGTAAGCACAGCAGTTTATTCTTGTGCAGCATGTGGAGCCTGGGCAGAGCAACTTCAGCTGGCAGAGGACCCTGGTGATTAACCTGCCAGCCCAGAGCTGCTCTCCCCAGTTCAAAATACTGTGGAGGAGCTGGCTGGGACACAAAGGAGCTTCACTTCAGGTGTAGGTGGCAGGCAGCTCCTACACTGAAGCACCCTTGTGCTTCAGCCAGATGGGTCAGCATGTACACATGCATTGCTGCGCACAAAAAAAAACCTCTGCAGAAGGGAAGCATTTGTTTCTATTCTGCTGTGGAGTTTATTAATTTCCTGTGCACTAATAGAGACACGTGTAGATCCTGAGAGATTTACTGTAGAGCTAATTAGTCAGCTCCACAGTTAACATCTCATGTAGACATACCCACACATTTAGTTTTGTGAATTCATTCCATTAGATAACTTGGACTGTACCAGTCCTGTACCTCATACAATATCAGATAATACTGAATGCATCTCATACATGCATGGTATGTGAGAGTCTAAGCATTTTTAAATGCAGAACAACTTTTAAAAAATTGCATCCTAGTAGAAAGAAGGAAAAAATGTAGCTCCAAAGTGATCAGATATCTTAGAAACCACAAAGTGCACACCAAACATGATTTAATAGACCATAAGGAGAGTTCAGTTTACATATTTATTTGTAATTTAGCTATTTTATGTGGGTAGCTAGGTGAGGGGACCTTGTCTGCTCCAGTATATTTATGATTGCACTTCAGCATATTTATGATGGACCTTTTGTCTGCACTTAGAATGTACTATCTATTTTTTTTTACAGTTAAAGTACAATTAATGGTGATGCATTCAAATGAGTATCTGAGACAGAAAGGGCATAAATGATACTTGAAAGTACTATAGACAATATTACATTTGTACATAAGTGGACAAAAAATGATGCTTACATAACACTTCTACATTCTATAGTCTGTCCCCAAAGATATTATTTACTTTGCTCTAAAACATATGTATCACACAGGAGCTCTATTCATGTTGGAAGGAAAGACATAACAATTATACCTCATAGACAACATTGCATTCTATCAGGGGTACATCCAGAAGGTAGTCAATTGGGGTTTGGCCATGGGTCCCACCCCAAGCTTCCCAATGCTAGGTTCTTGAGTCAGCAGATCAGGACCTGATGTGTCAGGAGGCCCAGGTCTGTAAGGGATCAAGAGGTAGAGCCATAAATCAAGGGGTCAGGATCAGGCAGCCAACTATAAAAGAGTGGGATATGCATGATTGCTAAATGAAAGCCAGGAGCCAGCTTTTGAAAGCCAGCAAATCTGGAGCAAAAGGAGTCAGCAGACAGAAACCAGGCAATTAGGAACCAGCAAGCACTACCTAGAACAGGGGTGGGCAAAATGCGGCCTGCAGGCCAGATATAGCCCACCAGGCCATTCCATCTGGCCTGTGGGACCCCTAAAAATTTAGAAAATTAATATTTATCTGCCCCTGGCTGCCTGTCATGCTGTCCTCAATGGCTTGTCAAAACTCAGTAAGTGGCCCTCTGCCCGAAATAATTGCCTGCCTCTGACGTAGAAGCTAGACAGAGGTTGCACATGTACATTCAAATAATCTGGGAGATTTCTTTGAGGTTGGTTGTCATTGTATTAAAACTTACCCAGAGCCACATATCCAGGCATTTGTATGCTGAGGACCTGAAGAGTAGAGAGCTTGCAGTGCTGACACTGTCTAGCCAGGGTGGACCCCTGTATACACATCTCAGCTTTCTCTGCAGGCTCCCTTAGTCTGTCTGGTGACAGGTGGCAGCAGTGCACAGGGAAGCCCTGATTGGCTGACCCAGACTGCCCACGGTCAGCCTGTTTCCCTGAAGCACAATGTGGGGATTGTGAAGAGGGGCATTTCCTACTTCCTGCTGTAGCAGCAGAGTCCAGCAAGTAGCACATTGCCTCCTTGGGAAGATGAAAGAGATGCTGGAGGACAGCGTTTTTTTCTAAGAGAATCCACAGCATTTACAGACATTTGGTCTCAGGAGAATGTCTCATGGGAGTGATTTATCCTCACTGTTCCAGGGTTATTTTTCTCCTGCAATGGGAATTTGTACTGTGGGAGGAATTGTTTAAACATTTGTACACTCATGGTTTCTCCAGGGAGAGTCACTGCTCTTCCACAAAAAGCTGAATGAAGCCAGGGAGGCATCTGTCCTGTTGAAAAGCCTGCTGGGCACTGAAAGAGCTAATGCTTCTAGGAAGGCACCCATATGCATTCAAGCAACTGTAGCCAACTGGAAGTAGGCTACTGACAGCCACACCCACGTGGGTAACCAGGGGCCTGACTGAGCCTACTTAGCCTGCTTGCTCCCCTG
Organism: Gavialis gangeticus; assembly: GCF_001723915.1. Taxonomy (NCBI): domain Eukaryota; kingdom Metazoa; phylum Chordata; order Crocodylia; family Gavialidae; genus Gavialis; species Gavialis gangeticus. The sequence continues at coordinate 45,785,492 of NW_017729004.1, read as the reverse complement.
GTTCCTGACACATTATCTGTCAGGGAGTTATTGGTACTCTCCAAGCAAATAGAAAGTGAAGGAAAGGAATGTTCTTTAGCTCTCTACTATGAGGACTATCTGCCATTCCAGAATGTAACAGGCTCTGGAACAGGTCTGTTCCTTATCACACCTCATGTGAATCTTGAGCAACTCCACTAGTATTACATTGGTTGCAAATTAGATCAGAATGAAAACTTCTGGAGTGCCTCCCTAGGAGCACAGTTAGAGGTAGGCTTCACATCTGTAAAGTACACTCAGCTGCACATTCTTCTACCTGGAGATTGCCAGATAGTATATAAATCAGGGGAAAAGATTATATGGACCAAAGCTTAATTTTTGAATATTCATAGGCTCAAAAACTAGAATACAAATTGAAAAGGATGTTACAGAGAATATCAGTTATCATGTAATTTGTTCTGAAAATCAAGCATTCAGAGTGAACCCATATTTCAGGCAATTTATTCCATTCTTTTGGAGCACGTAGTAAAAAGACAGGCTCCATTCCTATTTTGTTTTATATTGGGAATCTTCAGTTAAGTTGGCTATTTAAGCACAGTGCCTTAGTAACTGCCATATTGAACACACAAAACTTAATTATACGTTGCTGCCATATGATTTAGAAGCAATATCAGTTAATCATTGTGATATCTAATCATAGATGAGTGAGGCAGTGTCTGTGTTTTCTCCATTTACGCACTTGTAGCTCCCAAAAAGGATATTGTACCTAGTTCTCCTCCTAAAGTGTCTGTGTTTTCTCCATTTATGCACTTGTAGCTCCCAAAAAGGATATTGTACCTAGATACTCTCTGTAACATCCTTTTCAATTTGCATTCTAGTTTTTGAGCCTATGAATATTCAAAAATTAAGCTTTGGTCCATATAATCATTTCCCCTGATTTATATACTATCTGCCAGTCTCCAGGTAGGAGAATGTGCAGCTGAGTGTACTTTACAGGAATTCCAGGACTTCTTGGGTCAGCTCACAGAGGTAGTGAAGGCTAAGGATGTGGTAGTCATGGGGGACCTGAACTTCCCGGACATCTGCTGGGAAGAGCAGTTAGCCAGATCAGAACGCTCACGTAGGTTCTTAGACAGAGTGCAGGACCTCCATCTAACCCAGGAGGTGCACAGCCCCACCAGGGGGGATGCCTTGTTGGACCTAGTGCTGGCCACAGGTGATGACCTGGTGAGGGGGCTGCGGGTGCTCGACCACCTGGGCGACAGTGATCATCGCCTGCTGGAATTCACCATCCAGTGCAAGGTGGCAAAGGCATGCAGTAAGGCAGCGGCCCTAGATTTTAAGAGCGCAAACTTCAACGAGCTAAGGAGGATAGTTGGAGAAGCGCTGAGGTCCCGGAGGGGAGGGGAGCCAGGTGTACAAGGAGAGTGGTCACTCCTTAAGGAGACGATCCTCCAAGCCCAAAGGAAGGTAATCCCAACGAGGATCAAAGGGAGC
>NW_017729004.1:45771060-45783486 GCF_001723915.1 Gavialis gangeticus | reverse complement strand
CAGGTTAGACATCAGGAGGTGCTATTTCACGGTCAGGGCAGCTAGGGTCTGGAACCAACCTCCAAGAGAGGTGGTGCAGGCTCCTACCCTGGGGGTTTTTAAGAAGAGGTTAGATGAACACCTTGCTGGGGTCGTTTGACCCCTAGTACTCTTTCCTGCCATGGCAGGGGGTCGGACTAGATGATCTGCTAAGGTCCCTTCCAACCCTAGAAACTATGAAACTATGAAGTTGAAGTTTTCTCTGTATAAATTGTTTCATTTTGGAGTAGTCCATTGAAAATTAAGTGATGTGTTGCTAAAGTATCCCAGATAAGCCCCAAATAACCAGAGTTATAGGCAGTCACACACAAAAGGATAAAAAAGCTGATATTACTACTTTGCCAGTTTTGTATACTCTGACAATTCCTAGCAATTCATAGGATGCATCCCCTGCCTGTTTTATTCTTCTCAAATAACATTTTCTGTTCAATGCCTACTGCCTATTGTTAGCTCCCAAGATGTATGGATGATTTTATGTTCTAAAAAGAGTTCTGTTGTATTCTAAAATACCATGAGGATGGTTTCTCTACCCTCTCCTGCTACATCAAAAGTAACAAGTGAAAATGTAAGTTTAAATATTAGGTGAATATTTACAAAAAATGAGATGACTTGGATAATAAAGTCTGGGGTCTTATCTGACCTCAGCTTCATATTATCTTTGTGACTTGTCAGATTCAGTCTGTCAATGTCTAGTTATCTTTTGCCAAGGTCAAGCTGAACATGCATTGAATAAGAAAATGCAAGTGTATGCACCAGTTGAATTAATTCAATTCAATTAGCTGCAATGGGCTTTCATGTTCCCAGTGTCTCCTGAAAATAAAATGTATGTGGCAAACTTAAACAATTCACACAGAACAATACATTATTTATACTGCTGGGGCCTCTAATATGTCATACTTGGTCTGAATCCATAGTTGTATGTTTAACAGATCCTAAAGAATTACTACACCTTAAAGCACACAGTTTTGTTAGATTTTACTTTCTTTTAAAAAAAAACAGACTTGATTGAGGAGGGCTTTTTAAACCTGAATTCATTACCTGTCCTCTTCAATGAGATTTATTCACATAGGAATTTGAGCAGAGGTAAAAAGTACTGACCAGAACTGGTGTTTGGAGAAAACTAAATCAAGCAGAAAAGTGAAGAAATAAAGTATACAAGTAAATTAATCTAGCCAGAGGTGGACCTCAAACGGTTAGTTCATTTTCACATTCAAACATCTGATTGCTTATTGCTTCCTTGAACAGATACAAAACTCTAACTCATCTACTGGATTGAAACAACAAAACTGAAGTAAATAACTACTATATTCATAGGAAACAAATTTCATGCAGAAGAGTACAATGGATATATTCACAGAACAAAGATATCATGTCACCTGCATGTCCAACCAGAACTTTTGACCATTGAATGGCAAACACTTGCCACAATTAGTTAACAATCAGGATTTGTTTATCAACATTATTTAGCAACATGCCAGGCACATTTGAGGTACTTACACCATTTTCATAGAAACAGGTCATCTTCATCAGACTATTTGCCCAAAACTATATATCACATTGCAGGTAGATTGTAAGAAGGTCTTAATGCAAATAGATTCAGCTTAGAGGGGGTTTCCATTGTTGGTAGGGAGGCTTGTTGGTAGGCAGGACCTTATCTACCAACACCTTTTCCATTTGGAATTGATATTCCCCTCCTTGACAACAATAGCTGTAGCCATACATATTCTAAAGAAGTTATGCGGTGATCTCTCCTAGAGAACATATTACCTCTTTTAAACACATATTTTTAGCAATGCCCCTCTTTGGATGTGAGAAGATGTTTCTGGTGGTTACCTGTGAGTAATAGGTCCAAACCAAAAGTTTTCTGGGCTGTGTGTTTTAGGTGTCTTAATATCAGCTTGTTTAATTAAGAGTGTAAAATAACTTTACTTCCACTGGCTTCTGAAACTCACTCCAGTGTTTAAATGTGGATTTAGGTATCAAAATACCAACACCCAAGATTGAAAATCCTATTCTTTGCTCTATAGCAGTGGTAAGCAACCCCTGGCACAGATGCCAGAGGATGGCATGCAAAGGCATTTTGCTTGGCATGTGTTTCTCTGGGCAAATGGTGGGGAAGTGGCTAGGGCTACAGTGCCACAACAAGGATCAGACCCCTTACAGCTACCCTGCTGTCCACTCCTAGCATGCCAACATCTTACAAATCAAGGTTGCAGGTGTTTTTGGCACTCTGGCCAAAAAACATTCCTGACCCCTGCTCTATAGCCTTGTATCTTTAATCCAGCCACATTTAGAAGAGTGAAGTCAAATCATAGGGTTATTATTTTTTTCATCCAAGCACAAGGACTTTAATCCAAGACCCCAAGCAAACTATCAAAAGGGCTAGATTTTATCAATCACCATGCAACAGTTATAATAAACTTTGTGTCAGTACAAATGACAGATGATTGAATCCCAGAGTCATATGTTTTGCATTTCAATAACAGGGATAACTTTATTGCATCCTTCTGGAAAGCTGCCTTCCAGCAAATCTACCTTTGCTTAGCTATGTTATGAAAATGATATTGCTTTTTTAATTTTGAGTTTATTATACATGAATGTTAAATATTTGTGGGAGGTGATGGGGCAGGAATATTTTCCCAAACCATGTTGGGATTATTTACTCTGTTGGGTAATTACTACTGTTTAAATTAAATTTTAGCACGTATTTCCCAAAGTAAAGATCCACATTCCTGATCACAGTTTACTTTCACTTCCCTTTTAATTAACTCAGAGTTTTTCTAACAAAAACAGAAAAGCTAAGATATCAATGGAGAAAAGCCTGAAATATTATAATCCTTCAGTGATGCTTCTTGGTGGTTAATCAAAAAAGTAGATTTAAGTTACCGGCTGTTGGAAATATTTTAACAAAGGAACAGGAATGAGTATTAGGGGAAAAATCTTCTGACTTAGTGGCCATTATTAACTGGAAGAAAAGATGAAATATTACTTAGAAGTAATATTGCTAAACTTGGAACTTTAGAGCAGTTGAGCATTTCAAACATAGTGAAAGAATGTGGTTTGCTGGAGTTTATATTGCTGTTTAAGAAAATGGAAAATAATTTATTTTGTTGAATATGGATTGTTTTAATGTTAAATACTGAGACTCTGCTCCTGCAATTAGCTTTCCATAAGTAGTCCACATAGAGGTATGGTGAAGTCAGTGAGTGCACTGCCCGTAGCTCATTTGAAAACTTCCATGTGCCTATTCTTATTTTATGTCATAGTGTATACTGGTGATATTACAACATCTGAAGAAGATGAGGAGAGTGCTGAATTAGGTGCAAATGTGGGCAGCCCAATTCTGAGAGGAAAGGCACAGAATACAGGTTTTCTGATTCCAGGTCTTGCTTGACTGACTGCCAAATCTCATCAACAGGCCATTCACATACCTACACATGGGGAACCCATGAGGGCTGTTCTGAATAGTGTTTTGCCTTCAGGGTTCTATGCCTTCTCCCAAAAATCCTGGCAAATTTCCACAGATCATATTGTGAACAAATCTTCATGTACATTCTTCACCAGGCCAGGCCTCCTCAAGGTGAGAAGAATTGAGACTGCTGCCACCAAGAAGCAATGGGTGCTGATGGTTGGAGACTCCCTTCTGTGGAGGCATCCATCTGCTGGCCTGACCTGTTGTCTCAGGAGTTCTTCTACTTGCCTGGAGGCTAGGTCAAAGATGTCACAGAAGGAGTACTGAGACTTATCTGGCCACCTAACTACTATACCATGCTACTTATCAGTGTGAGCAGTAATGATACTGGCAGGGGGACCCTGAGCAGATCAAAAGTGACTACAGGGCTGGTGACATGCCCAGGGGCTCAAGTGTTGTTCTCCTTGATCCTTGTGGTCAAGGAAAGGCCCCAGGCAGGAATGGGCACATCCTGCAGACCAGTGTTCTTATCGTGTCTCCAGCAGGACTTTGGCTTATTTGACCAAAAACAAGGATTGTTAGGAAGAGAGGGATCCACCTGATGAAAACTGGGAAGAGCATCTTTGTGGACAGGCTTGCTAACATAGTGAGGAGGATTTTAAACTAGGTTCTCAGGGGGATGGAAACCAAAACCATGAGGAAAGTGGGGAAATGGATGACCTGGAAGAATCATGCAAAGGCAGGGGAAATAGAGGAAGCCTTCTCATTCTTTAAATCAGCTATTTACCTTGGGTGTTTGTACACAAATCTTGTAGCCTTGAAAACAACCAGGAGGAATTGGAAGTCCTCACATGATCCCAGAACTATAATGTGATTGGAATAACAGAGACTTAGTGGGACAGCTCACATAACTGGAGCGCTGTCATGGATGGGTATAAACTGCAGGAAGGATAGGCAGCAGAGAAGTAGGAGTTGTGCTTTATGTAAAAAAAAAAAAAAAAAAAAAAGCTGTATGATTGCTCAGAGCTCCAGTATGAAACTGGATATAGGCTTGTTAAAAGTCTCTGGGTTAGGGTCAGAAAGAAGAGCAACAAGAGTGATGTCATGGTGGATGACTGATATAGACCACCAAACCAGGAGGATAAGGTAGATAAGGCTTTTTTCCAACAGCTAGCAGAAGTTTCCTGATCACAGGCCCTGGTTCTCATGGGACTTCAGTCAATCTGACATTTCTGAGAGAGCAGTATAGCAGTGCACAGGCAATCCAGGAAGGTTTTGAGAGTCTTGGGGACAACTTCCTGGTGCAAGTACTGCAGAGGCCACCTATTCTTGACTTGCTGCTCACAGATGGAAGAATTGGTGGAGAATGTCTTAGTAGATGGCAACTTGGGCAGCAGCAACCACAAGGTGGTTGAGTTCAGAATCCTGAGGAAAGGAAGGAAGGGGTAAGGCCTTGGACCTCAGAAAAACAGACTTTGAGTCGCTCAGGAAACTCTTGGACAGGATCCCCCAGGAGGCCTGTCTGAGGGGGAAAAGAGACCAGGAGTGCTGGCTGTACTTTATAGAAACCTTACTGAAGGAGCAGGAACAGATGTGCAGGAAGACTACCAATGTGCAGGAAGACTACCAAGTATGGCAGAAGATCAGCTTGGCTTAGCAAAGAACTCTTCAGTGAGCTAAAATAAAAAAGGAAGCTTATAAGAAGTGGAAATTTGGGACAAACAACTAAGGATTAGTATAAGAGTATTGCTTGGGCATGAAGGGATGAAGTCAGGAAGGCCAAAACAATTGGAGTTGCAGCTAGAAGGGGACCCAAACAGTAACAAGGAGGTTTTCTATAAGAATGTCAGCAACAAGAGGAGGATCAGGGAAAGTGTGGTCCTTTACTAATCGGGGGAGGCAACCTATTAACAGAGGATTCAGAAAAAGCTGAAGTATTCATTGCCTTTTTCACCTCAGTTGTCACAGGAAAGCTCAGCTCCCAAAGTACTGCACCTTGCAGTATAGTTTAGCGAGGAAATAAGCAGCCAGCAGTGGCAAAAGAACAGGTTATGGACTATTTTAAAAAGCTGGACATGTACAAGTCCATGGGGCCTGCCAGGATGCACCCAAAGGTCCTGGCAGGGTGACTATCATCTTTGAAAACTTGTGGCAATTGGGAGAGGTCCTGGACAATTGGAAAAGGGTGAATATAGTGACCGTCTTTAAAAAAAGGGAGGAGGACCCAGGGAACTACAGACTAATCAGCCTGACCTCAGTCCCTGGAAAAATCATGGAGCAGGTCCTCAAGGAATCCATTTTTAAGTAGTTGGAGGAGAAGTTGATTAGGAACAGTCAGCATGGATTCACCAAGGGCAAGTCATGACTGACAAACCTGATTGCTTTCTATTGTGAGAAGACTGGTTCTATGGATGCAGGGAGACCAGTGGATGTGGTATATCTTGACTTTGCAAGGCTTTTGATACAGTCTCTCACATCATTCTTGCAGGCAAGTTAAGGAAGTACAGGTTGAATGAATGAACTGTAAGGTTGATAGAAAACTAACTGGATCATTGGACTCAGAGGGTAGTAGTCTATGTGTCAATGCCTAGTTGACAGTTTGTATCAAATGGAGGGTCCTAGGGGTTGCTTCTGAGACTAGTTTTGTTTAATATCTTCTTCAACAGCCTGAAAGATGGGATGGAGTGCAGCTTTAGCAGGTTTGCAAATGACACCAAGCTGTGGGGAACAGTAGACATGATGGAGGGTAGGGCTAGGATTCAGAGAGACCTAGACAAATCAGAGGATTGGACCAAAAGAAATCTCATGAGCTTCAATAAGGACAAATGCAAATACCTGCACTTAGGACCATGCACTGGTACAAGGTGGGGACCAACTGGCTAAGCAGAAGCTTTGCAGAGAAGGACCTGGTGGTTTCAGTGGACAATCTAATACTATAAAAACCTAAGTCTGTCCATCTGTCCATAACATTTTATTTGCACTCTGGTTAGCTGATGGAAACAGCCAGTCAGAGTGCTCCAAGCACTGCCATGATTCTGAAGCTGCACCAGTGACCAGACAGGTGGGAGAGCTGAAGCCAGCAGTGCTGGCCTTGGTTCCCCCACCCTGGTCCCTGCAAGAGACACAACAGTGGCAGTGTTAGGTGGTGGCACTCCATTCCAGCTCCTGCCTCCTGCCCTCCCATCATTCTTGATGGGCAGATGGCTAGTAAGCTATGTAGGAACCAACTGTGTGCCCTTGTTGCAGAAAAGGCTAACAGCATACTGGGCTGCATTGGTAGGAGTGTTACCAGTAGATCAAGGGAAATGATTATTCCCCTCTAATCAGCACTGGTGAGACCACATCCATTCCAGTTTTGGGCCCCCCACCACAGAAAGAATGTGGGAAAATTGCAAAGAGTCCAGTAGAGGGCAACAAATATGGTTAGGGGGCTGGGGCACATGAGTTCTGAAGTGAGTCTGAAGGAACTGGGCTTATTTTGTCTAGAGAAGAGAAGACTGAAGTGGGATTTAAGACCAACCTTCAACTACCCAAAGAGAATGGCACTAGTCTGTTCTCAGTGATGGCAGATCACAGAGCAAGGAGTAATAGTCTCAAGTTGTAGCAAGGGAAGTTTAGGTTGGATATTAGGAAAAACTATCTTACTAGGAGAGTAGTGAAGTACTGGAATGGGTTACCCAGTATATTTGTGGAATCTCCATCCTTGGAGGTTTTTAAGATGCAGATAGACAATGTTTTGGCTGGGATTATCTAATTGGGAATGGCCCTGTTTTGAGCAGGCAGTTTTACTAGATGGCCTCCCAAGGTCTATTGTAACCCTCATTTTCTATGATTCTATGACTTTTCCCTTCTTGATTAGAATTCTTTCAGGTAAACATTTAACAGCAGATCTGAAATGAAGTGTACAGGTCTCTTTGGGTTGTTTGGCAGTATTTAATTTTAAGCCCAAACTTAAATTAACCATGTATATTTAAATTAAAATTCCTTTTTAGCATTTGTTTTGTGATAGTTTCTCCCTTTAAGCTAAATTTCAAATGAACTTCAATACTGCCACTTTTTTGCACTAGTTCTGCAATGTGTGAGCCACTGAATATGGCCTTGAAGGTTCTATACTAAAATGTATATGCAAAGTTTGTATTATTCCCACCTCTTGATAAGTATTGCTACAACGGTGGTTTCCTGCCATTTCATGTTCTTATCAGAAATGAAGCAGGCTAGAATGACAATACGTGGAAGGTTATACACTTTATAAAAGACTCCTAACATAGAGTTTAAAAATTTTAAATATTCAGAATTTTGACTGTTTCTTACCAGATTATGGCACAGTAAACAAGGAATAAAGGAAATAAAAAGAGAATGAAACCATAGAATGATGGAAGGGTCAAACCAGCACCATGTACAACCATTCTTCATAAAATATATGAGGTATTAAATACAGATAGCATACTGTGATAACAAAGTACAAGAAAGGAATAAGACAACATGAATCTTTCTTCATAAGTACTGCTGTAATGAGAGGAAAGAGTAGAGATTTAACTCCATCTTAGGTTTTCATTCAATGCATTCATGAAAAATTAGGGGTTGTACTAGAATTTCATAATGAAATTCCAGCATCACAAAGTGCCAGTTGGTTGGAATCAAAACAAAGGAATATATTTGTATTGTTTTTTATAATTTTTTAATCTGAAAGACTCTTTAGGCTTATGTTTGTCAGAATAAAGATGCATAGCTAAAGAGACTCTTGAGTAGTTAATAGTCCAACAGGTAGGGAACTCAGAGGAGATGTGTTAAAATCCTTTTTTTGTGTGTGGACTATGCTAAGTGTTGATCATTCTCTCATTTTTTTCACAAAAGATTTTGAAAAGTTATAAGAACATAAGAATTGCCACTTATTGGGTCCAACCATAGGTCCATCTTGCCCAGTATCCTGTATCACACAGGCTAAGTACAGACAGAGAAAAAGCCCAAAGGGGAATTGATTTAATCTGTATGGGTTTCTCTAAAATGTGTAGACTGGACCAGGGGAGAATGGAACACAAGTTTCTCCTTTGGTGGGGGAAAGGGAAAAAGATGTCTACACTGGCTGATGCCAGAAGCTAGGGGTGTTCCCACACACCTCCCAGTGTGCCGGAAATTGCTGAGGGTGGCAGAGCCTAGCTGAGCCAGGGCCATCCCTGATAGGCTGCAGGGCACATGCCCCCACCCTTTTGCTGTTACCCTGGACCCTGTATGTACCAAGTCCTAGGCTTCTGGAGCAGATCCTGGCATGCCTGGCAGCCCTCCAGCAGCAGCACGGGGGAAACCAGAGCTGGGGAAGGGGTGCAGTGGGGAGAAAACTGAGGCTTCAACTCTGCCTGCCCAGCCTCAGCTCAGGGCTGGAGCAGGCAGAGGGGGACATGAGGAGCCAACATGGAATCTTCCCTCAGGGTCTGCACATCCCCAACTGGGCCAGCATGCAGCCTAGAGCTGGTGGGGGTGGGGTTTAGGGGAAGCCAAAAGGAATGCTTCCCTCAGAGTCCCCAAAGCCCTGGCTTAGCCATCAAGCAGCTGGCAGCTGTGAGGACAGCTCTGTGACAGCCCAGGGGTGGGACCAGCTAGGCACCGGGCTGGAGCAGCAGAGTATGATCCATATGCCAATGGGCTGCCCTGTGAGGGGGAAGCTTGCAGGGGATGCTGCAAAGCATTCTGGGATACTGGGGCACTACTAGGTAACTTGAGTCAGGACGGGATAGGCAGCGGAAGACTGGGACTAACGGTGCTCAACCCCCCCAAATATGGGGCAGCAGGTAGGGCCATAAGGCAGCCCAGCCTGGCTGTGGGCTCCAGGTGGCTGCAGCAGGAGTTGAGGGGAGGGGGGGCATGCACACAGCCAGGACTGCAGCCCAGCATGGATCACTGGCTGCCCAGCACAGCAGGCAAGTATCAGTCTATCTATTCTGGGAAGGGGAAGGAGATGGGGGGGCACAGATCAAGGCCCCCACATTGAAAAAGGGGATGGGTCAGGGGCAGGGGTGAATGGTGCCCTGGTTGGGCTGAGTGGTGGGACAATCAGAGCTTTGGTGGCTCATCCAGGGGCTCATGCCACTGCATGCACCCTGCCAGAGGCTTGGAGGGCATGTTCTTCCCTGATCTGTGTGTGGGATGGAGGCGGCTGCACGCTTGCTGGCTGCTGCTGCTGCCTCCAAGCTATGTGATGCCATGTGCATCCTGCCGCTGGGCAGGCAGGGGGTGCAGCGCAGCTCAGCGGTGGTAGGCACATGGCATTGTGCCACTCCCGGAGCAGCAGCAGGGAACAAAGCCCAGTGCACAGCAGCAGCCACCCAAGGCACAGGTCGGGGGGGGGGCATGTGACCCCTGGGCCTCTGCCAGGGTGTGCACAGCAGCCCGGGCTCCAATTGTCCTACAGCCCGTCCAGGCCCCAGTAACCCAACCTCTGCTCCTGCATGTGCCCTGCTCCCTCCCTCACCACAGGGGCCTTGATCTGCCTCCTCTCCCCATTCCCCTTCCCCCAGAGACTTACCTGCTATGCAGGGCGGAGTGTGCGTGCATGCGCACACACACTCAGACAGACCCAAATAATTTTTTCTTCCTCCACCTATGGATCTGGGACAGAAGTTTGTTTAACCTAAGTCAGTTAAGTCTGATACTACATCCAGTCAGGTTTATTTTAAACCATGTTTGATCCTTTTGAAACCAGTTTATGTGCACTTAACTTCTGTTCTGTTACAGATTTAAACCAGGTTCCAATCACTTATACCAGTTTATGTATAATTTCTGCCATGTGTAATGGTAGAGAGTGGATGCTGAAAGGGACAGGGACTTGGTATAACCAGGGTTTTTTCCCACTGTTCCTCTCACTTGCAGTCTCCAGCAATTAAGGCATAGGAAGCTCTAATTCAGAGGCTGTATCCCTAACTCCCATATTCAATAACTGCTGATGCCCCTTTCCTCCAAGAGGTTGTTTGATCCCTTTTTGAATCTAATCTGTGAACTTCCATAGCATCTGATGGCAATGATTTCCATATTTTAATTACATATTGCATTCATCTACATGAGAGGCTACATCACCGTAGCAACACACTACAGCGACGTAGCATTGATGGGCACAAACCATGATGCTACAGCTATGTTGCTGTAGCAATGCACTCCCTCATTATAGCACTTTGCTACGGCAATGTAGTGGCTTTCAGAAATACTAAATGACAGTGCAGTAACAATAGCACCACAGGGGCATGTACCTACTGTGTGAAAAAGAACTTACTTTTGTTAGATTTAAACTTACTATCTACTAGTTTCATTTTGTGACTCCAAGTTCTTGTACTGTGATAGACCGTGAATAATACCTCTCCATTTACTTTCTGTTTACTATTTAGTATTTTGTAAACCCTTGTCATGTAAAGTATCTCTTTTATAAACTGAATAGACCTAGTTTCTTTAGTCTCTCCTGATGTAGAAGCCCCTCTGTACCACTAACCATCATTGTTCCTTTCTCTGTACCTTCTCTTGTTCTTCTTTTTCTTTCCTGAGGCATGGGGACATGAATTCAAGGTGTGGACACACCATGAATTTATAAAGGGGCATGAAAATACTTTCAGTTTTCCTTTTCAGCAAATGCTAAAAAGGTCTCTCTTTTATTCAGCATATGAATGAAAGCGAATTCCATAACTTCTGTTGCAAAACAGAATTGTTGTCTATCTGACCAGTAGAATTTGAGTGGTGACATACCAATGAATGTTTTCACAAGTCAGTGATGCTTCCAAGTACCAATTAATTGCAAGGATTCTGCAAGAATTTGTGGCAGCTGCAGGGTAGGGATGGGGCTGGGAAAATCAAATCTTGCTTAGAGTTTTAACACTAGCAACCATCAATAAACTGAACCAAATCTTAAAACTCAATTCCAAATATGGCTCTGAATAGGGGAAGGTTGCATTTTTTGTATCCACTTCAAAACAGTGTGGAAGGGGACCATTTCTGCTTTGAAGCAAAAGATTCAAGTCTTATGGCCTGACTTAGAAGAAACAATGATCACAAGTAGGCCTGGTATTTTTAGATAAAACTACAAAACAAGATTTTATGCAAATGTCCCATTTTTCCAAATCTAACTCATTCTTGCTCACTATAATGCATCACTATGCCTGAAGCTAGTGTGAATGCTTAGAGGAGAAATAATGTTAGGAATCTTTCAGACTCGTACTTAACTGACTCACTGAATATAAAAAGGTAATAAGAACATGAAATTATTAACAGCATCATAGTACAGAGGAAGTGGAGTCCAACTGTTCATATTGGATAGTGCATCCAGTGATCTCCATTAATATGTTGGCATTAACACTAATTAATTTCAAAGGGTAACTTCATTGTTACAGGAATTCCTGTATACAGGGAATACTTACAGTACTGAGGTAAAATTAATTACTTTCAAAGGGTAAATTTCAACAGTATAAGGACTTCTACTGTAGCTGCCATCATATACAAACCTTTCTGTGGGCTAATTTTCTAAATAAGCCATGGATCTTATAGCCATCAGAAGAGTTTGTGTAAATGTTATTATTTCTACAGCAGTATATAGACTCTTTATTTTGTCCCGTCAGACATTAATCATAGAATCATAGAAAATTAGGGTTGAAGGGACCTCAGGAGGTCAACTATTCTGCCCCCCTGCTCAAAGCAGGACCATCCCCAACTAATTCATCCCAGTCAAAGATGTGTCTATTCAGATTTTAAAAACCTGTAAGGGTGGAGATACCACAGCCTGTCTGGGTATCCTGTTCCAGTGCTTTACTATCCTTGTGAGAGAGTTTTTCCTCATATCTAACTTAAAATTCCCTTGCTACAACTTCAGACCATTGCTTTCTGTTCTGTCATCTACCACTACTAAGAACAGTGGTCCATCCTCTTTGACCACCTTTCAGGTAGTTGAGGGCCATTATTAAATCCCCCCACAGTCTTCTCTTAGCGCTATTAGTATCTTAGTT
>NW_017729004.1:45769873-45771049 GCF_001723915.1 Gavialis gangeticus | reverse complement strand
AGACCCCCCACAGTCTTCTCTTAGCGCTATTAGTATCTTAGTTGTTTTATGCCCAGTCCCCAAAATTGCTCAGTCTGCCATGCCAGACATTGATCTAAATTCCTTTGACCCAGTTCCTTTGATCCAAATTGCATTACTTCCATTAAGCAAGAAGCCCAGGGCTGCCCCCTCCCCAATCTTCACAATTTGCTGATGGTTGGAATTGGGCATCAGGCAGCCCTGAGGTTCAGGGCACAGCCTGATCTTGGGTTTCATCCAGGTGGTGGCTGTGTTCCAGACCCTGAGGCTGCTCTGTGCCTAATCCTAACCATCAGCTGATTGTGGGAATCAGGCAGGGGGCACCCCGGGCTCTCTACCCAGTGACAATCACATGATTGGAATCTAAGAAATGTTATGGCCTATCCCCAAAATTACATAACCGACTATGGATGTCTGGCTTGCAGTGCTGCAGGGAAAGGTGTGTGTGTGCAGTGGTTGCGGGAGGAAGCTTAATAGAATGAGATTTAGGTAAAAGGTTTTGAATTCTGTCAGGCCCCACGCTATTCAGGCCAGCTCAAAATGAGCTTCTCAGTTTAAAGGCAGCTGTTGTATACAATAAATGCTAACTAAATTGATTCTTTATTTAAAAAGGTATTTGCATAGATGCTGCAACTTCAGCTAGCATGCAAGCCACATGCAAACAAATTATCTTCCCTGTGCTTCCTAGAAATTTTTACCTCCTGCAGTCTGTGTTTTTCCCTCCCCATTTCAGGTTGGTTGCTATAGCAGCCAGTGTTTAAAGAAGTCAAGATGAACACAAGATTTCAGCTGCTAAGTTCTGTGAGCAAAGTTAATGTCATGATGTACATAAGCTAAGGGCAACAGAAAAGCCTCTCTTAGTGAAAGGCCAATTTAGAGAGAACTTCAGCAATTGCACCTCATGGTTACAAGGTGTGAGTTGCAGCTAAGGATTAATTATAAGATTACTGCAGTTGCAAGCTATATAAATTATGATACTGCACACATCTCAGCCTAGACCCATCTTCTCCCTCTTTGTTGTCGTTGGGATACCCCCTTGTTGAAGGCCCCAGGGTTCACAGTGGAGTGGGGTGGCAATTGGAGACACAAACGAACAGGTTGGGATTAGTGGCAGCAGAGTTCTGAGCGGCACAGAGGCGTGTGGTTTCAAAATAACAG
>NW_017729004.1:45759562-45769862 GCF_001723915.1 Gavialis gangeticus | reverse complement strand
GAAGTCAAAATCAAAACAGTTCATAAACTGGAGAATCGATGTTGTGAAAGAACAGTACAATCGAGGGTGAAGATGCGGCAAGACAGCCAGAGTCCTCACAGGAGGAGACCGGCAGGCCGGGAAGCCCTACTGAGAGAGAGATTCTGAGACCAGGCTCTGTCCTCAGTTCAAGCAGATCTCCCCCCGAGGGAGGGTCTCACTAACCTTTTTAAAGCAGCCCCTTGGCCAATTAGGTTGCTTGGCAGACAGAATTTTCTAGACGAATTACCTCATACCAGAGAACTAATGAGCATGTGCTGCAGCAGGCCCTCTGTATCAACTGAGCCTGCCTCGAACCAAAAGTTGGTCAGGCTTGAGTGACAGGCCTGCAGGTCGCACAGAGGACACGTGCTAGGCCTGTTTCCATGGCGCATGCTTATCACAGCCAATTCATTTCTCCACTCCTGTATTGCCAGCATACATGTGAAATTTTCCATGACAGTTGTTGCTTAGTATTTTTGTGTCCATGCTACATATTAGGGCTGTGTGATTCGGATTCAGTCCAAATTGGGGACAGTGATTTGATTCATTGATTTGGATCACTGTCTCCAATTTGATTTGGCTCAATCCAAATCTGAAGGCTTGATGCTGATTTGGAGAATCAGTGATTTGGCTATAGATACAGCTTTAAATGTTTTTTCTATGTACCTCGAAGTACCAGGCATGGCTCGTAAAGGCTGTGATGCTGGGGTGGATGGAGCATCCCACAGGAGTGCAGGGGGTTGGGGGGCACATGCTTGGCAGAGAACCTGGAAGTGGACTGGAAGTACTTCTGGGCCAGCGATCGGCCATAGGGGGAACCTGGGTGCTCTCCCCAGACCCAGGAGGCACCAGTCACTGAGTCAGGAGGAGCACAGGGGGGCTTCCTGTGTACTGCCCAGTGGACTGGAGGGCTTCTGGTTCACTTCCAGGTCTGCAGCTGAGCATGCTGCAGAACCCCCCCCTCCCCCGCTGCTGTGGGATGCTCCATCTGCCCCACCATTTCAGCATTCATGAGCTGCCTGGTACCCTGAGGTATGTAGAAAAACATTTAAAGCTGTGTCTATGTCCAAATCATTGAGTCTTTCCGAATCTCTCCAAATCAATTCGGAGGGTCCTGGTTTGATTTGGAGAGGTTAAAGGGTCTCCTGATTCAATTCAGATTCAGAGATTCAGCCACCGAATAGGGATGAATCTCTGCTGAATCAAATCAGTGACTGAAGCTTCGCACGGCCTTACTACATATGGCTTTTAATAGAGTCAGTTCAGTCAAATATGGCTCACTAAATAGGAACTTCTGATAAGCAGGGAAACTAAGGCAAAGAGCATTTCAAGGTCGTCCATCTCCTTGGACTTCAAAATGGAGCAGTGATTAAGCAGTTATTAAGCATCCAAATGGAAATAGCAGTCCTGCATCCCTTAAGATCTGACACAGTCTATGAAGCATGTGTCGCTATGCTTCATTATGATAGTGCTAGTCAACCAAGTATTTCAAACTAATGTAAGTGTGAGGCTTCATGAAATGATTTAATATCAGTAAGACGACTGTAAGGGACACAGCAATCAAACCACTATAATTCAGCTCCTGTTTTTGATGTTTCACGCAATTCATTGGATGATCAGCTGACTTTGCTGGGCCACTGAAGCAGTGCATAAACAGCTAGAGTTATGAGAGCAGGTTATTTTAAATTACACAGCCATCCATTACAAACCCACTGGAAAGATTTTAACAGAAAAAAGCTCAAAGCAAAAACTAGGACACTTACAACAGGATTGCTAAATAGTGCTGACAATGCTTTTGCATAATAGGAATAGTTAAGAGAATGGCAAGTGCAAACCCACTTCAATCAGAAAGCCATTGGCAACTGTGCTGGTTTGCATAATTTCTGTACTTATTAGAAGAAATTAGGATATATGGTTAAAATGTTGTGCAACTCTTAACTGTTTTGGCTGCCTTATTCACTTCACTTGAAGTTTACCTCAACTATACACAACATTTTGTTGTATTCTTTTATAACTCAAACAGCATCCTTACAAATACATACATCATCGTCTTGGTAATGATACAAATAGGTATGAAGGGTGCATGGATCTTCCCCGCAAGATAATGGAGATAAAAGAAATATTCTATAGCCATTTCCTCCATCTCACTGGTGGAAAAAAGACACATATGAAGCCAATTCAGATTTCCTCAGACCATCACTTTTGTCACACAAAATCCATTCCTAAGGTCAGTTCTTCTACTGGTATAAGTTTCCACTGAAATCAAACGAGCTATGTGATTTACATGAATAGATGGTATATCCCTAACTTTTAAAGATATGCATTGTGCTTTTTTACCACAAGCTTTACTAATATGTCATTTATAAAACAAATTGGAAAAAGTTACTATAAACTTCCATGCACCTCCCTAATATTATAGGGAAGGAATAATTAAAGGCTGTGACTAGCAATGTTTTATGGTGACAGTACAAATGTTAACTTTAATCATTACTATTATTCTCCTGCAAGTATTTACATTTTGTCTATATGCTTAGGTTGACCCATTTCATGTACAGCTGAATTCTTATATATTTCTCCATTTTTCTATTATGAATCATACATATCTCATGTATCCTAATTAATATATGAGAAACTATCCATAAAATAACATACCATCTTTTGCCTATATCCCTTCATTTCATGGAAACTTTTAATACTTTGGTTTAAATTTAAAAAAAACCCAATAAGTATATTAATTATTTAGAGCAGAGTCATTTCTCCTAGGTAAAGAGGCATTAGGATTAATTCAGCCCTTCATTTACAGAGGTTTTATGCACAAAACCTCATATACAATGATCCTTTTATAAAGTCTCATCTGCAATGCAAGGTATAGCTAGATCAGTATTTGTATGGATGACATTGAAGGAATGCTTAATAACTCCAGGAAATCAATGTTGGTGATTTAACTCATTAGTGTTCTTTTTTTACTCTGTTCTGAACCATAGAACTAATATAGTTGCTGTCCATTTATTTCATCCTGCTAAAGACTTACAGCTTGATATCCCTACCAAATAATCTCTGCAACTTCACATTGTTATAGTACGGTATTTTTCTGCACTTCATCTTCTGCCCTTACCTTAAACAGGCTAAAACTGTAAATGGGGTATGCATTCAAGTCACAGGACATATGCCAGCCAGTGATTGTGGCTTTAGGAAAATAGCGTGAGAGAGTTTATGATGTCATTACCCATTAGTGGGACTTCACATTGCCTACTAAAACAAGTGTTTTAACACTAAAAGTAATTAGCCTTTGGACCAATTTGCAAATAATGATTCTTCTTTGCTTGAAATCTTGAAGTCAAGAGAGAATGGCTTTCTAAAAATATGCTCTAACTCAGCCACAGAATATGGGTTGATGAAGGTATTACAGGGTGATATTCTGTGACTTTAATTATTCCAGGAAGTCAGAGGAAATCATCTTCATGGTCCTCTCCTTAAAATCTGTGCACCTAATAATGGCCACATTTACAAACAGGATGCTGGGCTTCAGTACCAGGATTAGCATAATCCAGTTCTGTATTTATATGCACTTTTATAGTGCACACTATTCAAAAGCTAGAGTGACCTACCTGAGACATGGCTGCATTTCAGTGATGGTTGAAATAATCCATATATACCTGTTGGTGCCTGCCACTTAAAGGGCTGAGACAAGCAGCCAGCAGGTGCTTGATTGTGGCAGTCATCTTAGATCTCTTGCCACCTATATAAATAGAGCAGTTCACTGCTGGCAGGGAGGCAGAAACATTGTCTGGCTGCAAGGCTGCATGCAACATCCTGGAGGTAAGGGCAGCAGTTTAAGGGGATGGGGTGGAGGCTCCTGGTCCTGGACATGACCTAAAACTGCACCCTGCTGGGAGTGGGTGGCCAGGTGGGCCCAGGGTGCCTTAATAACCCCAGGTCCCAAACAGGTGGGTTATCCCACAGAAGGGCCAAGAAGGCAGACCCAGGTTAGGGAGTGGGCTAGAGGCTCAGAGGCCTGACTTGAAACACCCTCAACTGGTCAATGCTGGGGCCAGGACTGGAAGGGTCACAAGGGCCAAGGGCCCACCACGAGGGATGCCCAGAGCTGAAGGCCTGGGGTTTCTGACTGGCCTTTGAGGTGAGGTCAGGGCCTGTGTGGTCAGAGGTCCGGGGGGACCACGCCCAAGAGGGGGAAGAGTTCAGGGAGCTAGGCAGCACAGAATGAGAGTGGAGTAGGGATATAAAGAGATATGGTTGGGGTCCGGACTGGAGTATTCTGGGGCCCAGTGTGGGACCAGTGATGTGAAGATCTGTGGATGTCATCTGCGAGGCATGGGCTGTGGTGTAGGGGAGGAACAGAGCCACAGATAGTGCCCCTGGCATTGGGACAAGAAATGGGCAGCCTCCCACCTAATTAACATCCTAATTAGATATCATGAAGGCATGGGAGGCAAGGAGGTGGGCAGGTGCCTATAGAAACAGGTGGGTGGGCCAGAATGAGATCAGGTCCTGAGCATGCCCCCTGTGACAATCCCTTATTTACTTCACAAGGAGAAAGTAGGGCTTAATGTTCATTAAGTGCTTTGAGATTATCTAATAAAAGATGCCGTATGCAGTAAATGTAAAATAGTCTGACTTTCTGGTGATAAAGTTGCATATTTTCTCTTATTGGAACTGTTTTTATGGCATTATTTTACCTCTCAGAAAAATATTTTTATTTTAAGAGTTGCTATAATATGAGAGACAGATTCTATGACTAGAGATCTAATGAAGAGATTTATATTTATATCTTCTTTGAAAAAGTATTTTCCTTGTGAGGCTTCAAGGAGACTCAATTGGATTAATAACAATTTATTAGATTCTGTAATGTCTGCTCACTTCCCTAGACCTACTGGAATTCAGCAGTTAAGCACAAGCACCAAATTCTTAGTCCCCTATCTCAGTACAATTGCCAGGTCATTGGTGTCTAATGGTCAGAGCTAATAATTGAAACAAGAGACAGTTTTGGAGCCACAGTGTTAAAGAGTTTTGGGTGACTTTAGAGGTGCATTGATTCATTTACAAGTATCTAGAGCCTCACATAGACAGTGGTACCTGAATACAAAGTAATATTCCCATTTAAATATATGGACCAATTTATGATTGTCAGATGTGTTGTTTTCATAAAGTAATATATGCTTCTTTGAACAGGGCTACAAGGGAAGGCTGGTACCTTTATGCAGACAGTTCAAATGGAAACTTTGGTCACACTGCTGATATTGCTACTCCAGTCATATCTCTTACAGGACCCAAATGCAAGCTAGTATTTTGGAACTATATGAATGGTGCAACAGTGGGTTCTCTACAGGTACTGAAGAGACATTACATTTATTTTCTAAAATTATTATATAAAAATTCATGCCCTGTCATTTAGTTTCTAGAATTCTAAACTTCTAATAAAGGAAAATGAACAATTATCACCACTTCACTGCCCTCAATATGGTGTAATCATAAAGAAGGGTTAGCTGTAGTTAGCTCCTATAAGACAAACTCTGGCTTTATAAGTATGCCACAGATAGGGCTTCTGTACAAGGAAAAGTTTTGAATTCCATTAACTGCCTTTTTTTGTGCATATCTAAACATCAGGATCTGGGGCTGGATGTTATCAAAGGGCTAAAATAAGAAATGGCTGCATGACCATATAATCTGTTGGATCCTTTAAAATCAGCTTCTAAGTACAGTTTTTTTTTTCCTTTGTGGCTTTATTCACATTGTTTTTCATAGTTAAATTTGACTGAAACAAGCTCAATTTAGATTCTACTAGTGTTTAATCAAGAAAAAATATTTTACCCAGACCCCTTTCTGCACTCTACTATAAAAAGGAAATCACTTAAATATTTCTGTAAAGTAAAAGCTTACTCATTTAACAGCATATTGGCCCAATTCATCTGCCGCAAGAAAAGAAAACAATAATATTATTCTGGTCAGGTTTTATGGCCCAAGTATAAATAATTAGTACAAGATAATAAATGAGTAGTATAGAATTATAGCGTAATTTCAGAACTCTCTAGTCAAAGATATTTAATATAAAATAGGGCCAGATTCTCACCTGCTGTAAACTGTAAAAATTCTATTCATTTTACATCAGCTGAAGATCTAGCCAATGTGTGCATATCTAATTTGCACAACCCCCCCCCCAGCAGTTCAGTTACCTCCATATGGCTCTGAATAACTCCAAACCATTACAATAATATAAGCACTAAGAGAGTCCTAACTTGAAATCAGTTGACACATGTCTTGGTCCTGGACCTGGGAATTAGGACAGCCTTTTCTTTTCACAAAGGGGTGTTATTTGTCACCTGTTCAACTTAAACTTGTCCTGGATTTTATTTCTCCAGTTTTAAATTCTTTTTACAATCCCTTCATAGCAATAACTAGATTCTCCAAGACTCTGATATGTAATGCAAATCTGAAACAAAGTGCTTGACAAGTATCAATAAAGAAGTGTGCATCAAAAGTAATAAGAGGGAGGTTATGGTTTTAAAAAGGTTTTACTTTATTTTAAAAATATAGGGCCAGATTGACTGGTTCACTCTGACTGCCTTGTGCTGCTCCAGTAATGCAAGTAGTCATCAAGCCTCGTATGTTTCTGAGTGGAAGTGGGGCAAGAAGTCAAACACTTCCCATATCAACCTAAGATCCAGGGACAATCTTAGAGTATAAATAGGCATTCAAAACTCTCTTGCAGGGAATTTCTTCCAGGTGTCATCCTAGAAGATCTTTCTCCCAGAAAGGGCATGTTCCTTCCAGAAGAAACTGAACAAATGCTTGCATGTTCCTAGTTTCTACCAGGAAAACACCAATTGTGTGTGTAGTAATTTGAATGCCCATATGTGGCCTTAGTCTTTCTGTGTGTTTCCAAGAGGAGAAGAAGAAACACCAGCTACAGAGGAGGACTGTCATATACTCCCTGAAAAATTTGTCCCTGCGTAATTATTGTTATCAAAGTCTCTCTAGGAGCAGAATAGTTGTGAGCTGTCCCCTGTGGTCTGAGGCTAGTGCCAGTCCAGCAATCAGGTTCACATGTAATAAAGGTTTTAGGTGGAAATTAGCACCTACATCCAGATCTGCAATCCTGAAGATACCTAAATTTCTTGTTCCTTCCCCTGGAAGCACTATCATTTGTGGCCTTAAAGTTTTATAAGGACCTGGAAGTTGTACCACTACATATCAGTTTTGACAGAGGTCAGCAGTCTACTGCTTCACTCATGCTTAAGTTTGATCCAGAAACTAGTCAGTTCACTTCAGTGAGTGCAGGTCAGACGGAAGACCCACACTGATCACAGGGATTGAATAATTATTTGTAGGAAGCAAAATAAAATTCTGTTTTCCCTCTCCCCAGTCACACCATGTAAAGAAATTTCTGTAAACTCATACAGATTTTCTTTCCCTGAGCACCCAATCCAGTTTTTTTAACCAAGGAAGGCTAACACCTAATTTTCTATAATGGAGGCTGACCTATTTTTTTCTATTCAATAGTTCCCAGAGGCCATAAGGAAAATTATTGGGCTTCTCTAAGCTGTGTCTACCTCTAACCAAACCGTATTTATTTTGTGTAAGGGTTAGCAAATCACGGAGTTACTCTTTGTGAGTCTTAGAGAATGTTTTTAAAACATTGTGAAATAAAACCATAAAACAATAACTAATCTAATGCATAATAGAGCATCACCATCTACATGTGCACAGTGATTACTGCACAGTAGATTAGTTTAATGTGCCATTTTCTAGTACCTGTACCTTCAGGTACTAGAAATTGGTGCTTTAAATGAATGTGTCAAAGTGCACATGTAGATGCTGACTGGGAACAAATTGCTTCTGGTCATCCTAGGCAGTGGGGGGGCCACAGGAGGCAGGAAGAGCTGTCTCAGCTTGGTGGGACATTGCCTGCCAGCCCCATGGATATTGGGACCTCTCCCAATCTCTGCAAGGTGGAGAGAGCTGTCCCAGCTGCTAGGCAGCTGCCTCCCAACCATGGCAGGAGCAACCCCAGACTGAACTGCTGCCAACAAGCGCACATTCAGATGTGTGGGAGCATAGTGTAACGTACTTGAATCTTCTGTGCAGAAAATCTCATCTGTGTTTAATTATGTTTGTTTGATTCTTTTTTTAAATTTTTTTTACTGTAATCCTTTGCTTGCCACAAGACACTGCTTTAGGCATGTACCAGGCTCCACTATCCTTGTCTTATGTGTCTGTAATTTTATGTTTCTTTTTACAAGGACATCTTGTTATCTGCTACTCAACCCTCAGCCTAGATAAACACTGGCGTGCCTTTTGTCCAGTTCCTATTCTTTGACCTTTCTGGCATGGGTATTCCCACCAGGAATTCCTACCAGGAGTTAAAACTCCCTCTGCCACAGTTCTCAAAGGTATTGGAATGTACAAGCCTTTCCACTTCACCAAAGTACAGGGAATCCTTTGATTTTAAGGACATAATATGGTATGACATTAGGCTTGATAAAATTGCAACTACGGGTATGCAGTAGTAAGATAGAATTTCTGGTTTACAGAGGTGGACTTTACTTGAGGAATAGTGTCCCTTAAACATTGGAAAATGTAAATATGTGAATTTAAGCAAAAATGTGTAACATTCAAGTCAAAATGCAGAGTTTTGAAGAGGAGGATCAGAATATTCTCATGGCAATACAAGTCTCTCCAATTACTTTTGTCCATTTATGCATACATCGTAGGTGAAAAGAGACTCTCCTCTTTCACCTTACACTCTTCAGTAATATCCATAATCTCCCCCTCGCTCTATTAAGGGCACTCCTAAAAACCCAGGTATCCTGGTTACAAGGTTATAGCGCCACTATGTCTTTTTTCTATATTTAATGTGTTGCATGTTCTCCTCTTGTGCCTCTGACTTGAAAGCTCTGTTACATTTTTGTCACAGCTTACCTGTTGTACAGTGTCATATACATTTAAGGGACTGCATACATTTTACCAAAAATGTCATTTCTTCATTACAATGAAAAATGTCCAGGTTGTCCTAAGAAGATTATACTCAGTGACAATAAATCCTTGAAAAGAGAGGTGGCTCTGGAAACTGGTGAAGTGATATATGTAGCTCTGTCAGTACTGGCTGGAGACGTGACCTGACACACTCCATCAGACTCCCATCCATCTATTATTGTCAGGTCAATTGAATTTGGATGTTCAAGAAGTTGGAGTGAAGCATATTGAGAATGGTTAGTCATGAGGGAAAGTGTAGACTCTCCCCAATTGAGTGATTGTTCACTGAGGCAAGAAATTAGGTGGATATCTTGTGTACTCTCCATTGTCCAAAGAGACCAAGTTCCTTTGGACTGAATTGACAAGCTTATTTCTGGGGGAAAAATGGGATGTGCAGTCAGGTTGCTGAAGCTGACTGGGAACAATCTAACAGGATAATGGAATATCCTAATAGAAACTATTGTCTCTCATTTCTCTGACCCTTACAACTTTTCAAAAATTCCTGAACTTACTATGCATGCAGGAGAATATCAGAAAACTTTTGCAGGATCAGCTACTCGGAAGATCACACTTAAAATAATTTTCTACTGATGATTTTCAAGTGAAGTGAAGGAATTAATCTAAGGAAAAACTGTGGCTGGGGTGAATTTATATTAATGAGATTGACTTTGTCAATAATTGGAAAGATTTACTAATGTCTGGAATTCACTATATCCATTCAGGTACTGAGTAAAATTGGTAATGTGACGTCTGAACTTTGGGCTCAAAGTGGCAGCCAAGGTGCACAGTGGAACAGAGCAGAAGTGTTCTTAGGAGTACGCTCTGATTTTCAGGTGTGTATTTCAAATTCACATATCATTGAGATTATTCTAATTAACATTTTTCTCTTTAATAATTCTCCTGCCACACCATCTCTTATATAATTTGTGATTAGTTAATCTTGGTCTTCAGACTATTAAGAACAAAATTCCTTCCCTGGCCTCCAAAGCAAGTATCACAGCTCAATGCAATGCCTCATTCCATATGAAGGAAGAAGAAATACTTCTCCATCCCAGGCTGTGGAGTGTTCTACTGCTATTACTCCATCTTAATGAACAGAGCCATAATAGGTCTGGAAATCCCAGTAACCCTTTTCTATAGCTTTATAACGCATTGACATGCATTGTGCACCCCTGAGATTGGCTGTGCACCCCCTGGAACCGCCAGCCATGAAACTGGAAGTGCCAGTGGAATTGCACGGTGAGTGGGGGCTTTTTTTTTTTTTTTTTTTTTTTTTTTTTTTTTTTTT
>NW_017729004.1:45711537-45759368 GCF_001723915.1 Gavialis gangeticus | reverse complement strand
CTGGGAGAGCAGGTGGGGGATGGGGCTTGTTTGATTCGGAAATTTGGCCGATTCGGCAGCAGCTGAATCTCCGAATCAGATTCAGCCAAATCGATTTGGGACAGTGATTCAAATCACCAAATCGAATCACTGGCCCCCGAATTGGCCGAATCCAAATCCGAAGTGAATAACTGCTGCTACACACAGGCCTAATATTGATTACTGTTTGTGTAGAACTTTTGAAAATATAAAGCATTTTGAATGCTTCTTAGCTGCACATTTGTTTAAAGAGCGGTATAAACCCATATGATAGTTTTCTTTACAACATAAACAACAAGGACTCCAACACAATTTTTGTCATGCAACAGTCTTGGCAGAAGTGAAGAAGACCTGCCCTTTCTGGGTGCTGATTCATGTTTATGCAGCTCTATTTGCATCAGGAAGAACTGAAGACAGTATATAGTCCTAAACAGTTAAAAGCTTTGGGAGGCTTACAGGACACACAGATACATCCTGTTCTGTGCACCAGACTGTGTATTTTTGAGCTTTTATACTCATCTGTTAATGTTTTATTTGAATCTTTGTCTTTAACATTTGTTAGGTGGTTTTCCGGGCAAAACGTGGTGTCAGTTATTTGGGAGATGTGGCAGTCGATGATATTTCCTTTGAAGACTGTTCCCCTTTGCTCATCCCAGGCAGACCCTGCACTTCAGAAGAATTCACATGTGCCAACAAGCACTGTATCCCGAAGGATAATCTGTGTGATTTTATGAATGACTGTGCTGATAACTCAGATGAGAGCCCTAACATTTGCAGTAAGTATGGCAGTTCTTTAGTCTAATTATGATAAGTAACTGTGCCTGCTGTGAATTGTTAATGCTTCAATTCTGTTGGCAGCTCGTCAATGAAGAAACCAAAATGAAGTTAATAATTTAATTATATTCCTTGAGTCAGTTGTTTTTTTTAATTTAATTTTAAATCACACATAGAAAAATAAAATGTGCCGTTGGTAGGTTTTGAAAAACATTAATTCAGTGAACAGTGCCTGTTAGAGCACAACAGAAACATTATGTTTTTCCACATGAAAAAAGCAAAGCAAAAAAAAAGTCAGGCAAAATACTTCAGGGATATAGGGAGTCTCACTTGCTTTAATGTTTCAGGCATTGTCAGGTCTCTCTGCAAACTGTTTCATCTTGAATACCGTACAACTTTAGTTGTACAGCTGATATCAAAAGGTACGACCGGTAGTCTAAGATTCAGAGTTGTACTTCATATCAAAAGTGTGCTTCTCCAGAGCATTGGACAACAGCATACTGTATTTTAATAATACAACAGCTTCTTTCTTCAGGAAACACTTGATAAATGCGCAGTGAGCCAATTCTGTATCATTTGGTACAATACAGACATCTGTCTCATTGTAAGGGTCATGAACACAACTCATCCAAAAATAATTATGACAGAGGAGTAAGCACTGAGCCAAGTCCCCACCCAGTCTAAATCTGTGTAACTTGATTTATGTCAGTTGGGCATATATATCAGCTAAGGATCAGGCCTGCTATGTCTGATTATAAAACTGATAAACACTTGCCTTCATTTCCAAAGCCAACCAGCAACACACATGCCCCAAGTGTCCCACAGGTAGGGGACAAGTGACACAGTGACAGATAGGGCAAGGACCAGGAAGCAGAGCAACAAATTGGGCAGGGGCACAGGGCAGAGATCAGAAAACAGAGCTGCTGATTGGATGGGGAAAGGGGATTGAAGTAGTACACAGGGAGGGGCTAATTTGTAGCATGCCTGCCAAAAAAAGTTGGCCTCCACTGGTCTATAGTGTGGGTACAGATTCTGATCTCATGCCTCTGGAAGTCAGGAGTAGATCTGACTGGAAACTGTAATTTCCATGTTGCATGTGTCTGATCTGTTGATGCTTGTTTTATTTCTAAACAATTCCAAATAGCAATCCCCCCCGGCCCAATAAATAAATAAATAAATTGAAAGTTCTGGAAAAGTAATAGTTTGTGAAATAATGAAACTTTTTTTGGAAGTAAATATTTTTTCAGTCAAAATGTAAAATGTCAACATTCCCAAATCAAGTTTTAAGTATATTTTTAAGCCAAATAAATACCAAGTTTTGTTACAACTTGGTTTCATATTGAACTTTCTCTGTTCTGGAAGGAGATTTTTGGGTGCTTGATGTTCTTTGAATGGGCCACACATCCTGGTGAGGCTGCTTCACTCTTGATGCACTACCAGTCCTCAGTCACATGTGGGATAGTGAGGCAACATCAGAGAAGTGGTCCAGATGGAGAGCCCAGAACACCAAAGTGAATGTGGAATGGGGATGTTAAGCACCTGAACATTAAAGCTGTGAGGAACAGCACCATTTCGTTTCAACTTCTGTTTCAACAGGACAGTATTTTGTTTCAAGTTTTATTTAATTTTGAAAGCACTGTTCTTTTTCGTTTCGTCAAAATTGTTTCAACATTTCGTCCATAGGCTATAATGGGGAAGCACAAAACTACCTAATCCTTTGTAATTTCTTGCCTGATTCTGTTGAAACTTGCAGAAATGATAGCCCCTTCTGAAGCCGTGAAGCCTGCCAAGTTTCAAAGAGATAGATGCAGGCATTTCAGGGAAACTGCACCTCAAAGTCTTGAAAGCAAAACTCGTGTTGTGTGTGTGTTAAGGTTCAGTGGGGTGAGAACTGCAGGGATGGTAGCTCCTGCTGAGGCTGTGAAGCCTTCCAGGTGCAGGGGTTTCTGGGAAACTACATTTCAAATCATTCAGAGCAAAACTTGTGTCACTTGTAAGTGTGAAAGCCAGAGAAACCTCAGTTCAAATAATGCTTTCTATCCTGTTTTTCTGTCCCTCCCCCAGAGCACTGGGATTGGAAAGGACCTCAGGGAAGGATCACAGTCACTGGCTGACTACACAGTCAATATCAAAGCAGTCCTTCCCCCCCTTTCCCTTCTCTCTCCCCCTCCTTAGTTTCTCTTTAGCTGCAAGCAAGCCCAACTTCGAAACTTGAAATGTTTTGAAACTTTCAAAACGTTTCCACTGCCTTCATTTTGTTTCAAGGTTATTTTGAAGCCTTTCATTTTGTTTTGATTTTGGTGTTTTGAGCTCAAAACAAGTTGAAACAGCTTAGAAACAAAACAGCCGGTGCCCTACTGAAGATTTCA
The DNA here is from genome assembly GCF_001723915.1 of Gavialis gangeticus. Taxonomy (NCBI): domain Eukaryota; kingdom Metazoa; phylum Chordata; order Crocodylia; family Gavialidae; genus Gavialis; species Gavialis gangeticus. The sequence continues at coordinate 45,756,207 of NW_017729004.1, read as the reverse complement.
GACTTGTGTGAGGCACAGCAGCAACTCAGACAGACTCGAGATAATGTTGAGCTGATCCAAAACAAAGTGTTTCAATCAGTTTGATCAAATGAACTGTGGTTTGCAATGACCAATCCCAGTTCAACTATTTCATTTGATTGCCAATTTAAAATAAAAAATATAGCAAAATTGAAATTTTTCCATGGAAAAATGTTGTGGAAAATGCATTTTCTGTTTAAAAAGCAAAATAAATGAACCGAAAAGAAAATTAAAAAAAAAATGGATTGTTCCTAGCCAGCTTCAAACAGGAAGAATTCCACTATTTCACTTAAGGTCAATGTATTTATTCTGCAATGATACAAAGAAGAAGACCTGGCATCCAACCCATCCTTTGAGTTTCTATAGCAATGTTAATTTAGCCTGGTACATTCATGGTTCAGTTCTGTACAACTTTTTCATAGTTAAGTATCTGAGATCAGATAGTGCTCTGTCTCCTCTGATTTAGCAGAACCTTATTCCATGTTATAGTAATTTTAATGCAGTTATTTCAGAAATTTTTAGTATAATGTGTTATTTTCTATGAAGCATTAAAGTACTTAAATCAAATCCTTTCTCTTTTTTGATTGTTATTTTCCAGTAAGGAAATGAAAGAACAGCTAGCTATAATATTCCAATAAAAGAATGATGGACAGTAATATGTCTCCTGTGCCTCCCTGTTCCTTCTCAAACTGGACATAATATTTATGCAATAGTCCTAATGTAACTTGTCCTGGTACCAGGGGCTCCTAGTCCCTTTATTACTCCCTGTTATAGAATTAGTCAGAACGTTCAGTGATAACAGATTAAATTCTTAGACTGAAGCTAGAATCCGGAGGCCTCAGAAGCTGTTTCTCATAAAATTATCTTTTAAAAAGCTGCTTTTAAAAATACATAAATTGCAACCCCTTCACTCATTTAAATCTTGGCCACTAGACTGAACAGCAGATGCATGAATCCACAATTTAATTTTCCTTTGAACTAAACTGGAGGACCCTGTAGTCAAATCTAATCTGCAGAGTGCAATAAATAGTTCATCAGCTTGCTTCTGCTCTCAGTAAATTTCTATGAATATATAACTTTTTATATTCCCTTCTCATATTTTAAAATTTGGTCCCCAGATCAAAGACATAAGCTTTAGCAGCTACAAGTTAATCAGGGCTGCATGAAAAAGATGAGACAATATCTAAAAATATTTCCTCAAGAAAGTTTTCCCCTTTGTGGAAGTGGTGAACAATTAGTGGAAATGTCATGTAGAAGTTACATTCTGATCTTTTTTTTAATCTCACTTTGGATAGAAATGGCATTAATTATTAATAAAGTTTAGATTTTTTTTGAAGACAAGTTCCAAAAGGAAAAGAATAGAAAATACTTACCCACATTTCTAATTCTGTGTACTCATTTTAACAGTGCATAATACAATGCATAAGTTATGCATCTGGCTTGACCCTGTTCCCATTCTTGAGACACAACCATAAATCAACTTCTAATATTGCTGACAATATACGTTACAACCAAGACGGCTTTTGTTTTGGGAAAAAAATGGCAGTGAATTTGGTAGTAATGAGAGGGAGGGCCTTAAAACATTGTATTCAGTTTAGCATAAGGGCATAATCTAAGCAGCCATTTCAGAAACTTTCCCACAAGTATCTCACTGTGATAGTTACCACAGGATGATAACTCCTTCTGCAGTCTCAGTTTTGAATTGAGACTCTAAGTATGATAGATTGATGGTTTTGTGGTGATAAAAAAGTATTCAGTAAAACGCGTGCTAAAATTAAAAAAAAAAAGTCATTTTCAATTATTCGTTCAGGTCATCAGAAGGAGGAGAGGAGTACTTATTTTGTATTCTGTTAGTGCCCCAAGATTCTTTATCTCATAGTTGATAATTCAGTCTTTCTTCCACATAAACCAAAGTAGGATGGTCATTTGTATTGCTCACATTTAGGATTGATGGTTTTGGATTGGCATTGATATGGTTTGGCAGAAAGAAAATTCCCATCATTTTGAAACATTCACTAAAGTAAGAAGAAAAGCAGTCCAGATTTTTCACTTTGATCTTGCTGTTTCTATAAATATTTATGGTTACAAAAGATGTTGGGTTCCATTATTATTACAGTGCTTAGGCTTATGAAGTACTTATTCTACTCAACCCTTCTTATGGACAATAATAAAGGTTTTGTGTTCATGTCATAATCCAAAACTGACTTCTGATTGTGAGCCTGTTTCTATGTTTGTGTTGTGTTAGACCAGGGGTGGGCAAAATATGGGACTCCATCCCATCTTCCAGGTTGTTGAAAATATTGAACAAAACTGGCCCCATGACCAACCCCTGGGACACTCCATTTAATACCAGCTACCAACTAGACATTGAGCCATTGACTACTAGCCTTTGAGATTGACAAGCCAGCCTGTTTTCTGTCCACCTCACAGACCATTCATCTAACCCATGCTTCCTTAGTTTGCTGGCAACAATGTTGTGGGAAACCATATCAAAAGCCTTGCTAAAGTCAATCTGCATCACATCCAATGCTCTCTCCACATCCACAGAGCCAGTCATCTCATCATCATGTTGGCCAGACATGACTTGCCCTTGGTGAATCCATGCTGACTGTTCCTAATTAACTTCTTCTCCTCCCAAGTGATTATAAATGGATTCCTTGAGGAATTGCTCCATGATTTTTCCATCAACTGAGGTGAGGCTGACTGGTCTGTAGTTCCCTGGATCCTCCTTCTTCCCTTTCTTAAAGGTGGGTACTATATTTGCCTTTTTCAAATCTTCCAGGATCTCCCCTGACTACCACAGGTTTTCAAAGGTAATGGCCAGCAGTTTTACAATTACATCAGACAACTCCCTTAGCATCCTTGGCTGCATCACGTCTTGTGCCATAGACTGGTACATGTGTACGTTTTCTAAATAGTCCATAACCTGTTCTTTTGTCACTGTTGGTTGTTCACCTTCTCCCCAAATTGTGCTGCCAGGTGCTGTAGTCTGGGTGCTGATTTGCTTGTGGAGACTGAAGTGAAAAAGGCACTGAGTACTTCTGCATTTTCCTCCTCATCTGTCACTAGGTTACCTCCTCCATTTAGTAAGGGACCCACACTTTCCCTGATCCTCTTCTTGTTGCAGTCATACTTTTAGAAACCCATCTTGTTACCCTTGATGTCTCTTGCTAGCTTAAATTCAAATTGGACTTTGGCCTTCCTGAGTTCATTCCTGCATGCCCAAGCTCTTATACTGCTTCCTAGTCGTTTGTCCAAATTTCCACTTCATGGAAGCTTCTCTTTGTCTTCAGCTCACTGAAAAGTTCCTGCTAATCCAAGCTGGTTTTCTACCATATTTGCTAGTCTTTCTGTGCATCAGTACAACCAGCTCTCCTGGATTCCACCTCCCACCCCCTGCCTACCTCCCCATCAGTTCCCTGGCCAACTCAGAATCTGCTTTACTAATGCCCTTACTCTGCTGCTCTCCTTCCTTCTTTTCCTGAACTGTCACCTCATGGTTGCCACTGCCCAAGTGGCCATCCACTACTACATTCCAAATTCTTCCTTGTTTGTGAGTAGCAGGTCAAGAAGAACATGGCCTCCAGTTTGCCTCTGAAACAATTGCTCCAGAACATTGTCCCTAACACTCTCCAGAAACTTCCTGGATTGCCTCTGTACTGTTGTATTGCCCTCCCAGCAGATGTCAAGATGATTGAAGATCCTCATGAGAACCAGGACCTGCAATTGAGAAACTTGCCCTAGCTGTTTGAAGAAAGCCCCCTCCTGCTTGTGCTTCCTCCAGGTCACTTGCTTCCACACTTACCTCAAGGCTTTGGTCTCCATACCACTGCAAACCTAGTTTAAACTTTTTAAGGTTCCTCCAATCCATTACATATAATTTTACCACATCTTGGTTTATGTCCATGCACCCAGTGCTCCTCCTCTTACATGAAACGTGTCGGCAGAGAACACCAGTAAGTGGGTGGAGCCTTGGCTATAAGATTTCTGCATAACGGTGAGGTTGGAGAGAGAGGAATTCTGGCATCTGCTAAAGGGTTGCAATACCCTCCTAGCCACCATGAATATCACCAGCGTATGTACCAACACCTCACACCGGGATGGCATCCAAGCCTGCCTGACATATCTACAAGAGCAAGGTCACAACTCAGAGTACAGGTCTCAAGATATTACTGAACATATACACTTCATCCTCATACACAATAACTTCAGTTTCAACACCCAACACTTCCTTCAGACCATGGGCACAGCTTTGGGCACCAAAATGGCCCCACAATATGCCAACCTTTTTATGAGCCACCTGGAAGAATTCTTCAAGAACTATACCATCAAAACCATGCTATACCTGAGATATATAGATGACATCTTCATCATATAGACTAAACATCCTGAAGTCTATGACTGATTTCTATCAAAAACTCAACAATCGACACCCCTCCATCAGACTCTGTGTTGAATACTCCAACACCAACATTTCCTTTGTAGACACCATGATGAATATCTACAATGGTAGAATACAAACCACCACATACAAGAAACCCACAGACCAACATACATATCTACACAGAACCAGCAATCACCTTAAACACAACAAAAAAGCTGTGATTTACAGCCAAGCTCTCTGGTACCACTGAATTTGCACTGAGGAGAATACCCGCAATCATCACATTGCAAATGGGTTTTCACTCAATAAGGACACTCCTCCACAGAGAGACTGCACTTTTGAAAGAGTCACCTGGATACCACATGGAGAATTGCTGCAGTATAAAAATAAAATCCCCATGAATCTCAAACCATTTGTTATGACATACCATCCTTCCCTGGAACCCATACTAGAAGAAAGAGATCTCTTAAAGAGATCTTTCCAGAATCACCCATCCTAGCCTTTAAACAAGCACCGAATCTTGCTAACCGTATTACCAGAAGCAAACTTCCATAACCCAAACCACACAAAATGAATTCAGACCATGCCAAGACAAGAAATATAAAACCTGCTAACACCTCTCCACCAGTCCTACAATAACTACACCCCACAACAGAGCCATCACCGTTCCTGGATCTTACACCTACACCTCCAGAAATGTAATATATGTCATCCAGTGTACCAAGTACCCTGATGGAAAATATTTAGGAGAAACAAAACAACAACTGCACACCAGAATGAATGCACACTGCAAATCCATCAAAGACAAAAAAATATCCAGTTACCTCTGGCGGCCCACTTCTCACAAGACAAGCACTCCCTCACCAATCTCTCAGTTCTAATCCTCAAAGGGAACTTACAAAACACTTTTCTATCCTGAAGAACTCATAACATCAGCAGAGTCTCCCACTACCTGAAGAAGGATGTTTGTGCCCAAAAGCCTTGCAAATAACGTTTTTTCCAACTATTTAGTTGGTCCAATGAAAGATATCACATCAACCCAAAGAAACTTGCCTGCCAATATCTGCTGAAAAAAGTCCTTGAATTTCTCACATTTTAAGTGGTTTTGTGAAAATGAACATAGCAACATTACTTCATAGTTAAACTTTCGACCATTATTTGATTTTTTTTTTTTATGCTGAAGGAGTGACTCATTTAAAATAACATAATTAAATAATGCAAGGTAGGCCACAAAGCTTTATTTTATATTGCAGTGGTGGCAAAACAAACATCCTAGATCACCAGCTTGCCAACTATACTTCTACAAAGTACCTTACTTATTAATTGGGCCAACTAACAGGCTACTTCAGAATTAAAATTTCCTTTCCCCAGCTGCAAAATTAAAATTGTAATTTATCAAGTTTATCTAATAGAAAGGGATATAACTACTTTACTTTTTCATTATATTTGATTACTACTTTTGTTACAAGAGTTTATTTGAAGTAATCTGTGAGAAAGATAACTTAGATCCCATATCTAATATTCATGACATAAAATAGCTTGTATTGAGTTAGTCAACAGTTGTTCAGTTGATTGGCTAGCTGATTGATCCAGCTCCATTCTGTTACTTAATAAACAGCATATTCCATTTGCTTTTATTCCTTTCAGTTCAAAGTTCATAGCTGATCACCAAGGTAGTTGCTATGCCTGTTATATATAAGATTGTCTACCATTAGCTGGCTTATTAAATACAAATACAGCTTCAGGCATTGATTCAGGAAACCATGTTTCTATGGGAAAGGTACTTAAGTACAAATGCTACAATGAGTGGTGGTGGACTTTGTAGATGATTTCCCTAATTGCAAGCCTTCGGTTTTGAATAATTAAATGATCACAGGAGAGAAGTTGGGCTACAATAGCCTTATGGCAGCTCTGATAAGTTACATCTTATGGTTTGAGTAATACTTTGCTACTACCTTTTGAACGATTCCCCCCCCCCCCCACTGGCTACTCTGTTTGCACAACCAAATTATTGTAAACATCCATACAGAATGGCAATAAATGTTTAAAAAAAGTACAGAAAATTTGATTTGATGTTTATATATTTCCTTGCTTCTTTTTTGACAGATTAGTTTCCATTAAGGGTGATTCAAGCCACAAAATTCCATTCCAATCTGATCACTACTTTTTAGCAGTGGCTTATTACCTTCTTAGTCTGTTTGATAAGACTTCCAAAACAGTTTCCCATTAAATTCAGCTGCTTTTTAGTTTCTAAATTTATCAGACCTCAAATGCTGGAGAAATGCAGTTTCTATTTTGGGAGAAGTTCTTGTCAGTTCTTATACTGTCAAACCAAGTGACCCATACTGTATTTACTTGCATACCACACACACTTTCTCCTGAGAAATTAGGCCTCCAAAATTGAGGTATAGGTGCTAGAATGGCTGCTAGGGGCTGCACTCCTCTGGCTGAATGGAGGAGGGGTAGAATCCATTAATCAGCATAGCTCACTCTCACTACAGCCCCACAGCTAGAGTTTTAATTGACTTGCAGCCACGGCTGGGAGCATACATCTGTGGTGAGCCCCTGCTGTGAGAGGTAAGGTTCTGGAAAAATCTTTCTAATTTCTTTCTACCTTCTGAAAAAGAGGTGCAAGTCATACTAAAGGAAGTATGGTATGCAAGTAATCATGGTAATAAGTAAGGAATTATGGACTAGAATAAAGAATTTTAACATGAATATATCCAGCTGGGTCATCATACTCAATGAGTAGTCATCAATGGCTCAATATCTAGTTGCAAGGAGGTATCAAGTAAGTGTCCCAAGGGTCTGTCTGGGTCCAATATTGTTTAATATCTTCATTAATGTTTTGGATGATGGGACTGAATGAACACTTATTAGATTTGTGGATGATACCAAGTTGCAGTGGTGACACTTGGGGGGTGCACACATAGTGGGTGCCCCTGCAAACACTGGTGCACCCCCTCACAGCTGGCACTCCCCACTTAGGCAATGGGCAGGGGGGGCAGGTGGGAGCATCAGTGTTCCCCCTGTAAGCACCAGCCAGGGAGTGCAGGTGCCAGGAGAGGCATCGCTGGCACTTCTGGGAGTGCAGCTGGCACTTCCAGCTGCCCTGCTCATGCTTCCTGGTCAGTGAGATCTGCCACAAGGGGACACCCTTCCCCACCCCCGGTTGCTGACTGGCCACTGGCGGGGCACATTCCCCCCTGACACAGGAGCCACCAATTTCCAATGCCAAGTTGGGTGGATTACCAGACATTTTGGAAGGTAGGAATAGGATCCAGAATGACCTGGGTAAACTGGAGAAATGGTCCAAAATCAGTTAGGTGAAGCTCACCAATTACAAGTGCAAAGTTCTACACTTAGGACCCTGAATGAGTGGTGCCTCCCAAGACTGGGGGGGCACTATTTGTAGGCAGAAGCAGGGACTGCTCGCAGATGCCAGCAGCAGTGTCGGTGGCAGGTGAAGGGAGGATGGCATGTGGTGAGCAGCAAGTAAGGACCACCCACAGCCATGATGGCGGCAAGGTGGGGGTGGGGTGATGAGTGGCAAGCAGGGACCTCTCACAGACGATGGCAGTGGGAGGGGGGAGTGGGTGGTGACCAGGGACCACCAACAGAAGCTGGTGGTGGCTAATCTTGGGGGGAGCACGTGTCTCCCCTGCCCTCCCTACACATTGCCTATGCTTAGGACAGAGTAATGCATGCACAAATAAAGACTGGGGAGTGATTGGCTATGCTATGATACTGCAGAGAAAAATCTTGGGGTTACAGTAAACCATGAGCTGAATATGAGCCAACAGTGTGATCTTGCAAAAAAACCCCAAATCAATGGCATACTGGGTTGTTTTAACAGGAGTTTTACTTGTAACTGAAGGGAAATGATTTCCCTTCTCTGTTCATCCATGGTGAAACTTTATCTGGACAAACCAGTGTCCAGACATGGATCCCACTTTTCAAGAAAAATATGGGCAGATTGGGAAGTGTCTAATAGTGATAAAATGATTAGAGGCTTGGGAAGCATGGTTTATGAAGAAGGGGTGAAACAACTGGATTGTTTAGTTTGGGAAAGAGAATATAGAGGGGGTATTTGATAAAAACCTTCAAATACCTGAAGGGTGATTATAAAGAGGATGGGGATATACGATTCTGTCTGACTGTAAGGGCATAGGAGACTAAACAGGAGATCTCATGATGTCTCATCTAGCCATACTTTCAAATGATCCTATAATCCAATTTACAAATTTAGGTGCAAACCACGTTCAAATTTCCAGTAATAATAATTGTTTCTTAAGACCTTGGGGGTCAATGGAAAGTCACTGACTTCGCTGAACTTAGGTTTGCTTACTGAATATCGTAATTAAATATGGGCAGTAAAAATGTCTGGAATATTGAAATTCTGTTAGCTATAATTTATATGAATGGCTTATTTACACAGCTCACCTATTTGGCACCTATAAATCTAACTACTTCTATCTTGTAAAGCATCTCTACAACAAACATTAACTATGCATCTTACACATATATATAAAATTAAATGTTGACAGCTTTATATTTTCTCTAGATATTAAATAAAATTCAAGGAAAAGGATACACAGATATGCATTCAGATTTGCATATTGTCATGTAAAATGCATTTTAATTCTTATGGAGAGCAAACAGTTAGAAAAAAGTCACTTGAACTAAATGAGGCTGGTTAGTAATCAGAAATCCTGTTTAAAAGGTTAAATAATTAATATTGGTTTTATGACAGTAAAGAAACTACCTGTCTATTAAAAATCCTCTTGCTAATAAAATATCTATTTTTCCATTGTCCAGCTGTAGATAGACATCTTTTGCTATTAATTGTTTGGTAATAATTCATTTTGTTCAATCTATTTTATTTTTAATTTTTTTTTTTCAAATACTTTTTCAGGTACATCCATAGGGCGTTGTGATTTTGAATTTGATCTTTGTGACTGGGAGCAAAGCAGGAAAGATGACTTCGACTGGAATCTCAGAACTGGCAGCACTCCAAAAACTGGTACTGGGCCAACTGCTGATCATACTTTGCAAGGACCATCTGGTCATTACATCTTCATAAAGAGCTCGTTCCCTCAGTTGCCAGAGCAGAAAGCCAGGATTTCTAGTCCCATGCTAAGTGGAAACAGCAAAAATTGCAAGGTATGCCAAGGGATAATGCTAGCAAGAAACAGAGCTTGTTTTTTTCTTTAGAGTGCAACAAGGTAATCATTACTCTGATACTGGTTGATCTCACTAACTTGTTTCTTAAAGAACAAAAGTATGTTCTAAAACCAGTATAGCCCCTATCTTGTATTGGGCTTGAAACTATAATCAGACAAGCAGTTTGTTTTTCAGAAAATTAGAGAGAGAAACTGAATTCTGCCGATGAATACTCTGGGAAAATCAGAAGTAGTCAAGAATATTGTCTCTTCAGTGTCTGGTCTAGAAAATGCCTTATGCAAGAAGAGTAGAATAAGCTACACACATCCACTTTGTGATCTTAATGGAGAAATTTAACAGAGGACATTACCAGCTGTATAAAAACAATGCAACTGCAAATGGAAGAATATATGATATGAAGACTGATCTATTATGTAGACTTATCAGAGTGCTACAGTATATTGTTTTAATCTCTCCTGACACAAGTCTGGCAGGGACATGACAACATGGATTCAAAGACTGTTTATTTTCAACATACCTTCTGCCTTCTTTACTAACAGTGTGTTTTGTAGCTTCTTAACACATTGACTTAAACAGATATAATTATAATGGCTCCAGTCACAATATATTAGAAAGGCAGTCACAATATATTAGAAAGGGATTTCTGGATGTTGAGAGGAGAGATTGCCTTTTTCCTACAATTATTTACTCTATTTAGAAACTTTATTTTCCAACACAGTAGGCATTTGTTGTTTTCAATTGCACATAAGGTTTTTCCAGGTGTAGACAAGTGGGATTGACATTTCAGAATAACAGAGTTTTTAAGAGTTAGAGAAACCAGAATGCTTTAAAATATGAATGCAAGGATAGCAATGTATTTATTTATCTATTTAAATAATACATTTTGCATCTGATTTCAATATGTACCTGACCTCTCTATATATTTTAACTATAAATAAAAAGTAAATGTGTTTTCCATCATCCTTCCTTTTTTCTCCTATACATCCATCACATCCATAAAAGCTAAGACAATTAACCTAGTGAATCTTAAATTAAAAATAGCATTCAAGAAACACAAAATAAATTAACAAATAGTAGATAGAGCATTTGTTATTTTACTATTACCATGTAAAGATCTGCCCACCATACTTGCAGACATCCACTTCAGCTTCTTAGGTTAATTCATTTGCTCCTACATCTGCTTAAAAGTTCTTTGATACTGCACCATTACGTGAAGTATCTGCACTACCAAGCATATGGCAGAAATTCTTAATCCATCCTCACACAGGGAATCCAACTCTAGTCCCCTGTCTGAGAGACAGTATAAGCTGTATATGCTTGTATATGCACAAGCAGTATACATACAAGCATTATCATTGTAGTGTATGTTAGCCTGTAAAGGAGGTTGTTTAATATTCTTCTGTTAGGATTTTGTGGAAATTAGCTTTGTTTTGCCGGGTTACATCTTTTTTTGGCCATTTTCTCTAATTTTGTTTCCATATAGAATCTAGACATTTCAGGAGGGTAGCTCTATTAGAAGTCACCTTGATGATGACAATTTCAATTTGATTTCTCAAAAGCCATTGATTTAAGCTGATGGCATGACCTTCTGAGTATACCAGCACACAGCTGTTCATTGGAACTAAAGAAGTCCAAACCAGGAAAACTGCTAAAGAGATTTACTGTGTGAATGGCATCTCAGTCCAAAATTTCAAATTTTTTTTTTAATCCATTACTCAGATGGTTTATATTGCTTATTTATAAAGAGAACCAAAAGTATGACCAAAATGGAAGGAGATTATAACTTTTTTTAACAAATGCTCTGGCCTCATACCAAATGTCAAGTACATGTATAGGTAAGAAACTCAGGAAACATTAAATAGAAATGGTCAGATTTTATGAAATAAATATAACATTAATAAGTTCATTTTGTCAATGGGGAAAAATAAACTAACCACTAAAAATATAACTTGGAAAATTTGCACCATAAATTTAGGTTTTCTAAGGCAATTCTTTTGCAGCCTTTAAAATATACATATATACATATGGGGAAAGTATCTCCTTCCCTCATTTGGCCTAGATATTCCTCATGATTTTTCAGCCTTATATTTGTCTATGTTAACTTGTTTGTCTTTATGCTCTGAGAATCTGTTTTAACATCTGTGTGATACCAATAAAATAACTTAGAAGTAATATAGATTACTAATGATGAATGGTTCATTATATGAATATTTATTGTATGCTGTATATAAAATACAAGGAAACATGTGGAAGGATAATTGCTGGCAACAATTAGCTTTTCCGTGTATAAATATGCTTAGTGGGCATATGGAGTTACCTAAATTTCTTTAAATAAAATATATTAAGTGTTTGACATGGTGGCATAAACTTTTCTTCCTACCATGTTTTGAAAATTTCCAAGTAGTTTTGAAATGCTCCTTTAGACCTCTTTTTCCAGAGACCTTATGTTTGAAATGGACTGAATGCATACATTGTTGGCTTGCTTTGTAAATTGTATGCAACTGCATTTCAATTCTCAGAAGAGACAGAGTACATTGGTGATTGAGAGGTGAAGCAGACATAGAATGGAATAAAGAATATAATAGAATAACCCTTTTCAAAGATATAGGGAGACATACCATCTTCCATTGCTTCTACTGATAAACATGATACTGAAGTCAACAGACCAGTGTACTGATGTGGCATAGGTAATGCTATGTTCTACAAAAATAGCCGTTTCAAAGCCCCAGATATCAGAAGAGTCTGTTAATTTTGACCCTAGAAATTTTCATGGGCTTAAATTGCTTGATGTCAGTAAAGAGACTACATAATTATATAATGCATTGAGGTCAGAAATTGAAATATGTGCCCAAGATTTCACCCAAAGGAGATGTAAAAATGTAAAAAGAAGTAGAAAGCAAGATAGAACATGATCTAGTTTAAAGGCAAGCTATATTCAAGCAAAAGAGTATCAGAACTGAAAGGCAGTGCAAGAAATACCGACTGAAAAGGAACACACACTGCAGCAGCAAACCATAAGAACAAAACTAAAAGTAAAGAGAGAATCCAAGCAAGAAGAGGCAGACATGAAACAAAAATGTTAAAGTAAGTTTGGAGGAGGAAGCTAGGCTGCCAAAGAGTCCAAGATAGTCTGCTAGATTCTAAATGAGGTGGTAAAAGGAATGATCTGGGTTTTTAAGAAGAGTGCTGAGCAACTTAAATGATTTCTTTGAATTAGCATTTACTACTGAGCACCAAAAAAAACATACCAACTCCAGAGCTATTCTTCACTGCTAATAAAGATGAGGCATTGTCAGAGAATCAGGTGCTAAAATAGGTGGCATTGGAACAAAATCCTAGTTTAAATTGCAATAAGGATCTCAACCAGATGGTTTACATCTAAGGTTTTTGAAAGTAAGTTGCTTAAAAAAAAAAACCCAAAAATGAGCCTTGTTTCCATAACAGAAATATAGACAATGTAGATGCAATTTATTTTGAGTGATAAAAAATCTTTGATCAATCTTTTTTCCCCAAAAAAGAAGATTATAAAAGGAAAAAAAGAAGAAAAATAGTTGTGTAGCAAGAGACAAAGGTATGCTTAAAAGAGAACTATGTTTAGAGAACTGAAATATGAGAGTCTGAAAACTGGTTACAAGATCTAGGTCAGGGAATAAACAGTCAATATCCATTCTGGAATAAAGCAAGTACTGGTGCTACCTTTGATCCTGCAAGGACATGCACATACTTTAAACATGCTAACAACAAACTGAACTTTCAGTTAAGCTTGTAAAAAATTTTTTGTAGAATTCGGGGTGCGTAGTGTCTGATATGTTTATTAATGATCTAGATTAGAATGGGTGAAAAACACAAAATTCAGTATTGACAAATGCAGAGTAATACATATTAGAAAGTGCAGTTGAACTGTGCTTACTACTTAATAGGGTTTAAATAAGATGTATCTGCTTAGGAAAATACCACAGTGCCAGATCAAATGTGGTCATGTAGGTGCCTTCAGTTAGGTGTTAGAGTGTCTAAAACTTAGGATCCCTTTATAGTCAATCCTTTTATTTGCTTGAAGAGTACCTCTGACAGTACCTAGAGTTCGTTCATAGAAAATACTTTAAGCACAAAGGTATAGATGAACTCCTGCCACTTTCCAGAATTCAGGAGACTACATCAAGCTACAGATTAGGTTCCACAATTCATTCTGGATCCAGAACAAACAATCCTTTTTTTTAAGGATAAGTAATAGGGCTGTATAAAACAGCAAAATTCTGCTTCGACATCCATTTTAATGGAACAGTGTTTCGTTTTGAGGTTTGTTTCATTTCGAAAGCACCATTCTGTTTCATTGAAATGGTTTTGCTGTTTTGCTGCTGTTTCGATGTTTCGATTGGGCTGCCATCAGACTGGGAAACACGGCTCAGCTGAGTTCCCTTCCCTGGCACTGTGATTGGGCTGTGGAGGGGAACTCAACCAGGCTGAGCTCCCTTCCCCAGCCCAACTGCAGCACTAGGTAGGGGAACTCAGCCCCAGTTTTAGCGCTGGGGAGGGGAACTGGCTCTGACCACCTTCTGCCACCGAGCTGAGCTCCATGGGGTTGGCAGAGCCAATCAGAGTGCAGCCCAATGGCAGGAGGTGGGCAGAATTGGCGTTGTGCTTCCATCAGCTCCACCAGCCCCACAGAGCACATCCCAGCTGCAGGAGGTGGGGAGAGCCAGGGCTGCACTCCCCGCTGGGCTGAGCCACATGGAGCTGCGAAGCTGCTAGAAACACAGCCCTGGTTCTCCCCTGTTTCCCACCACCTGGCTGGCTGCTTCGAAACATGAAACATTTCAAAACATTCAAAATGTTTTGACTGCCTTCGTTTTGTTTCAAGGCTATTTTGAAGCCTTTTGTTTCATTTTGATTTCACTGTTTCAAGCTCGAAATGAGTTGAAACAGTGTTGAAACGAAACAGCCGGTGAAATTTTGCACAACCCTAATAAGTAATGGTTAATGGTGATAGTACTATGACTTTCTTTTGAATTAGTAGATAGAGGCATCACTAAGGAAGTGGACAACCTGGGTCATATGTGCCCCTCAGCCTGAAATGGTTCAAATTCACACCTGTCATTTCCTAGGAGAATACCCTAACTCCTAAAGCTATGGAATAGGCTGAATACAAGTGTTCCCCACTTCTGCTGAAGAAGCTTGGCCTCTATGCAGTCAAAAAATATTTGAAGAGTAGATAAATAAGAGTTACATTATACAAGTATAAAATAATTAGTGAGATACTGTACCTATTAACCCTGCAGCTCAGGAACAAGGGGAAACCCAGTAAAATTAAAAAGGCAAAAACTGATAAATACTAATTTATGTAATGCAAAATACATTTAAAACTTATACAACTTTCTTCCACAAGATGATATTGAGCAAAAAAAATGTGGATTTTTTTTAAAGAAATAAAAATATCTTCACTTTCATTAATATAGCTGGAATAGAATTATGGTTATCAGTTTTCTTTCTTCAGGACTTTAGCCAGATGCTTAAAATTAGGAGAGACTTGCACTATGAATATATTAGGCAGTTTTTGTTGGGGTTTACATCATCCCTTGAAACATATTAAACATTGTCAAAGGCAAGGTATGGGAGGATGTGGATGAGTGCAATTTGAGTCAATATGACAATTCCTATATCAATATTCCATTTTAAATAATTTATGAGAAACAAGTGGTGATACCACCTGTTATTCTGTGTTTCTGTCTTGTATTGTGTTTGCTAGTTTCCTACTTCACCATTTTCCTTGTATTTAACATTCTGTTTATTATTCTGCTTCCCCACTCTAGCCATCTCAACCAGGAAAATCTACCCCCTTCTATTTAACTTTGTCATCTCTGTAATAGCAAGTCAGCTTTGAAACCTTCCAAGGTTAGGGAAGATCTTTTTTTCATGATCTTCTTATGTTCTAATGTCAGTATCTTCACGAGCCAGTTTAAAGTCACAGGAACATTTTCCCCACTACTAAATGGCATATTTCGTTCCTAGCTTCTGTTTTTTATGTTTAAATATAAAAGTTTCACAGTTCAAGCATAGATGTGATATTGCCCAAAACAGTTTTAACACCAGCTGTATAGGCACTGAAAAATCGGTTTCCTAAATATCTTTCATTAGTTTATTTAGAAGGTTGTGGATAACATTGAGAACGTTCAGAGGATGGCCACTCATATGGTTAGGGGCCCGCAGGTAAGGCCCTACTAGGAGAGGTTAAGGTACCTGAATCTCTTCAGCCTCTGCAACACAAGGCTGAAAGGTGATCTTGTGGCTCTCCAGAAATTCATTGGGGGGGACAGCAAGGGATAGGAGATGCTCTGTTAACAGGGCACCCCTTGGAGTAACTAGAAATAATGGCCACAAACTGACAGAGAGCAGATTCAAGTTAGACATCAGGAAGAACTTCTTTATGGCAAGGGTTGCCAGAATCTGGAATGGGCTTCCAAGACAGGTGGTGCTTTCCCTTATCTTGGGGGTCTTTAAGAGGAGACCAGACAAGCATCTGGCTGGGGTTGTCTTACCCCAGCGCTCTTTCCTGCCCAGGACAGGGGGTTGGACTCAATGATCTGCTGAGGTCCCTTCTGACAGTAATATGTATAAATCTATGAATAGTTATCAAAGTAGTTTTCAATAATCTTTTTTCCTTGTGCTTTAATAAACACTGATAATGGATAAATCAACAATGTCAGTGCTATTCCGAGTGCTGAGGATTTTTCTGTATTGAAAGTATGGGGTGGCTCTCATGTTAAAGTATGTTTAACTCACCTTATTGTACACTTAACATCATTACCCTTTGTTACAGATACTCTTTTATTACCACATGTATGGAGCCAGCATTGGCTCTTTAATTGTCTATCAAGTGACATCCTCAGGGCAAGAAAATGTCCTCCTCAACCTGACTGGAAACCAAGGGAATTACTGGCAGAGACATATATTGGGCCTGGATGCAGATGAAGACTTTCAGGTTACCTTTGAAGGACATGTTGGGAAAGGCCCCAAGGGTGACATAGCACTCGATGACATCACATTCACTAAGGAATGCTTGCCATCAACAGATGTCTTACTAGAAGAACCCTCAGCACTACCTCCAACAGGTACATTCCCATTATATGTTTAACAGTGTTGCAGCTCAAATTGGAAAAACTAGAGAGAATCTTGTTTGTATTTTTTTAAAGTATCTTAAAGTAACATATCTTGCAAACTTTTGTTTTAGAAAAAGGAATGCCATTTGAAGTGGCTTCTGGAATGTAACCAAAGTATTTTGCAAACATACTGTCTAGGCAAGGAGTCAATGAATCTGCAGGAACTGGGCTAAGCGTGTGTTCTCAGTCCTGTTAAATTTAGTGGAACAATTAGTTTGTAAAATCAAGTGTAAAGAGGCAAAGGAGGAATTTTGTTGCTAGAGCCCACATGAAAAGATTGGGCGCAATCCCAGTGTGCAGCATGGGCACTGCTCCCTGCTAACACCTCATGGACACAAAAGGTGCATGGGGGACAGGCAGAAGAAGAGAATACCCCTTCTCTGCCTCTACACTAGTTGCCAGAGTTGCTGAAAGGATGACAGAACTGCCATTCTAGCACATGCCCTCAATAATCCCTCAGGCTCCAACTGCAGTTAGCAAGCCACCAAATTACTCACAGCTTCTAGTTTAGGCTGGGATTTAACATTCATACAATAAAATTTAATTTCCATTCACTCTGATTGTGAGAGATTTGGAAGCAATGAGTCTGTAAAAGCTCTTCCCATTTATAAGACTGCTTTTAGGAGCTAAGATTTGCTACTCTGTGCTTGAGTTTTTGTGTATTGCATATTTATATAATATTCAATTCTCACTGACATCTTGGTATTTCTGCCATGGCTTGAGGCCAATGTAGTACAGTCAGGATTTTTTGCCTTTTGAAGGAGGCATTTGTAATTGATTTCCATTGAATTGGGAGCCTGTTATTTCCCTCTTTCTCTTTTCCTTTGTTCATAGAGGGCTGTGGGATTCAGGAAGCTGTAATTTTTATTTTGCTGTTGATTGTTTGTTTGTTTGTTTTCCATAAGGATGGGATTTGCCATCAGATTATGTAGCTGCTTAAGGTTTATGACAAAAATAGTTTAAAGCAGTCTAGCTTTGTCTGTGGTAAGAACTTTGTACTTTTTCAGGGGGAGAATAATATTTCTCTAATTGATTATTTGATTTCACTTTGCTATTTCTTCCTGTCAGTGTACAGACATATTTTTCTTTCTAATTTATTAAAAAAACTGACAACAAAAATCTTCCAAAAAAGAATCTGACTAGACTTGGTCCAACATTACCAACTTACTGATTTTTTGCTGAAATACGCTATTTGAGATGCTCCCATTCTGAAGCCAAGTGGTTAAGGTCCTGGCTTGGGATGAGGGAAGATTTGAAGTTCAAGCCACCGTTCTGAATCTGAGCAGTCTGGGATACAAACCTTCCATTCTAAATCAGGAACCTGAATTCCCCACATCCCAAGCCAATCTGTTAACTGGATGGACAGATGAATGCACACCTCTTCCCAAATTAAATATCTCAGAATTGATATTAAATTAGACACTGATATACAATTCCATTTTTATAAAAAAAAAAAAGTTTTCAATCCAAGGAAAAATAAAAAGGAAAATTGTCAGTCCTTGGCACTTCCTATGAAACAGATCTTGTTGTCCTGACTGTGGTCTGAACTTCATAAGTGTAGGAAGAGTAGAACAATAGAGCAAGCAGACTGCAGAAACTGTGGAAACTCATTCATTAGAAGACTTCACTGGTAGGCTGGAAAGTCATCCGTCTAGGACAGCTTAGAATAGTGAATCCTTCATCTGTGTAGTGGTTGAACTAAAGGACTATATGATATAATACTGTTCTTTGATTCTATCCTTTAGTGCAGGGGTGGGCAAAGTCCAGCTCATGGGCTGGATCCAACTGGCAGTAGACTCCATTCCCAACAGCCCCTGTCCATGTGGCTGGGGCCAGTTTCCATTGAGACCCCAGCAGCAGCCATGCTGTGATAGTGCAGGGCCAGGGTTTTCATGAAAACTGGCCTTAGCGGGGCTGGCAGGCAGCAGCGGTGTAAGTCTCTTCCTGGTGGGGGAGACCTGTGCTGCAGGCAGGAGACAGACGGGCTCTGCTGCTGCCACCCGTGTGGGGCAGGCAGTGGCAGCACCACTGGGAAGGGTGGCTATGGGGAGTTTTGACGTGACTATAGCCCCCCCCAACACTCCCCTAGCACAACCCCTGCTGGCAGGGCATGCAGCAGGGCGCAGAACTGCTCCAGAGCCCGGCTGAGATCTTGTGGCAGTGACAGTGTGATCCAGAGCCATGGCAGAGCTGCAATTTGCAGCCTGCATGCTCCAGGCAGGGGTGTGCAGGCAGTGGATCATGGCTCTGCCCCAGCTCCAGACGACCCTATCACTGCTGTAAAGAGCTGGAGAAGAGCTGCAATCCACGACCTACACGCCCCTGTCCATGGCACGTAGGCTGCAGATCATGGCTGTGCATCATGCTGTCACTGCTGCAAAATCCCAGCCGGGCCCTGGAGCAGCTCCGCGCCCTGCTTCATGCCCCGTCAGCGCTGCTGGGGCCAGTCTCCACGAAAATCCTGGCCTCCCTGCTATCACAGTGCAGCTGCTGCTGGGATCTCCTTGGAAACCAGCCACAGCCATGTAGGCAGGGGCTGCTGGGAAATGGAGTCTGGCCTCCAGCTGGATCCACCATTTTGCCCACCCCTGCTCTAGTGAGCCCTAATTTTACCTTCCTGTAATTCTATTCCTGATATATATGGCTTAGTTCCTTTCACTAGCCACTGATTTTGTAGGCAGGATGATAAGTAACTGTCTCAACAATGACTGGAAGTTGCTTCACAGACCAGTTATTGGTATGATATATAGTAAGATAATGGGTTGGTTGATGTTTACTATTATTCTAGAGTATTTTCTATGAAAGCTGATGTAAAGTCAATAACAAAGTAAATGGTCATAGAGCTAGGAGATGTAAAGTTTTGTTTATTGGACCATTATTATTTAGACATGTTTTTATCACTCTTTAGTGAGGTACCATATTCAGTTTCCTTGCACAATCATTTAATTTTTTTAACTATATTTATTAATTAATCCAATTTATCAAATCACAAATTTAATACTTAAAAATAAATCCAGTTCCCTAAAATATATATATATATAGAGAGAGATTTTCCATCTAGATTGCTCTATACACAATCTTTTTGGAAGCATTTAATGCTCTCCAATCTGTCTGTAGAGTACTTCAAGCTCTTAAACCTGCATTGCTCTCTCATGATTCCAGAGTCTCTCCATTACCAGCATAGGGATTCTAGCTGCCTAATATTGATAACTTGAATTGTATTCTAAAGCAAATCCTAGGCATTGCATTATTTAAAGACCAAATTTGAATCCTTGCATTCATCTCTTTGCTTCCTTTCCCTAACAATAAAATGAAGCTAGTATTTCCCCACCTGACTAGGGCGTGGGAGTATGAATCAATTATTTTACATGAGATACTCTTCAGCATTGAATCCATCTGAGCTGGGATCTTGTTCTAAGCTCACGGTGAAGCCTGGTTAGATTTAAAAATCACTTCTATTTTTGGCTGAAGTACATCCTTCATAATCCCTCATATCCTTACAATACTGTCCATTCCTTTTCTCATAATCATTTTCTGGCCCTCATTATAGACAAGATCAATACTTGTGAAGTAAAATATTATATTATTGTGCCTGCCACATAGTGCAATTGCTGAGGTTTCTAATTCTTCACTGCCTGATGTTTTTGGATTTGCTTGACCTAACAGTAGGTGAGAGTCCCTGTGGCAACATTGCAAACTTTAAAAGCTATGGTTTTGATTTGTAAAAAATGTTCTGAATAGCCTTTTGAACGAAAAAAACCCCTATTAAAAAGCTGTATGAGCCTCAGAAACAGTCATGAGGGACCTGTTCCTTGAAGTAGCATGTCCTAGATGTAATGTGTGGAACTTTACAGATTCACAGCACTTTTAAAGTGATGATATGAGTATTGTATTGGTGTCCATATTATATAGTGTCTACATAAGTTCATTTGTCTTGACCCAGCTAAATAATTTTTGCTTGTCTTAACCAGGGATAAGTTGGTTTTCAAAGATTCCAGGCTGGAGCTACTATTAAACAATATTTTCTTGGATTAAGGGATCCTTTGATCTCTCTGTGGTATGGGAAGACAAAATAGCACACAGAATTGTACAAGGAGGATAAAGAGAAACCAAAGCATTTAGTCTTGGTTTCAAATAGATTATGGTTACATTTTATAAAGATTCCTCAGAACATAGTTATGTGGCCAGCAGATATCTGGTTGCTTGTTCCTTGCCATTTAATGAGAGGGGTTTGGCTAGCAAGGTTGGCATTACCAACAATGAGGACCAGGCCCTGTACTTTTCATATATTCTCTTTGACAAAGTAGGACTGATGTTGGTGCAGTTCTTTTTCCATACAGATATATGCTTCAATATAACATAAAAAAGAATCAGGCAGATCATGTCACTGTGCTTATTTGTATTTGTTCTCACTCCAAATGCATCTCTGATTGTGTTGCCATCTTGTGTTTGAATCCTCAAATGTAGTCAAAATGGGAATAATACTGGTAAACAGATTGTGATGTTATAACAGTGAAATCCTGACTGAGATGGTTGTTTCTCATTCTCTGGAGTTACTAATCAAATGGCAAATTGTAATGGTAGAAGTCCATGGTTGTCCTTTTCTACTATATCTTTGCCAGGTTTGGTCATTCATCTGCAAATTACTCACTGTTCTTAAGTCCTTCCATCAACTGAAATCATTTCCCCTTCAAAGATAGTAAAAGAACCTTGAAGAAATATTGAGATCGTTCTTTTTTTTTAATATTCCTTTCTTAAATGAAATCATTAAATTTCAGATACCCTGGGATATTCTCATGATGCTGATAAATAATAAATACGACATGGTGAAACACGCAGTGTGCTGAAATGTTCTGTATTTGCAAGTCATATGAACCAGTTGGATGCTATATTAATCAGTAGGATATAGGAACCTGAATAGAATAGAATAGATGGTATTATGTCAATATCTGTACAGGCAGCAGTCACAGATGTTGACTCTAAAAGAGAACAGCTGTACAATTCTACAACAAAGCGGTGAGGTTCTAAACATTTAAAATGTGTATTTCCTTTTCTTCCCTTTGGACAAATGTGCAGTAATATTTAAAGAGTTCAGGAGAGAGCTTGAGAACTCAAAAAAATCATTTTGAAAGTTAGCCTTGTCATGGACTGCTGACTAACTGCCTGTCTGCATGACGCTGCTTAGCAACAACACCAGACAGGCAAGCTGATGAGAGCTGCTTGGAATATTGAGTCGCAGAAACAATAAAGCCTCATTTCAGGGTAATGCTTATCAACTTCTCACTGTATGAATAGTCATGTGTACGATAATATCCGGTGTTCTGCCTTTTCTGCAGTGGTAGCATGTGCAGGAAGGCACAAGGAAGGTCTGTTCTGACACAAGTATTTACCTCCCTTACTATGGCTTTTTTCACTGTGGACTAGATTCTAAGGCTGGGTATAGACATTCAGAAAGCCTGGGGTGGAAATTATCTAAGTTTCTGTAAGCAGCATAGTTTAGATCAGTTGTGAACAGAACACACATTTCCCCTTTGGTTGGTGGGGCAAATCTCAGACTGGGTCCAACCATTTTTAAGCTAGTCTGTGTGTGCCGAACTTCTGTTCTGTTACAAGTCTAGACCCATTTCCAATCACTTATACTGGTAAAAGTATAATGTCTCTGCCTGGCTTATACGTGCTGTGTTACAAAAATCCTTCAGTGACTCAGAGTTACAATTCTTCCTCTGCTCCACTTTACAGAATAAAGGTGTAAGAGGAGGTATAAAAGTTCACCCTTTTGTTTGGCACAGCTTATTTTCTCATGTGTGTCTAACAAGCTAAATGGTATTGAGAGTGTCACGGTTCTTCCCACTCTTGACTATACTCTTCTCTCCATCCCATTTCAGAGGTTCAGTAACCACTGCTCTCCAGTGGGGTGTATTTCACTAGCAGAGGCAGTGTGGTTTTCAAAGTCGTGGAAAGGAACCATAGCATTAGAAGGAACATCAAGGGTCATCTAGTCCAACTCCTTCCTCTGTATAAATGCTGGATTTACTGTTCCTAAATCACACCAGATAAGTGCCTCTTCTAGATAATCCCCAGCAAGTGAGATTCCACAACTTCTCTAGACAGCCTGCTCCACTGTCCCACTGTTCTCAGTTTGGGAGTTTTTCCTCATATTGAATCTGTATGTGGTTTACTGTAGTTTAAACCCACTGACTCTTGTCTTAGCCTTGTCAAGGAAGATTTTTTTCTCTCTCTCTCCTTTGCACCAGTCTTTCTGATATTAGAAAGTTGCTATCATGTTTCCTTTTAAATGTACTTTCCTCTGAATCAAAGTATGCCTATTTCCTTAGCCTTTTCTTGTACAGCTTATATTCCAACTCCTTTATCATCTGCACTGACCTCTGGACTCTCCAGTTTTTCTACAGCCTTAATACAATGCCTAAGACCTTGAGGTATTAGATTATTGAAGGAAAATATGTACATGCAGAGGCATAACAAAGCAGCTCCTGGAGCATCAGGATGCATAGGGGCATCAGTGACTTGCAGCTAGTGCTGACACAATTATACAGCTCGGGCAGTAGCTGATATTTTTTCAGCCCAAACTGGCACTCAGGTTGGCTGTCCCAGTCATCCTGCCCTAGTTATGCTACTGTGTATATGTTACTTCTCAGGGGTACCTTCTGGCATTATTTGCTGGTACGGTTTGAAGTTTAAAAATACTGCTGTTGAAAACAAAGTGATATCCTGGAAATATTTCAGCCCTTCCCAAAGAGGATTGGTTCTGGCCAAGGGCAATAAAGTTGTCTTTAACACGTGCCTAGGAGCTGTAATTCTCTTGGTCTACCGTAGGGGGACCCAACCTATGATCTCACAGGGTGAAGTATCAAGCATGTGACCCATGCTGTCTCTTTCACAGCTGGAGTCATAATCTGAGCTTGGCTGATGAGAGCAATATTGAGGAGGTTTACTCTTGTGCACAGAAGACTAAGAGCTGTTTATTTTTTTAAAAAGAACCTCCCCCGCTGCCCTCCCCACCCCCTGCTGCCACCACCAAAAAACCCCACAAACCTAACATTTTTGGGAGGATCTTGAAATTTTGGTGAAATATTATTTGATCTGAGCCTAAGGTGACCAATTTTTCATGCAACTCAGATGTAACTTTCTTCTCTTTGCACAACATGTTCAGGCTTTGGCCATCAGAAAAAAAAGCTTGAAGGTTTTTTTTTAAAGCAGGGATTAATAATATGCATGAGACTTCATAGGCACAACATCTTATGGGTTCCCTCTCCATTACTTATAATCAGGGATCCGGGTTTTCTGTTCACCATGGAAAAACACAGATTTTTTTTTTTCATTTTAAGGAGAAAAACATGGGAAATTGTGATTTTTTTTCCCCCTTGTAGGCTGTCAGACTTCTAGCCTACAAGGGGCTGAGGGGAGCAGGAGGAGGGCGCTCAGGCAGGGGGCGCTATGTGCATGTGTGTGTACACATGCACGTGGCAGCAAGGCAGCATGCAGCTCCTGCAGCTCCCCACAGGTAAGTCTGGGGTGGGGGCAACTGAAGCCCCCATAGTGGGGCAAGGAGTTGGGCAGAGCTGGGGCTGAAGGTGCTGCCCAGCTGGGTTGGTGCTTAGTCACAGAGCCCTGGCAGCTGGGGGCCTCTGATAGCAGGGCTGGGGGGCAGCAGGTTGTGAGTGAAGGACACCAGTAGGACTAGGGGGATAAGGGGATGTGGGTGGGAAGTGAAGGACAATGGTAGGGCTGTGGGGCTGTTAGTGGGGAGTGAGGGGCATGGGCAGGGCTGAGGGCTGTGGTTTGGAAGTGAGGGGCAATAGCATGGGCAGAGCGCTGTCATATCACGGCTGCTCAGCACCACAAAATGGAGTGGGGGGGGGCACAGCTGTGGCTGGACCCACATCCCAGTGAACAAAGGAGGCATGGGGAACTCTGATTTTCCATGATAGAAAACCCAAAATCAAACTCCAAAATGTATATGTATTTAGAATGTATTTTATTATAGTGATTGAGGCACTGGTAGGCTTCCAAATTGCTTTAAAATTGTAAATGTATCAATAAAATCAATAAAGCATTGTGTTTAACTGGTACTTATATATATAGTGGTATTTCATTTTAATCACAGAAAAAATGTGAATTTTGGGGGATTTATGAGAGTATTTGTGATTTTTAAATGGAGAAAACCAGGATCCCAACTTTAAAGAAGGTGACTGTAGAACCTTTCATACTATACAAAACTATAACAAAATGTGTTTACAGAATTCAGTAATACATTCAGAATTAAAATAAAGGAAAGCAAGAGGAGAGTAAAATTATGAGCCAGAGGTTGACTTTGATTTGCTAGATTCTTGTTAGCTGAAATATAGCCCTTAACCTTCTTTTCCCCAAGTGCTGTAGACATTCTCAGTGAGTACTCTGATGCATCTTATTACTACAGTAAGATTAAAACAAAATTTAGATTTAGATGCACATAAATAAGACTAGCCTCTGCAGTTAAGCTAACTAAGATACAATTACAAAAGTGATCATTTCTCATGCTTCAGTGCATTAAATGATCTCCAGCTGGAGACAGGAAAGAGATTTCTCCCTGTGCACAACTAATTGCATTACAGAAGGATTTTGTCTTTCTCTGAAGCATCCAGCCTTAACCACCATTTGAAAGAGAATGCAGGATGCATAATACACAGAATAATAATAAATACTTGGCAAATGTTGAACCAGTTTTGAATGGGAGAAAATCTCCAAAATTGTCCCACCATTTCCATTTACACCTAAAATTATGCAAGTGTAACTGACAGGTACAAATAAATTGTAGGTATCCACTGTATGACTGGTCCCAAGTTGCAGTTTGAGTTGGATGATTTTATTGTCATTTGCAATTTCTGTCTACAAAATTGTAGTATTGGGCTTCCAGATTGATGGTCTTAGATAATGTGTTCCTATATCTGTAAAACTGCTCACACACACAGTGCAGCATCAGTCTGTCAGGAAGGTAGCTAAATATTACTTTTCTTATTTTTCAATGGAAAGAATTTAGAGCTTAAGTGAGTTGTGCAATTAATACATCAGTGGCAGAGGCAGAATTAAGATTCAGTGAGTTCAAAGATCATAACTGCATACACTGAACTAGGTTCTATTTTTGGGGAGAGGCATAACCATCACTGAGTCATCTGGTGTAGGCATCATATTTTGCAGCAAAACAGTAGAATATGGAAGCACTGTAGGATGTGGAGGTACTGTAAGCTGTATGGGTTGGTTTAGTAGCTTTACAGCAAAACCTTAATAGTCTTCCATGTATGTAATCTCAGATGGCTTATAAGCTCAGCCATTCATAAAATAACTTGTACAGGTGTTTTGAAGACAATCTCTTGTACCGAGGGGAAAACGAAAAGAGGCAAGCTGGATAGCACTAGCTGGATTTTATACTTTTAGACACTCATGTATTTTCCAATAGTTTTACCTAAGTCTTATCACAGTAGGCTGGTTTCCTCTGTGGCTTTTGTTTAAAAATATCTATTCTTTGATCCACCTAATTAATTCCAGGTGTACTGGGCTTTTTAAATAGACTGAAAGGCAGTTAAATTTCTGTACCTAGGAATCTAACTTCTCATCTTTGTTTGCAAGGTACAAAGTACTGGCATTTATAGTTTCTACTTTTTAAAGAGAAAAAATTCATAGATTTAATAGATTTCATAGACACTAGGATTGGAAGGGACCCCGGAGGATCATCAAGTCCAGACCCCTGCCCCAGGTGCAGGAAGTCAGCAGGGGTCATAGGATCCCAGCAAGATAAACATTCAAATGTCTCTTGAAGGCATTCAAAGCAGGGCTTGAACCACCTCTGGTGGCAGTCTATTCCAAACCTTGGGGGCTCAGACAGTAAAGACGTTCTTCTTTATGTCCAGCCTGAAATGGTCATGGAGGAGTTTGTGACCATTCGTACCTTGTCATCTCTTGGGGTGCTCTGGTGAACAAATGTTCCCCCAGATCGTGGTAAGCACCCCTGATAAATTTGTAGGTGGCCACCAGATCACCCCAAGCTTGTGCTTTTCCAGGCTGAAGAGTCCCATGGCTCTCAGCCTCTCGTCATAAGGTCTGTTTTCCTGACCTCTGATCATGCACGTGACTCTCCTCTTCACTCTCTCAAGCTTCTCCACATCCTTTTTGAATTGTGGAGCCCAAAACTGGACGCAGTACTCCAGCTGCAGCCTCACCACGGCCGAGTACAACAGGAGAATGACGTCCTGGGATTTGCTTGAGAAGGTTCTATGGATGCAAGCCAGCGTTTTGCTCACTTTACTAGCTGCAGCATCACATTGAAGGCTCATGTTCATCTTGTGATCAGTCATAACCCCCAAGTCCCTTTCGTCTGTATTGCTAACCAGCGTACCACTGCTGAGCCTATGAGCACGCTACAGGTTTTTCCTCCCAAGGTGGAGAACCTTGCATTTTTCGGTGTTAAACACCATCAGGTTTTCATCCTCCCATTTCATGAGCCTGTCCAGGTCAGCCTGGATCAACCTCCTGTCCTCAGGTGTGGATGCTTTACCCTAGAGTTTTGTGTCATCGGTGAACTTGGCCAGTCCATTGCTGAAACCAATGTCTACATCATTAATGAAGATGTTAAAAAGTATAGGCCCTAGGACAGAGCCTTGAGGGACCCCACTGGTCACAGCGTACCACAATGATTGACTTTCATCAACCACCACCCTCTGTGTCCTACAGCAGAGCCAATTCCCCAGCCAGCGGATCATGGTGAGGTTGAGGCTGCAGTTAGCCAGTTTTGCCAAGAGGTGATCATGGGATACCAGATTGAAGGCTTTTTTAAAGTTGAGATGCATGACATCAATCTCTTCCCTTTGTCCAGGTGATAGGTCACCTGATCATAAAAGGAAATGAGATTGGTCAAGCAAGATCTACCCGCAACAAACCCATGCTGGCTATCGCTCAGGATGTTGCCGTCACCTAGTCTGTTAAGGATGGCCTTGTTGATAATCTTTTCCAAGACCTTCCCCAGGATAGAGGTCAGGCTGATAGGCCTGTAGTTTGCTGGATCCACTTTCCTCCGTTTCTTGAAGATAGGCACAACATTGGCCTTCTTCCAATCTTCAGGCACTTCACCAGAGTGCCAGGAGTTCTTAAAGATCCGTGCCAGGGGCTGAGCTATGATGCTAGCCAGCTCCTTGAGTACCCTCAGGTGTAAACCATCAGGTCCGGCTGACTTGAAGGTATCCAGCCTGCCAAGGTTTTCCTTCATGAGGTCAGCTTGATGGAGGGTAAGGAAATCTCCCTCACCTGGGTCTCCCTGTCCCACAGTGGGTAGGGGCATTCCATGGGACTGGTGAAAAACTGATGC
Organism: Gavialis gangeticus; assembly: GCF_001723915.1. Classification (NCBI taxonomy): domain Eukaryota; kingdom Metazoa; phylum Chordata; order Crocodylia; family Gavialidae; genus Gavialis; species Gavialis gangeticus. The sequence continues at coordinate 45,728,111 of NW_017729004.1, read as the reverse complement.
AAAGTACCCATTTAGCAAGTTTTGCTTTTTCCTGGGCATCGGTTGTCAGTTGTCCCATTTGGTTTACTATGGTCCAATGTTGCCTTTGCTTTTTCTCTGGCTTCCCACATATCTAAAAAAGGACTTTTTATTGTCCTTGATACTTGTAGCTAGTTGGAGTTCTGTTGCAGCCTTGGCTTTCCTGGTTTGCTCCCTGAAGGTCTGGACCAGAGCACAGTATTCCTCCTTGGTGGTGGTTCCAGTCCTCCATCCTTTGTAAGTCTGTCTGTTTAAATGCAGGAGGCCCACTAGTTCCCATAGGAGCCAAGGGGGCTGCTGTGCCCTTTTGCTGCCTTTCCTCTGGGATGGGAAAGACTTTGCTCATGCATCCAGGATTGCTCCTTTGAGCAGCAACCACTTGTCCTGAACTCCCCTCCCCTTTGGGTTGTGGCTCTTTAGGGCCTCACTGTAAAGCCGCCTTAGCTTGTTGAAGTCAGCTTTCCTGAAGTCAAGGTCTTCTGTATTACTGACTGACTTGCCAGCTTTATGGCGAATGGTGAAGGTGATCAGCTCGTGGTCACTGTCACCCAGCTTCCCTTCAATCATTAGGTCACTAATTAGGTCATCCCCAGTTGCTAGTACAAGGTCAAGCAGTGCTTTACCTTTTGTCGGTCCATAGACTTCCTGCGTCAGATAGAGGTCATCCACGCACGAGAGAAAGCTTTGTGACTGCTTGGAGTTGACTGAGTGCTCTTCCCATGAGATGTCTGGGTAGTTGAAGTCTCCCATGACAGCCATACACCAGGAGCATGCAGCCTCAGCCAATTCCCTGGCAAACTCCTGGTCAAGGTCTGGACCCTGGGTAGGGTATCTATAGTAGACTCCCTCCATAATATCCCCTGTGCCATGTTCCCCACAGATTTTAACCCAGAGGGTCTCAAGTCCATCTTGGATGCCAGTGTTGGCTTGCAGGGATGCGTAGCTTTCCTTGACATAGACAGCTACAACCCTGCGCCTTTTGTTCACTCAATCCCTCCTGTACAGGGTATTGCCATCTATACCTGTGGTCCAGTCATGGGTGGAATCCCACCAGGTCTCCGTTATCCCTATGACATCATAGTTATTTGTGTTTAGCAGGAGGACAAGTTCCTCCTGTTTATTCCCCAAGCTCCTGGCATTTGTGTATAGGCATGTAAGTGTCCCCTTGGGGGCCTTTTCCTTGCCTACAGTTTGTTCCAGGGCTGGGGCAGTGGTGGGTTCCCTTAAGTGCCTTGGCCTGCTGGCCTTGCAAGGGTTGCTCAGTGGGCTAAGCCTGGTGGGCTTAGTTTATGACAAAATCCTCTGAAATTTTACAGGTTTTATTTGTAGGGCAACCATTCTCAATTAAGGGTCAATGGTAATTTTAAGAAATGCTACATCATGACCCACAGGGCTCTTCCAGATGAACATGATTGTGTGGTATGCATATGCAGGTGTTCCTAATGCTGCTACTTTGCAGGAGATCCCGAGATAAAAAAAAAATCATGCCAAAAATAAGTGGGGCAGTGCACTTAGCAGCACTCATAGCCCAAAACCAGAGCCTGGCCAGCCAAAGCCACACTCAAGCTGCTGGCCAGGCTCCCTGCTGCATGAGCACCACAGCTGCAGCTCCTGGAGGCCCTCAGGCCCCAGGTAAGGCTGCTGGGATCAGCACAGTTGCTGGCCCCAGCCTTCCCTACCCAACCTGGGGTAACCTGCTGTGTGCCAGAGTGTGCATGGCATGGGCTTGAAAGCCAGGTGATGTGTAGAGAATTAATGATAGTGTGGTGTGCTGTAAAGGCTTCTTTGGGACTACATCCATGATTCATGCAAAGTTTTATCATTTGTCTGTAGAGTGGTTACCCCAGCCTCAGGCAAAAATAAAACTTTCATATTCTACCATGCCATATTGTTCTCTCTATTTATAGAGACACACATATAAACACAGGACATTATAAAAATAATATAGTCTGAAGAATGAAAATGTTGCACTTAGTCTTTCTCAGATCTAATACATTAAATGTAATAATGTAAAATAAGAATCAAAAAGTTTTCAGCTATTCAGTGAAATCAGAGCATGGCTTGCTCCATAATGAATTGAAATTTGAGAGCTGGACAGTAGGAAATTATTAATTTCAGTTAGAGTCCTTTGAGATGTGGTATACTCAGCATTCATTTCTCTCTCTCTCAAAATATGTTAGCAGTGCCAAAAAATGCCTGAGTACTTAGGCATGCATGGATAAGGGAAATGTTTTGCAATACTGACATCAAGTTATATAAGAAGTCAGGAGACCTGATTCATCCAGGAAGAAAGTCTGAATAGAAAAGCTTTAGAAAAATGAAGTTAACAAAAGTACAGGTGACCCTGACCATTCACAGGGGATATGTTCTTGAGATCCCCATGAATGGTGAAATCTGCAAATAAGGCACCGCGTTCATGAATGCAGTGCTCCCAGGGGCTGGTGGGGGGGCGGGCATAGCTGCACTGGTGATGGCAGGAGCCCAGCGGCGGGAGCCTGGTGGCGCCAAGCATGGAGCTCCTGAGGAGCTCCTGCAAGTGTATTTAAGATGCGGGTTCGGCATTCACAAATATTTGAAACCATGAATACCAAACCCGCGAATAGTGAGGGTTTCCTGTATAATCAAAGTCTTTGTGTTAATTTGTGCCCCCCCTTGGGATGAAATGATTGAAACAATCCCTTGAGACAATCAATTGTTGGGATTGGCAAAAAGATACATCATTATTTGAAGGACAGCTGCAACAATTGTTCTGATGCTGGCACATGGTGTTTTCACAAGTGCATGGGAACCCCACTCAGAGGAACGATCTTATTGCTACCTTTTTGATGAAATGGAATTAATACCACCCCCTTAATAAGCTCTGTCAGCACTAGAGATCAGGTGAAAAGACCATCTGTGTACCCAGCCCAACCTTTTTTAATGTGATGAGTAGTGCCAGCAGCACTACCTAACTCCCTCCACTGTGCCCCACAAAGCCTACAAGTGAAGTCTGCCACAGTATGAATGGGCAAGTGAGAGCTTCTTGCATCCTTCCACCTCTTGTGCATTCTCCACTGGCCACCCATAAATTGCCTTGTTTTATATATATATATGAATCCCAAGTACAAAAAACAGCCAAACAACATCAACAAAAAGCCCTTTGAGAGAGGGATTGCTGTGGCCTTGTACAGTATAATACCAAATGGGACCTTTGTTTGCTACCAAACATAAATATTTACTACTTATAATAAGCATTATCTCATACACAGAGGTAGACAGAAATATATATATTACAATATGAAGCACCTTTCCAAATGAGATTCATGGAAATATCTAAATTAAGTATCATTCCTGTGGAGACATTATTACATACTCACAGGGCATGTGAGGGAGTCTTGTATCAGTGTGATGGCTTTGAATCCAGAGGAAGTTTCACTAGTGCTAATCCTGTTTTACATTTAGCACATCTTTGCTGGACATTACAGCCAATGTAAAAAGAAAAATCCCTTTTTGCAGGTGAGCACATTTTTATCAATGGCCTTTTGAAGATTTGTTTCAGTTTACACTTAGTGTTAGAATAATTAAGGGCATGCTGTGTTCCTTCCATATGATATGTTGTAATAGAATAACATGTACTTTTAAACGATATGCTTTGAATCTTCAGGAAACTTTTTAGTATGTTTTTTCAGACAGCTTTGAGTTTGATATCTGGGGCTTTTTACTACACAGCTTCATTTTCATTAAGCTTCAATTATTTTGTTCTTGATGTTTTAAAACTCTTTCAAGTAGTATAATGCTGTTTTTCTCAAATAGAAGCAGTCTGGCGTAATTAACTCTGTCATAATACATGTCTGCATTGCTGTTGAATAATTGCATAAACACAGTGATAAACAAAGAAAACATACATAGATAGTGTAACAAGACAGCCGCCACCGTCAAAATGTCTGGAGCATTCCATAGTGCAGAAAGACCAACGCCGTGAGTGCTAGGATCAAAGGGTCTTAATTGTTTTCAACAAGCAAAAATTACTCAAAGAAGTGGAAATGGTGCATTTCTGCTCTGCTGGAAGCCCAGGCTCCACAAAATGCATACAAAGAGGCTTTATGGGCATAGCCCACTGAGACAGCGACATTCGTATTAAATGTCCTCAAGAAAAGGTGAAAAGAGAAAAATGAGTGAGGCTGCATATTCTCTATTCATTATATGAAGGGAGCAGCAGGTTACAGTGGGCACATCTACACGTGCCCCTATGGCACCATTGTTACTGAGCTGTCATTTATTGCTTCCTTTAGGAAGTACTAAATGATGGTGACGTAACAGCCATTATTGCATCGTGCCAGTGGCACAGTTACTTCTAGCCACTACATCACCATAGCAACACACTATAGCTAGGGAGAACATTGCAATGGTGACACAGTGCCGTGTCACAGTTTGTGCCCACCAGCGCTACATCACTGTAGCATGTTCCTATGGCAACATAGCTGTAGACATGCCCAGTCAGTATTATCCACCTGCCCCACATGCAGAAGTGACAGACGGACTATGCCAATGACTTTTATTTTTATGTGGATCAAGTCCAAAGTTCAATACATAATTTTTTCCTGTCATTTTCTCCACTCATACTTACCTTTTGTTTCCTCTTCCACCGACTTCTCAACATCCAACTTCTGCAGCAATAGTATTTTTTCATCTTACAGAAATGTAGGAGTTGGCTATATAAAATGTTCTATGTTCCTCTTACCTTGATGGTGGACTGGCTGGAATGGGTGCCATATGCAACAGTCCCAGACTAGCGGTGTGCCTATTGTATGCAGAATGACACCTGAACCAGCTGAAGTGGTTGCTACATATGACACCAACCAGCGACACAGGCACCACATGCAGCACAGGTTGTGGACCAGTTCAGGTACGGTGGGTGCTGTGTGTAGTAGGGGGAGAAATGCCATGTGCAGCACAGACCCTGAGCCAGCCAGAATGGGCACCATGTGGGGCACAGATCCTGGACCAGTTTGGGGAGAGGGGCTTTGTATGCAATGTGGTACAATCACAGACCAGCTAGGATAGGTGCTGTGTCCAGTGCATATCCTGGACCATGCACTCTGGGCCCATCTGGCAGGCTACTCATGGGTCAACTCAGACCCAGGGGCAGCACTGGGGGCAAGGCGACAAGGTTAAACTGGCTGGATCCAGCCCACAGGTCATATTTTTTACACTGCTGACCTACACTGTTTGCCAAAGCACAGAATTTGCTTTGTCTTATAGAAAGTTCACTGTGAAAATGTTTGCAGTAAATTTCATTCCACAAGTCTGAATAAAGTTGCAAGGCCTGCTGCAAGCATGCCTTTAGCTAAATGTCCACCTTCTAATTGCTGTTTTTACAACCTCATAGTATATTATATTTTCTTACTTTTTTGTTTATTATCTAGTTTCTGAGGAGTTATTTTGCAATGATACAGAACAAAAAAGCAAAGCAAAAGTTTTAAGTAACATTGTTTTCTAATGAGATTAAGCAATTTTCAGAATGATGCTGCTCAAGGATAGTGTCGTCCATTACCAGTCATGAAAAATATTATTTAACTGTCAGAATGCATTTTTATGTACATCTATTTTTTTTTAAAAGAATGTGTGGACCCCACCTCTTAATCTAAAGTTATTTAGAGATTTATGTTACTATGCGGACAAAGTAGTGTTGATATTATAAGCTGTTTTAGATACTTCAGCATTACAAGATCTGTAGTTTAAATGCAGTGAAAACTGCCTTAAGCAACTAATAAAAGTTATCTGTCTAATGGAAATAATCTACAAAAGGTGAGGTTGAAGTGAACTTAGTATATAATGAGTTTGTGAATTTGTGGATTATTTTATAATACAAGACACTGCATAAAAAAGATTGTTGTACAGATTTCATTGTATAAAGCCTATATTTTTAATGTGAAGCTTATATTTCCATACATAATGTGTTCGTGACCTTCCATATGGTTCTAATAAAATGCTACAAAGATGTACATTGCAGGTGACAAAATTTGAGTTGGCAGTTTGAACACATTGGCTTTACATTGTGGTAAGTAACTGCAGAGTGAGCATCAAGAAAGGGATTTTCTTTTTTTAGTTTCTGTTTATGAAATTGTTAATCCAGGTTCTGGGAAAATAATAGTTTTAAAGTAGCAAGATAATTCAAGTTCCAGTGTGTAGTTTCTGTAATTAACTAGTTAGATTAACAAAATGGATTAAGTGTACATATTGCTTAGGCTGCCTTCCGTGGTTGGGTCCAGGATTTTATAAAGAGGGGTGCAGGAATAGCAACAGCTCTGCTTCACTGGCTGCACCGCCCCCCCGATGGACAGGCCACACTCTGGTAACAGTAGCCAGGGACTTCTCATGTGAGAAACTTCCTCCCAACCCCGTTCTTGGCACCCCTCCCTTCCTCTTTCCTTTGCCCCCTCCCTTGGCCACTGCTCCCACCATCCCCAGCTGCCAAGCTTCAGAAGGGGGAGCTTCAGAGCTCCTCCTGCTGTGCTCCAGAGCTGCTTCTGCTCCATTCCAGCCAGGCTGTATGGGGAGCTGGGCTCACCCTGGGACAGTGACAGGAACAGCGGCAAGTGGGTTCCTCCTCTCTAAGCATGCTCCCAGGCTAACAGAGAACATTGGGGGTGAGGCAGGGATGGTGCGGTGTGACTCAGGCAAGGAGGAGGAATCTGCCTACTGCAACTGCCACTGTCCCAGGTCAAGCTCAGCTCCCCATACAGCCTGGTGGGACCAGGGCAGGAGCTACTCTGGAACTCCTCCCACACCTGAGGCATCTAGAGTCAGTGAGGGTAATGGTGAGTTGAGGGGTAGAGAGTAGGAGGGGATGTGCCACGAGCATGAAAGGGAAGGTTGGGGAATGGGGAAATTTTTACATGATTTGGGGACTTTAAAGAAGTTTCTGGCTGCTGCTGCTACTTCTCCTAGGCATGATCTGAGAAGGGTGTGACCATGCCACTGTGCGCCTCCTCTGGATCTGTACATGCTACCTTCTGATATGTGGTAAAGACTATATTGTAAATAAGGGATATGGGTGAAAACATCTTAAAATCTTTTCACTGTTGACTTCAGACTAAAGGGGAAGTATCAAATGAGGCTAGGTACAGACATTACATCTTTTCCAGTTTAGGTGGTCAGAAATTGGTCTATACCTGCAACAAAACAGAAGTTTGGGGGACAGACTGATTTCAAAATGGCAGATCCCAGTCTAAGATAGATCTGAATCCATGTAATATGTGACTTACTGGAGTTGGACTGGGCTATGAAACATCAGTGTCAATCTACTCATGAATCAAGGCAGGTCACTATCTGCTGGTATCCCATTTGGCTGTACGATGTCCCTGCTCACAGGGATCATGGCTTGGCTACACCACCTTCAAGGTCTCTGTCCATCAGCAGCAGGCAGAACAGAGATGGGAGGGAGCAAGACTTGCAAGCTGCTGTGGGGAGGCTGTGCCAGCAGTGCACCCAGATTCATGGCCCAAGTCAGGGGGGCACAGAACACCCCCAGCCAGCACTGAATTCCTGACTGAAGCCACTTCTCTGAAGCTGTGGAAGCATGGCTGCCCATCCTTCTCCCCTTCCCCTGGGAACCAATGCCCAGTGTCTGCTGAGAAGCAGCTTCAGCCAGGAATTTGATACTGGCTCCAGGTGGGATATCCTGCAAGCCTTTCCCAGAGCTGCTGTGGCACAGGGTCCCAGGGCTCAGCACAGGGTGGGGGCACTCTGTGGCCTGGTGACCTGAGCTAGGAGTTCAGGGTATGCCATTGATACCACCTCCCCCCAGGAGCTCGTGAGCCTCGCTCCCTCCCTGCTCTGTCCTGTCTGGTAAGGATGCCCCTGCCCTCACCCCAGACAAAGCTCAGGGGCCCCTATGCCACCAAGCAGGGTGAGAACACCCCCTCCCTGTCACTGTCTCTGTAGCCTGGAGACAGGTGCCAGCTGCATGACAGATGACAGGGCAGCAGGGAGAGGCATGTGCCTGACAGCCAATGAGGGATGGCACAGACATTTGGCTGCATTTGGCTGCCTTCAGTAATGTCCAGCACAGGGGAGATGTGCAGAAGCACCCTCCACCTTCTGGCCTTGGCCAGTGCAGGCTTCTGCCTGCCTCCCACAACCAAAGAGTGAACATGAGTTCCATGCACTGTCAGTCCAATTGACATAGTTGAGATAAACTTGCATAGGTTGGATCAATTTTTCCTCTGGCTTTTTGACTGTCTGGACTTAGCCTGAAAGTTCAATTTGGACAATTCATTTAATTGAATAGGTGAATTCAGAAATGAGGGGAAATAAAGTACCAAAAGAAACTAAATTACTCAAGTAATAATAAATAAAGTGAAAAAAATCTATGTTCACAATTAAACAGTAGGAAATAACTATGATTATTTGAGTGCCAGTTGTCAAGTAGTGGTTGACAAAATTATTAAATATGTTTGTAAGGAGGAGAGCTTGTGTACTCAGTCAGTAGTTGTGTTTTCACTGTATTTCTTAACAAATTCATGGTCTGTTCTTTTTAAACATAACTCTCTCTCCAATGTAAAGATGTAAACTAGGCTGCCTAGTCCATGAGTGGATGTTCACAGGAAGAGCACTTTAGCTATTCAAACCTCCAGAGTTTGTAAAGCTGAATTGAAAATCTTGCAAAAAATGCTCTTGGGAGATTTTGGCATTAATATTTCTGGAACTCTGTGACAAGACAGCACATACCAAAAGCTCTGTGCAGACAGATAACAAAGATCTTTTCTAAAGAAAATGCTTTGTAAAAGCTCAACACAACTGCTCTGAGCCCCTTCCTAGAGACAGTTTAGCAGTAAGTTATAAATATTCCATAGTGTACTTTTTCTTGCATTGTAGCCAGGGTGGTGATAAGCTTAGACATGATTTTGTACATTTTTTTCCAAGACTATGTTGCTGTTATTGATAATGCTCAACACAAACAGTCTACTTGGGTATATACAGATTAATTAGAATGATAGATAACAAGTCAGTTTTTTGTAAGTCAGGAAAAAAGTTAGCCACTTGACACAAGAAGTTAAGCTCCAGTATCTACAAGAGAAATGCTATTGCTACATGCACTCTGTAGCAACAGGAAAATAAACCACTAAACAAATGCTATTTTAATTCCAAACCATGGCTGTGTTTTCATACATCAATTAGAGATCCTGCCTAACATGGAAAATAGGATAGATTTGTAGACAGCCTTCATCATCTGCCTATCCAAGCCCAGCTCTGTGTGGGATCCCTCCAAGGTCCTATGTACCAACCTTTTGAGTACTACCCAATTCAACTATCCAGATCCTCAGAGAGTAGCTGCAACACAAGGGTCACAAAGAAATACTAGACCTGAGGTTGTAATAGGCAGCCATCGATCCTCTGGATCATGGTGTACATGTAAGAGGTCTAGTCAGATGCCTGATGAAGCCATTTGTGGCTGACAAGCTCAGTTCAAGAATGACACAGTTTGTTACAAGTTTCACAGATCCATATGTTATTACAGTTAGAGTCCAAATTTGCAGCATGCTGCTTTCTTCTTTCTCACTTTGCTTCCATCCTCTGGATCAAAATCGCTTCATGTTGAGTTGCACCCAGTACCAGATGTTTCCTCTGGATTGGACAAGGTTGTATGATCCTCCCAACTTTCTACATTGATGTTGAATGACTTCATATCATTTTTGCACATGTGATACTGCCATAGAAGGTGACTGCTTTTTAGAGCTGTCTTGAATCTTGCTGTACAGAAAATTATTGCAGATATGGTCTCCTCCCATTCTCCTGACATGGCTGATCCACTGCAACCTCCTCTTCTTGAGAGTGGTTTCTAAGCATGTCAGTCCTGCAAGCTTCAGTTACCTCTGTGTTTGGTATTCTGTCTTCCCACTTCATTTTCAGGATCTTTTACAGACATCTCATGTGGAAGCTGTTCAGTCTCTTGATGTCCCTAGCATATGTAGTCTATGTTTCTGAACCATAAAGCAGGGATGACAATACACAAGTCTTGTAGAGTCACATCTTCACCTTACCTGATAGTTTGCTGTTATTCCATGCACATCTCTGTAAAAGCTCAAAATTCTTAGCTGTTTTTCTGATTCTGCTAGTCAGTTCAGTCTGAAAGTAAGGATTCCAGCTGATTGTAGAACCCAAGTAGGAAAAATTGTCAATGACACCAAGAGATTTATCCTCCAGAGTGATGTCAGATATTGATTCTTCCACCCCTTGGTTCATGATCACAGTCTTCTTCTTGAGAGTAATTGCCATCCTGAAGCTCTTGCATGATTCAGAAAATCTACCCAAAATATTTTGCAGGGAAGACTCACTATGAGCAACCAAGGCTGCATTATCCACAAACAGGAAATCACTCATAACCAGTTCTTTCACCTTTGTTTTCACTCTAAACCTTGTAATGTTGAACAAGCCTCCAGCTATTCTGATTTAAAGAGAATGCCATCATTGCTGTCCTTGAATGCATGAAGTAGGAATGAAAAGTAGATGTTAAAAAGCACAGTGGCTAAGACAACCCTGTTTCACCCCCTTGTTGATGTCAAAGGCATGATTCTTTGTTTTCATACACTACTGTTGCTTTCATACCTTGATGTAATGAGTGAATGATGTTCAGCAGTTTGGGGGGGACAACCCAGTTTCTTCAGAACAATAAAAAAGCCCTGTCTGTTGAGTGTATCAAAGGCCTTTGTCAGACTGATGAAGGTTATGTACAGTGGTATTTGCTCCTGAGAGCTCCTCTAATTATTGTGCTCCCCACCCACCCTGAAACACACATAAAGACACCCTGAAGGTCTAACTGAACTTTCTCTAGACTAAAGTTTATGCCTACAAAAGGATAGTAAAACATCATAAGAAGAGTCCTTTTCTCACTTTCTTATGAAATGCAGAGAAACTCATAATGTTTTATTTAAAGCTAACCAGTCCATATACAGTGCTGCACAGCTGGATGTCAGAGTTTTAAATGAAACAATTGAAAAAAAAGGTTTTGTTTGACTTTTAGATGAGGGTTTGGGTCAGACGAGTATAGTTGTATGGTGAAAAAAAAGTTGAGCTCTGTTTTATTCTAATCAGTTATCTTTTAATTTCCCTTATCATCTTTTCTCAGTGGTGTGGAGCTACTGAGGGTTGGAAATATGGTGCTGCTTATTTTAAAACACTGGAGAATATACCATATTCACCCTCAGGTAAATGATTGAGGCATTTTCACAGTTACACTGTAGGCCAGTGCGAAAATTCTCTGGCAGTTTCGTTTCGACACTGTTTTGACTCATTTTGAGCTCGAAACAGCAAAATCAAAATGAAACAGAGAACTTTGAAACAGCCTCAAAACAAAAGAAGGCAAGTAGAAACATTCAAAATGTTTTGAGTTTTGAAGCTCAAGCTGGGAAACAGAAACTAAAGTAAGGAGAGGGAGGCAGAAGGGGGGGGGAGGAGCGCTCTCATTATTGACTGTGTAGCTGGCCCATGACTGTCATCCTTTCCTGAGGTCCCTTCCAATCCTATTGCTCTGGGGGAGGGATTGAAAAACTCCATGAAGGCAGCATTGTTTCAACTGCCCTGCTTTCTGCCTCATTGTCAGTTGAATGAGGGAGCACCTAAACCCACACACAGTGTCACCCACCCATGTCATGAGTTTTGCCTGTCAGCTGCTAGAGGTGCAGGGCCCCAGAACCCAGACTCCCCCTGCACCTATCTCCTTGACAGCTGTCAGGCTTTGTGGCTGCAGCAGGGCCTAGCAGGCCTGCAGTTTTCACCCCCCTGTACCCCAAGACAGACACAGCCCCACAAGCACCCATGTCACGATGTTTGCCTGTCAGCAGCCAGAGGTGCAGGGCTCCAGAACCCAAAAGCCCCTACACCTATCTCCTTGAAAGCTGCCAGGCTTCATGGCCTCAGAAGGGGTTAGCATGCCTGCAGTTTTCACCCTGCTGCACCTTACCATACACAGGGTCACCCATGTCACAAGTTTTGTTTGTTTGCATCTTGAGATGCAGTTTCCCCCAAACCCCTGCACCGATCTCCTTGGAACTTTGCAGGCTTCATGCCCTCAGAAGGGGCTACCATCCTGCAAGTGTAATCCAAATCAGGCCATAAGTGACAAGGTTATAGGCTGTTTTGAGCTTCCCCATTCTAGCCTATGGGCGAAATGTCGAAACAGTGTCAAAACAGCGAAACTGTTTTGACAGAATGAAACAGAACAATGGTTTCAAATCAAAACAAAATTCAAAATGAAACACCGTTCCGTTGAAACATGGAAACGCAGGTCAAAACGGAATGGTGCTATTTCGCATAGCCCTAGTACACAGACATTTGAATGAAATGTCCACTGGCCCAGTAATTTCATTCTTTGTGTCTCCTAGATTCATTGGGCTGATAATTCAATGGCCTCTAATCCATCCCAGATTGTGGCTAGCACTCCATGTTTCAGGGAATAGCTTTTTCTCAAGACTCATCTAGAGATCATGAATATTTTTGAGAGAATATTTTTTCTAGAGAATACTTATTTTTAAGAGTACTTGGTATTCATTTTCAAGCAAACATTTTCTATGTATTCAGAGCCTGATCAAAAACTCATTATGCTAATGGGAGTCTATCAACCTCCCCTGTTTATTATAATGTCCTTTAGTAGGGTAGAATTAATTTCAGTGCTGTTTGTCAAATAATGGTTTGTACCTTCAAGTAACTGATGGATGAACATGTTTTTATTTTAGGTGTACAGTGTGATCCAGTGTTTAGGAAAAGGAACCTGGTGACCAGAAATGTAAACAAACAGAGAGAAAAAAGTATAAGAGGTTGCATGGGGCATGGTTTTAGTGAAGAAAGAGTCCTTATTGTTTATGTATACATAGATGTATTTGTCCATCTATTGCTTAGTGGATGGTATTTTGTAGTTTGCAGAGTTTGTCTTCAGTTGTGTGAAAATGGCTTCCTCTCTGATCACTGCTGATGAATATTTAACTGTTGAGTCTAAATGAGGAAGCAGGGCTGACCTAAAGACAAAAGACTTAAGAAGAAAACAGCCAGTAACCAGAGGAGCTAAGAGAGTGGAAAACAAAGAATCTTGTTGAGAGTTGGATAGAATTTTTTTCTTTAAATATAGGAATTAGGAAGAAAAGACTATATTAATTACAATAGTGCTGATAACAAGAAGAATGAAGGAGGCAATGAAGATTACTGTCCACAGAGTATGCATTAACCTTGATTTAACCAGAGACTGCATGCATCATGTGCATCTCCTGCCGAAAGGGCACCCCATGACTCCCTGCAGGGGAAGGGGGCAGCACAGCATGGGCAGGGCCTTTGCTAGTGGCTCCCTGCACCTCTCCCTTAGGATGGGATTGCTGGCAAGGCAGGGGTGGGACACCGCACCCTTAGAAGGACATGCTAGGGCTGCCAACTAGGACAGCAGGCAGGCTGGAACTGCATCTGCCCCCGGTGTCTGGCACTACTTTCCCTGCTCCACCCACCTCCATCCCAGGCAAGTGCCTGGCCTCTGTCCCAGACACTGCAGGTGTGAGAGGCGGCATCAGCTCCTGGGGGTGCTGTGTGGTTCAGCCCTGGCACGCTGGGCACAACATTAACAGGGGCTCAGCTCTCTCTTTGGCCCACCTGATCCAAGGCCAAGTCCCCGTCCTCATCGTGCCCAGCCTGCTGGGGCTGGGCACTGCCTGGCTTTACTTTCATCGGCTTCCAAGAGCTGTCCAGGGTGCTGACTAGGGCAGGTTGCCAAGTTAGCCTCATTAAGGCACCTTAAGGCAGTCACAGGTAGACACATGCCAAAATTGCCTTAATGTGCCTTAAGATAATGTGTATTAAGCTTAGGCATGTGTACATTCATTTGTAGATGCACCCAGTGAGAAACAACTGAAACATATGTACACTAACACAAGGAGCCTGGGCAATAGAATATTGGAGCTAGTTTTATTTGTGCAGGATGAGAAAGCAGGTGGAACAACAATTATGAATGCAAGTAGTACTGAAGACTATGCTTAGTTCAGCAAAGATAGGAATAAAGATGAGGGTTAAGAGGTAGCACTGTATTCAAATGATTCTATAGACTAAATAAGAAATAAAATCACAGGCACAGCAGAATCAGAGGCTAAATAATTGGTTAATAAGAAGCAAATAAGAGAATGGGGTTGAGCTATCAACCCTCCCTGGGTGTATGTCTGGATTTGTATAGAGATCTTTATCATACTGAAAGAGAGATTACGAGGAATTGCCATCATGGGAGATTTTACTTTCCAGATACAGATTAGAGAATAAACAATACTAATAGTAGGGCCAGTGTTTTCTGAGCATAATAGCTGACAGTTTTCACTATCACACATGCACAGAACTAACAAAATGTGAAGCTATATTAAGCTTAATTTTGTTAAGTAGCAAAGTCATGAAAGTAAAAAAGTAACCTTGCTCCTGAATTGAGTCTATTTAAATAAAATGGAAGAATAAGAATAATAGATCTAAAAGTAATATGTTAATGTCTAAAGGATGAACTTTGAAAAATTGAAGGAACTAACCAATGATTCCATCTGGACAGATGCATTCAGAAACTTGAATGTGGAAAATACCTGAATTATTATTAAGTCAAAAGATCAAAAAAAAATCTGAGACTTGAAGAAAGGTACTTGATGCCCTGAAAGCTTACCCAACAGCTCTCCTAACTGTATGGTTGGACCAACAAAAGTTATCACAAAAAATCTTGCCGCTCTGACATTTACTGAACTATCATAGCTACAGAAGCACTCCAACTCTGCTACAAGAAATATTTGATACTTATATCCCAGATAAACAAAGATTTTGCAAGTAAGGTCTTGAGAGCTAATTGTATACAGTAGCACCTCAAACAAGGTTACTGAGGGGAGGGGGGGGAAGAAGAAAGCCTACAAGACATAGAAAGAAAGGATTAATCTCCAGCAAAAATTACATTCTGAGAACAGCTATGGACCCATTCATCTGACTTAAAAGCTCTATTGCCATGGGTTTACCAAATATAGATTATGTCAGACTTAACCAGATGCCTTTCCTTGATAAGCTAACTTAAGGGAAAATGTGGTAGGTGTAATATATTTAGACTTTATTTGATATGGGGCTATATGGCAAATGTATTAATTCAAGAAGGGAAGATGGAGATTAGTATGAGATATTTAATGCAAGTAGGAACCTGGCTAAAAGGGAGGTAACAATCATGTTGAAAAGGGAAACACCAACTTGACAGGATGTTACTAGTGGAGTTCCTCAAGGATTAGTTTGGGGACAAATTTAATCTAATATTTTCTTTAGTATCTTTGGCCCAAAAGGTCATTGTGGTGACAGAGGTTGTTGATGACCTACATTTCAAGGTATTATCAGACTACTGTACAAGAATAATTTGGTGACCTTAAAGGACTACAGTATGAGAAAGGAAATAAAATGTAATAATACAAACAGTAAGGTTAGGCATGGAGGGAATAACAAGAATTTCTGCTACAAGCTGGAAACTGGAAAAACCATGAAGAAAGGAAAAGAGTGTCTATAGATAACTATGAACAACCAATGTTCTGCAGCCATGCAAAAAATCCTGAGTTGTGTCAGTCAAAGAATTTTCAGTAAAGATACAGCGGTACTGCTGTTATTCATGCAAGAGATGGGTGAAAACTCATCTGGAATAAAGTATGTTCTGGTAACCCATGTTCAAAGAAGATGCATTCAAATTGGAACAGATGAAAAGAAGCGCTTTGATGATGAGGGAAATGGAAAGCCAGTCATAGAGAAGGAGAACTTTTAGCCTAGTAGAATGAAGTTATAGAGGGGGCTAAGAGAGTTCATAGGAATAAGCACCAGGAAGGTACAGGAGTTACTAGTGTTTAAAATAAAGGAAAATGTTGGCATAACAAAAGCATAATAAATTATCCATAAATAAATTTAGGCTAGGAAGTACAAGAAAGTTTCTAACCATCAGAAGAGTAGAATGAGGTTTTTGAATCACCTTTCAGTGGGAGCAAAAAGCCTGGATAATTTCAAGATGGAGATCTTGATCAGTTTATAAATGGGATTATGCAGAATTGATGCCAGCAACAGGGAAATGGACTCAATATCCTAGGAAGTCCCTTCTTGTCTCATTTTCCTCTACAGTGGGAGAAAAGACACCTAGCTATGGTAACTTGCTTTGTAAAGTTGGATATTTGTTTCATTCTCCCATTTAACAAGTCTTTTGAGGGTCCTAGGAGAGCCTCAGATGACAGGTACTGTTAATAATTGCCCTTATATATTGCAATAAATGATTTAATTGGATTGGATTTGTATTAAGTATGGTAATGAACAAAATCATGAACTGTTAAATTACTTTTGCCTTAAACATTTTTCCTAGTTATAAAGATTATTTCTGTGAGGTATATATTCTGTGTATCTTTCTAATCTTTAGAAAGCCAACTTAGTCCAACTGGGAAATCCAAATAATTCTGGTAAGGAAACTCTTGATATTTTAAGATGCAGTTCCAAATGCAAATTCCATTGATTTACCATCACAATATTCCTACTTTTTTTTTGGGGGGGGGGGGGGGGGGGGGGGG
>NW_017729004.1:45701121-45711440 GCF_001723915.1 Gavialis gangeticus | reverse complement strand
AGGGGGGGAGGAAGGTGGCATAGTGTTCATTAATACGTCTCAATCCATAGAAGAACAAATGAGAATGCAGTTGCCCACCAGAAGGAAGAAATTTAAAGTCCTGAAATCAAAGCTGTCTTTGATGTCTAGATATCTAATGATCAAGAGTTTGCTGTGGTCTGCACCTTATACCATATGCCTGATATTTTTGTGTACCTGTGGACCTTTCTACTGATGGATCAAAGGTGGGTGGAAGGCTGGTGAGTTCACTTATAACTTTCAATCACCATGCTCTGTTCAGTCCACTATGGCATCATCTCCAGAATGTCCACACCAGTCTGTACCAGTTTGACCATGCCTCTGACATGTTAGCAACAGGAGGGGAAAAAATTCCCTCTTGGCCCCAAGTGGCAACTGGCAACGCTGATAAAAATGGGAAATACCCACAGTCAAACATTGGCATAGCTATGCCTAGATCATGCCTGATTTGTCCAACCTCTTCTTAGGCACCTCCAGTGTTGGAAAGGCCACAATTTCCCTAGGCAGCCTGTTCTACTGCTTTGCTGTTCTAACAGTGAAAATGTTTTTCAGGTATCCAGTATAAACCTACTTTGCCACAACTTCAAGTAGGTTTGTATCCTACTCTCTGCAGCAAGAGAGAAAAGGTGTTTTCTTTCTTCCTTATGGCAGCCCTTCAGGTATTTGAAGGCTTCTATTATATTCCCTCTTCTGTGCTTTTTCCGCAAGCTGAACATGCCTGTTTCCTTCAACCTCTGCATCATATGACTTGCCTTCCAAGCACTTTATCATTTTTGTTGCCTGCCTGTGGATCCTCTCTAACCTCTCCATGTCCTTTTTCAAAATGTGGAGTCCAAAACTGTACTCAGTACTTTAGATGAGGCTTAAGCATTGCTGAGTAGAGGCATTATCACCTCCCATGTCTTCTATCTAATGCTTCTATTGATGTATTCCAAAATTGCATTTGCCTTTTGTGCAGCTTCATCACACTGCAGACTCATTAAGTCTGCAATCTTCCAAAACTCCCAGATTTTCCTCACAGTGCTGCCATCCAGCCAAGTGTCATATATTTTGTATTTGTATTTTTAATTATGCTTCCTGGGATGTAGTACCTTGCATTTATCATAACTGAATTACATCTTGTTAGCTGCAGCCCAGCTTTCCAATCTGTTGAGGTACTTCTGAAGTATGCTCCTGTTTTCCAATGTGTTCACAGTTCTTTGCAGTTTTGTGTCATCTGCAAACTTACTCAAGAAACTCTCAAGTCCAGCATCCAAATCATTAATAAACCTGTTGATCAGACTGAGCCCAGGACAGAGCCCTGTACTCTACTCAAAACCTCCTGTCATTCTGACATGGATCTATTTATTATTAACATTTGCTTGCAGTTATTAAGCTAATTGTCTATCCATATTATAGTAGTCCGTATAGTTGGTCCAATGAAAAATATTACATAAAATCCTCACCTCTACTAAAAAGCAACAGTTTTGCTGTAAGTGCCAAGCTCTAGTCAGATCACCTGAGGACTGTTTTCTTTACATACTGTTTGGAAACTTTTCCCCAAGTTTCTTGGAATGGAACAGAACCCCAGGTGGGGCCCAGGTTCATAAGTAAAGGGGCCTATGGCTTGGTTCATGCCTTTCAGTGTTCAATATTCACACCTTCACATCCCTACCCAGCCAGTTTCTGGAAAGTATTTGAAATTCTTGGCAAGAGCATCTGCCTACCAATAGAGAGTTCTTCCCCTTGCCTCTCCATGACTTCACAGGTCTTCACTAAAATCAAAGCTATAGTAGTTGTACATTTTTGCAGGGTTATCTTTATCTTTATTAGATGACTGACTCCAGAAAAGCCCCTGCAGTAGGTATCCCACTAAATTGGCTAAAGAAGTGTTGCACAAGTTAATGCCACTTCAGGGGCCACTGAAGCCACTTCAGTGTTTCATTTCATATGCATATGTGTGTTAAGGAATTGAATGGTCATTGTGGCTGCCTTGGTCCATATGCTCTTTGCATCAGTGCTTGAGAGGGCATGCAGGGCATACAAGATGACCTAGTGAATACTGCTACTCAAAAGGAATCCAGATTTGTACACATGTGGAAGAAGAATCTAGGTGGGCAATCACTCAAACAAGAAGTTTGGGTTGTGTAGACAATACTATAGAAAATTTGTCAGGGATCTTTACCCTTCTGTTCACAAGGGCAGTAAGAGGGAGGCAGAACTTTCTGCAGATGCTCTCAACTATTTGTTTGAAAGTTTTAGGTTGCATAAACTCAAATCAGTGTAGAAGAATTTAAAATCTTTGAAAGGCTTGCAAAGCCTTAAACTTGACAGCTTGTACTCAGCCCTACAATAAACTCATTGCAGAGAGCTAGCACTGTATATTGATTTTTTCATATTCTGTTCCTTTTTACTTCAAGCACTTTCATTTTTGAAAGTCTTTAGGAATCACTGCAGTTTTTTAAGCTTTCCTTTCAAAATGAGGTGCATTTTTCACATACCCGGAGCTGACATATCATTACCTTTCTGCATCACAAATCATGATGAAAGCCCTTCACTCTGTGGATGCTGCGTCCTTGGGACATATCAGTGAGAGATCTGAGGAAAAATGCTTTTTTGCTAACTAATGGGGTTTTTTTTTAAAGGGCGCACACAATTCAACCATACAGTAACATCACCTTATAGCAAGAATGATAACAATAATGGAGTAAATGTTGCATAGGGAAAGAAATTCAGAGATCTGAATTATTGAGAGTGCTCCTATCCCATAGATGTCAAACTCCCAGACTGCTGATTAATTATTTTGGCCACTATGATAGATTAAGGTTTTGCAGGATTTAGGCCTTCATTTGAAAGAAAAGGTATGTTTTAGCAATGTGGTTACAAAGAAAACCTGTTGGAAATTATTTAAATTGGTTTGGTTTTCTTCTGAACCTCACAGATAGACTCACCACAAAATCTGAAAGTTGTAAATCATCTCATTTACTTCAACTGGCTTTCAAGTGTGGAAAATTAAATAATCAGGTTAAAATATATAAAATTTCAGTAACTATAAACATCTACAACAAATAACTTATTCAGGTTTTTGGGAGAACAACTCAGAATAAGCTTGTCCTTGTGATTTTAGATGTAAGGTGATTATTTGGAAAAAAAATCAATGAAGAACTGAAAAAAAGAAACAAAGGACTTTATTTGGATTTACAATGGAGCCATATTGCTCTATATGAAATACCATCCCTCCCTTGCAATTCCCTAGGATTTTAAATTGCATGATTACTCAATTGGAGGACTATATTAATTTTGATTGTTTTTCCATAACAGAGGTGGTATTTGGCAGACGTATTTTAAACATGCCTATCTGAAAGGAGACAGCACTCTATTTTTATCTCATCTCTTAAAAATCTAATAGATTTCTAAGATCCTATTAGGATGTATTCTTTGTTACCATTACTTAGTTGACTTTACATGACTTGCTTCTGGTGGGAGAGGATGGGGTCAGCAGTAGCTCAACTTCCCTTTGCTTCCCACAGCTGGTCCAAGAGCATAAGGAAAATCATGTTCCTCTTCAGTATCCTAAATACATATGAAAATCTAGTGGGAATCCAGCCTGAAATGTATGGTATTCTTGCTCAAATCTTGAAATGGTTTGAGGTTTTGTGTATCTTCACTAGGACCAGTAGCAGAGAAAAATGTTTTTATTAAACTGCTTTTCATTGAAGGCTAAATATTCATAAATTTTCATTAGGTTGCATATTCATCAAGAAAACAATCCTTGTAAGATTCTCAGGTGTACTTTGCAGATACCAAAGGCATGGATAATTAAGATAAATGTCTAAATTTTCCATCATTAATTCTGGTACCAATCCTAGAACCTACATCCTATATAATGCATATCAAAATTCTGGACACAGATTTTAAGGTTAGAAGAGACCATTATAAATATCTGTGGCATATTGTTTGCATACTGGTCTTTTGCAAGACTGCATCTAGAACAATAACAAACTGTCAACTGAAGTAAAAATCCATATTTATGAGATGTGTTTTATCCACTGTTCTGTATGGCTCAGAAATATGGATAACCTACGCTAAACATATCAAAAGACTAAACAGATTTCATATCAGATGCCTGCGTAAAATTCGTTGAATAAGATGGCAAGATGGGGTGACAAATGTAGAAGTGTTAAATCGTGCTGGTATGTCATCCATGAGGACATTGATTAATAAGAAAAGACTTGGGTGGCTTGGTCGTGTCAAGTGAATGTGAGATCACAGGAGCCAAATAAATGAACTGTACTCTGAAGCTCGCGAAGGGTCTAGGGGGAGAGGCAGGCCGCTGCTCAGATTTATGGATGTTTGCAAAGATGACTTAGCATCCTTTGGAATCTCTGTGGGTGACTGGGAAAGGAGTGCAGAATGCTGCTCTGGTTAATAGAGTCAGATGGCAGATGGACCAAGGCACTGTGAGGTGGACTGAATCGAGTGGTTGCTCCTCAAGGGAGCAATCCTGAAAGCACAAGCGATGTCATCCCATCTCAGAGGAAAGGTAGCAGAAGAACACAGCAGCCCCTTTGGCTCTGTAGGGAACTCGTGGACCTCTTGTATCTAAAAAGAGAGGCTTATAAAGGATGGAAGACTGGAATCACCACAAAGGAGGAGTACTCTGTACTGATCCAGACCTGTAGGAAGTGAACTAGGAAAGCCAAAGCTGCAACCGAACTCCAAATGGCTACCCATATCAAGGACAATAAAAAGTCCTTTTCCAGATATGTAGGGAGTAGGAAGAAAAGCAAGGGTAACATTGGACCCCTGCTAAACAAAACTGTTTAACTGTTTAGGTCATATTTGACCTGGAGGGATGTGGGCAGTGAATTCCCCCAGGCCTCGGTCCTCAGGCCCGTACTGTTCAATTTCTTTATTAGTGATTGGGTGGATGAGGGGGTGAAAAGCACCCTGTTCAAATTTGCTGATGACCAAGATTTGGGGCAAGGTGGGCACACTAGAAGGAAGGGACAGGATACAACTGGACCTGGACAGGTTACAGGGGTGGGCGAATGAGAATAGGATGGGATTCAATAATGACAAGTGCAGGGTACTGCACTTGGGCAGTAAGAACCAGCAGCATACCTATAGGCTGGGGAACTCTCTTCTCATAAGCACAGTGACAGAAAGGGATCTTGGAGTCATTATCGATTCCAAAATGAACATGGGCCGCTAATGTGAGGATCAGTAAGACTAACTGCACCTTATCATGCATCCACAGATGCATCATGAGCAGAGCCAAGGAGGTGATCCTTCCCCTGTATGCGACACTGGTCAGGCCACAGTTGGAGTACTGCATCCAGTTCTGGGCACCACACTTCAGGAGGGATGTAGACAGCATTGAGAGGGTCCAGGGTAGGGCCACTCACATGATCCAGAGACAGTAGGACAGACCCTATGAGGAGAGGCTACGGGACCTGAACCTGTTCAGCCTCCACAAGAGAAGGCTGAGAGGGGACACGATGGCCATCTATAAACTTACCAGGGGGGACCAACGGGGAATGGGAGAGACCCTGTTCTCCCGAGCACCTCCCGGAGTAACAAGGAATAATGGCCATAAGTTGTTTGAGAGTAGGTTCAGGCTGGACATTGGAAGGCACTACTTCACAGTCAGGGTGGGTAGGATCTGGAAAAATTTCCAAGGGAAGTGATGCTGGCTCCTACCTTGGGGGTTTTTAAGGGGAGACTTGATAATTACCTAGTTGGGGTCATATGAGCCCAGTATTCACTCCTGCCCAAGGCAGGGAGTCAGACTTGATGATCTACTCAGGTCCCTTTCAACCCTACATCTATGAAACTATGAAACTATAACCCAAATGGGACAACTGGCACCCAGTAAAAAGCCAACCTTCGTAATGGGTATTTTGTGAAAATTTTTCACCAGTCCAAAGGGACTGCCCTGCCTAACACAATGTGGGATGGCCAGGGTGAGGGTGACTTTATACCCTACATCAGTGTAGACCATGTAAAGGAACACTTTGAGAGGCTGGACACCTTCAAGTCAGCTGGTCCTGACAGTTTGCACCCTAGGGTACTTAAGGAGTTGGCAGGCATCATAGCCCAGCCACTAGCAAGGATCTTTGTGAACTTCTGGCACTCAGGTGAAGTGCCCAAAGATTGGAAGAAGGCCAATATGGTGCCTGTCTTCAAGAAAGGGAGGAAGGTAGATCCAGGGAACTACAGGCCAATCATCCTGACCTCAATCCCTCAGAAGATCTTAAAAAAAATTATCAAAGAGACCATTCTTGACAAACTGGCTGATGGCAACTTCCTGAGGGACAGCCAGCATGGGTTTGTTGTGGGTAGGTCTTGGCTGACCAATCTCAATTCCTTCTACAACCAGGTGACATATCACCTGGACAAGGGAGAAGAGATTGACATCATATATCTGGACTTTAAAAAAGACTTTGATCTGGTATCCCATGGCCTCCTCATAGAAAAAATTGATCAACTGCAACATCTTCTATATCACAGTCCAATGTCTGGGGAATTGGCTCCAGAGAGTGATAATTGATGGAAGCGAATCATCATGGTGCGCTGTGACCAGTGGTGTCCCCCAAGGCTCCATCCTTGGACCTATACTCTTTAACATCTTTATTAATGATATGGACACTTGTGTCAGAAGCGGACTGGCCAAGTTCATCGATGACTCCAAACTTTGGGGTAAAGCATCCACACCTGAGGATAGGCTGGTGATCCAGGCCAATCTGGACAGGCTTAGAAAATGGGTAGATAAAAACCTGATGACACTCAATACAGAAAAATGCAAGGTACTGCACCTCGGGGGGGGGGACCCGCATCACACTTATAGGCTTGGCAGTACTACACCTGCTAGCACCATGGCTGAAAGGGACTTGCAGGGGTCATGATTGACCACAAGATGAACGTGAGCGACCAATGCAATGCCACAGCTGGTAAAGCAAGCAAAACTCTGGCTTGCATCCGTAGATGCTTCTCAAGCAGATCTCAGGATGTCATCCTCCCACTGTACTCAGCCTTGGTGAGGCCTCAGCTGGAGTACTGCATCCAGTTCTGGGCTCCACAATTTAAAAAGGATTTGGAAAAGCTTGAGTCCAGAGGAGAGCCACACACATAATCAGAGGGCAAGAGAACAGGCCTTATGATGAGAGGCTGAGAGCCATGGGACTCTTCAGCCTGAAAAAACACAGACTCATGGGGCACCTGGTAGCTGCCTATAAGTATATAAGGGGTGTGCATCAGGATCTGGAGGAATGCCTTTTCACCAGAGTGCTCCAAGGGATGACAAGGTTAAATGGTCACAAACTCCTCCAAAACCATTTTAGGATGAGCATAAGGAAAAAGTTCTTTACTGTCCAACCTCCAAGTCCTGGAATAGACTCCCTCCAGAGGTGGTGCAAGCACCTACTCTGGACTCTTCTAAGAAACATTTGGACATCTATCTTGCTGGGATCCTTTGACCCTAGCTGACTTCCTGCCCCTGGGGCAGGGGGCTGGACTCGATGGTCTTCTGAGGTCCCTTCTAGCCCTAATGTCTATGAAATCTATATGGTTTTGTGATGACCACTGTCAGAGGAGGAAAGAATCTGCTGCTTGGATTCAAAGTATTGCTAGTGCATGAGTGTGTCCTACCTGTGGGTGGGACTGTCACTCATGCATTGGACTCAGCAGCTACCAAAGAACTCATAGGAGGATGCACCATGTTCTGTACAGAATGACGGTGCTAATTGATTGATTGACATAACACAAGGCCCACGTTTTACCCAGTGATTCCTGCATCTGATCCAATAAGTTGCAGCTAGAATATATAGTGTATCTTTTAGAGCAGAGGTCAGCAGTCTCCAGTCCACAGGCCAGTTCCAGCCTGTGGTACCTTTGGATATGTACATGGATGTGGGGGTTCAGCAGCATTCTGCAGGAGGGACACCTTCCATGGGATCTCTCCCCATGTCACCACAGGGAAAGGTGCCAACTATGGGCACTTTTCCCATTATGATGGGGACACAAACAGCAGCAATGAAAAGGTCCTAGTGCCCACCCACCAACTCACCCCCAAACTGGGGTAAGTCATTCCATCCCACAGATGGAAAAGGTTGCCTATCCCCCTTGTAGAAAGAGAGCTCCAATCTTGATTTAAAGACTTTACATGATGGGAAATTCTTTACATTCCTTGGTTATCTCTTCCAATAGTTAATTATCTTGCTGTCAGATCTTTGCATTTGATTCCAGCTTGAACTAAACTGACTTCATTTTCCAGCCATTAAATCTTGAAATGTTTTGTCTACTAGATCAGACCCTGTTAATTAGAAATTTTCTCTCTATATAGATAATTATAGAACATGATCAAGTTGCATCTTAACCTCCCCTTTGATGAACTAAATAGATTGAGCTTTTTTAGCCCTTTTTAGCCTTTTTTAGCCTCTCATTTTAAGTGCATAATTTAAGTGCATAATTCCTTTACAGATCTATGAAATTAAATGAGTATATTGAAATTAAATGAAATTAGTATAATGCAATGAAAGTAGTATATTAAAAACATTTATAAGACAAGGGGATAAAAGATTAGGTGTCTGGCGATACAGCCCCTTAGTGAGAGTTTGAAATGGTTTTAAAAATGAGGGCAGAAATGACATCATGTAAGACTATATAGAGAATGTAACTACTATTGCCCACTTGAAGAAAGGCCTAGACTTAAGAGGGGGCAAAATGAATTGCAGCAACAAAAATAATCTAATGGAAAACATTAAGCATCTGACAAAGGCATTTGATTGGCTGAGAATAGTTAAGCCTCTTTAATGAAACACACATATCAAGCATTTAGACAGTGGACAGGCTTTTAGGTAGTAATGTGCATTTTCCAACCACCTTCTCCACTTAAGAGTTTTGAGAATAATTCAGAATATTAGTTACTGGCTCCCACTGTAAGTGATAACGCAATTAACTGAAGTCAGATTTCACATAAAAACTGCTTAGAATTCAGTCGTTTAGCTCTCTCACCTTGAATCCAAATCTGCAATGTGCTTGGTACCGTCAGCTCTCTGTAACCCCTGTGAACTTTTACTGGTACAATACATGGTCAGTCTCATTAGCTTAGTGTTTATATTTCCATGCTGTCTAGGTGCAGCTGACTGCACAGTTGCCAAGTGACAAGCTCCTCTAACAAGCATTTAACAAAGGGATATGTTTCCTTATTTTGGTGAAAAATAATAAAGAAAGATGTTTACAGTTCATTGGGTTTAGTCCTAACCCCTATATAAATGAAGTGTTTCACGTCTGGATAGCAATAGGAGTTTGTTTAATGGCTTTCCTGAATCAGCATAAATGATTTTGAGCTCTGATCATTCTTTTTTTTTTTGTGAGAACAGTGATTCGGGAAGTTGCAAATAAACTTTGTTTATCAGAATTACTATATAATTAATCCATAGACGCACTGACCAGGCAAGCTCCACAAAGTGTTTCCCATTTGACCCCCTTTGCCAACACTACCTTTGAGGTAAGCTGTTGATGAGCACTGTTGGCATTTCAAAAATAAAACTGTTATAAGCCTTTACTATGAGCAGTTTCACAGGGCTTGGTAAGATGCCATTATGGTGACTGTTATTACTGCAAAAGTAATTACCTTTGCCATGAAGAACCTATTATCTGTCTTATGTCTATCGACCAGAAGTTAAGTGTTGGAAATGATTAAAGCAAAAATATACTATGCGGAGGAGGAAGAAGAGAGCACAGAAACTTGGGAAAGGTCACTAACATTTTACAAGCTTCTTTGTTTAATCTTTTGCTCCCTTGTGCCTTGATTTTTTTTTTTAGGAGTAGTTAGTTTGCGTGTGTGAACACACAGACAAGACAGCTCCATTTAACCACATTGGCTTTTATTAATGTTGTCATTTGATAATTCTCACAATAAGTATCATTATTTTAGATGTAAAGAAGATGTGGTCACTTCCTTGAGACTACAGACTATAGGCAAACAGATAAGGACTGGGAAACTCACAACATATCATTAAAGTAGTCAGTGTGTTGCTGGCCATTTTAAGGAATTAAGGGTGTATCTGTACTGCTCAGTTTAGTAACAACATGGTGATAATGAGACATTTTGTGTATCCTCCATGTGCACTGCCTCTGAAACAGAAAGCAGATTAGCCATTTCAGTATGGAGCTGTACATGTGCTAATAATATCTGCCTTATCTCTGTGATATATTCTGCATATATCCTAAGCCTGAGATGTCCTTTTCTTGACTGGTCCACAAAGCATGACTTTTATTAGTAGATGTTTTGGATTGGGAATCCAGAAAAAAAAAAA
>NW_017729004.1:45692928-45696121 GCF_001723915.1 Gavialis gangeticus | reverse complement strand
ACAGAAAGCAGATTAGCCATTTCAGTATGGAGCTGTACATGTGCTAATAATATCTGCCTTATCTCTGTGATATATTCTGCATATATCCTAAGCCTGAGATGTCCTTTTCTTGACTGGTCCACAAAGCATGACTTTTATTAGTAGATGTTTTGGATTGGGAATCCAGAAAAAAAAAAAGATGACAAAGCTGATATGAAAATACAAAGCGTACTACTTACAAATCCTTCCCAAAGAACCATGATAACTACAAGAGACTAACTGACTAATAATGAACAGTTTTCAGGTTTGTCAAAAGCCAAGGGAAAAGTCCATCCATAGCACCACACAGAGCCATCCTTAGGAGTGCGCAGAGCCCAGGGCATATCAGCCTCTGTGGGGCCTGCAGGAGCGGGGCGGGGGGCGAGTAGCTGGAAGCAGAGGGAGGGTAGGGGGTGGCGAATAGCTGGAGCTGGCAGCACTCGGTGGCAGCAGAGCCAGTGGCTCTTGGCAGTAGTGGTGGCTGTGGCAGGGCCTGTACAGCACTGTCTGCGGGGGTCCCCAAAGTGCACGGCCCAGGGTGGTCACTCCAATTCACCCCCTCCCCAGGGATGGCCCTGGCACCACAGTAAGACAGGAGCTAGTGAACCCAGCAAGTGCCTAAACAGCATTGCCTGGTGCCATAATCAAGTGATAAAGAAGTACCCATAGAGTCAGATGCACTCTAATGTATGCTCTTTGTTCGCTTTTTGCATAACACTACCAGCAGAATCTAGCTACATTTTTATTATAATTATTATTTAGTTTGTTGAGGTTGGCAGTGAAACCCAAAGTAAGTAATTTTGCCACTTGCTCTCTCTGTTGTCTATGTAGCAGGGAAAAACATCCATAGGATGCTTACACAAGTGACATTTTTCACATGATCAGGCCCCTGAAAGTGATCTGCAACTGTTACATAACACACGTGCATGGCTGCAGAGTGCTTTTAAAATGGCCGATTGCTCGAAAACTAACCCTCCTCAAATCACCTACTACCCTTGAGGGATAATTTTTTGCACAAAGGGCGGGGTGGGGCAGGGCAAGGCACGTCAGGGCTGGCGTGCATCAGCCCAGCCCAGCCCCAGCCCCATGGCTATCAGTACGGGAAGGAGGGAAGGAAGCGGCACCCAGCTGCTAGATGTTTTGCCTGGCTTCAGCTGGAGACAGGTAGGAATAGAGCCACCTCACCTTGCAGAACCCCACTACCAGCTACCCGAGCTGGGGTATTGAGGAAAGGCAGGCCAGACCTGTGAGGTGAGGGGTCTTCATTCCACCACCCCTCTTCACCTCAGACCAGGCAAAACAGATGGCAGCATGGTGCTTAGGGTTACCATATTTTCAGTTCCAAAAAGAGGGAACACCTGTTGGCGGTGGTATATGGTTGTGCGGGGGCAGTGATATTTCAGTGCCCTGCCTGTGCCCATTCCATTGCCCTGCACTCCCAAGCCACAGTGCCCCCCAACCTTGCTGCTGCCCCTCATTCCCAACCCACAATACCCCACCCCCCTGGGCTATGCTGACTCCCAACCCAAGCCCCACCTGTCCCTGCTGGTGCCCCTCACCCTGACCCACAGCACCCTGGCACTGCCACTACCCTGCATTCCTGACCCACAGTCCTCTGCCACCCCTGGTGCCCCTCACTCCCAAGCCATAGCCCCCCCAGCCCTGTCTGTACCCCTCACCCCCAACCTGCAGTCCACTGCTCCCCCAGCCTTGCAGCATCTCCTGGCCACCTTGCCCCTATAAGGAAGGGCACCAGCTCACTGCCTGCTGCCACCAAAGGGCACTCCCTTCCCCTGCTGGAGGGGTAGACACCTACCCCCCACTCCCTCTGCCCTGCTTCAGCCCCAACACCCAGACAGCTTCCCCCAGTTCCTTTTCCTCCCTTCCCTACTCATAGAATCATAGAAACCTAGGGATGGAAGGAACTCAGGAGGTCATCTAATCCAGCCACTTGCTCAAAACAGGACCATCCCCAGCTAGATCATCCCAGCCAAGGCTTTGTCTAGCCTGGTCTTAAAAACCTCCAAAGATGGAGAGTTTTACTACCCTCCTGGTGAGAGAGTTTTTCCTAATCACTCATCTAAACTTCCTTGGTTGCAACTTGAGACAACTGCTCCTTGTTTGGTCATCTGCCACCACTGAGAGCAGTCTAGCTCCATTGTCTTTGGTACCACCCTTCAGGTAGTTTATGGCTGCTATTAAACACCCCCGCCCCCTCAATCTTCTCTTCTTCAGACTAAGTAAACCCAGTTCCCTCGGCCTCTCCTCAGAAGTTGTGTGCCCCAGCTCCCTAACCATTTTCATTGCCCTCTGCTAGACTCTTCAATTTGTCCACAGTCTTTCTGTAGTGGGGGCCCCAAAACTGGACAGAGAACTCCAGATGTGACTTCACCAGTGCTGAATAGAGAGGCAGAATCACTTCCCTTGATCTTCTGGAAAAACTTCTACTAATGAAGCCCAGTATGCTGTTAGCCTCCTCACAACAAAGGCATATTTTTGGCTCATATTCAGCTTAGTGGTCACTGTAACCTGCAAGTCCTTTTCTGCAGAGCTTCTGCTTAGTCAGTCAGTCCCCAGTCTATAGTGGTGCATGGGACTGTTCTGCCCTAAGTGCAGAACTTTGCACTTGTCTTTGTTGAACTTCATGAGATTTCTTTTGACCCAATCGTCCAATTTGTCTAGGTTACTCTGAATCCTAGCCCTAACCTCCAGTATATCTACTACACCCCCCCACAACTTGGTGCCACCTGCAAACTTACTGAGGGTTCACTCTATCCCATCTTCCAGGTTACTGATGAAAATGTTGAACAAAACCAGTCCTAGGACCAACCTCTGGGGTACTCCATTTGATACCAGCTGCCAACTAGGCATTAAACCATTGACTTACTAACCTCTGAGCATGACAGTCCAGTCATTTTTCTATCCACCTTGCAGTCCATTCTTCCAAACTGTACTTCTTAAGCATAAGCATGCAAGCTAGAATGTTTTAGGAGACTGTACCAGAAGCCTTGCTGAAGTCAAGGTATACCATATCCACTGGCCCCCCCGCATCCAGACCTAGTCAGTCATCTCATGACAGATGGCAGTTAGGTTTGTATGGCATGACTTGTCCTTGCTGAATCCATGCTGACTGTCCCTAATCACCCCCTTCTCCTCCAAGTGCTTAGAAAGTACT
>NW_017729004.1:45687570-45687928 GCF_001723915.1 Gavialis gangeticus | reverse complement strand
AGAATGTTTTAGGAGACTGTACCAGAAGCCTTGCTGAAGTCAAGGTATACCATATCCACTGGCCCCCCCGCATCCAGACCTAGTCAGTCATCTCATGACAGATGGCAGTTAGGTTTGTATGGCATGACTTGTCCTTGCTGAATCCATGCTGACTGTCCCTAATCACCCCCTTCTCCTCCAAGTGCTTAGAAAGTACTGACAGCCCTGGAGCTAGCAGAGGTGGGGCTGGGGAGAGAGTTGGTTCAGCAGCCTCCTCCAAGGCTGCTGGAATACTTCCTCCTGCTGGCCAAGAGTGTTGCTGCAGAGAAGCTCAATCCCACCTGACCAAACAGGTGAACATCTGATGAAAATCAGGAAG
>NW_017729004.1:45656613-45687559 GCF_001723915.1 Gavialis gangeticus | reverse complement strand
CGGGGGAACACTCTAGCTCATAGCACTTTGTATGAAGTACCATGAGTTAGAGCACGGTCCTTACCATTTGTAGACACATGTGACCAGCACCTGTATGTGGTTCTGACCTCTGAGTTTTCATTTGTAGTATGCTTGTAGTGCTCAGTCTTTCAGCCCTGTCAGCCAGATGAGTGGCATGGGACCAAACAACAGGCTGGATCCTTTGTGGGGTTAGTGCTTAGATTGGGCCCCACACACCTGGATCAGGACCTGCATTGCCCTGGCTTGGCCCTACATGCCAAGACTTGGCAACACACTCTCAGGCCCAAGCTCTGCAGCAGGATTTGACCTCATGCTGTCTGATATACCAGTGGGGCCACACTGTCTGGCCCACTGGCCTCCCCACAGAACCAGAAATTTGGTAGCAGGGGAGTGGCAGTTAATGATGCCACCACTTCCCTAATGCCAGATTTTCAGTCCCATGGGGAGCCCAGAAGGCCAGATGACATGGCTCCATAGGATGCATCTAGCCTTCTGGGTGGAGGTTGAGCACCCTTAGGCTGGGAGAACATGGGAGGAGTGATGTCCCATTGTCTTGTATTATCATTTATTGAACCAAATATATAGTGAGAAAAAAGCTGCTAGACAAGCTTTCAGTTTCTTTTTGTTCTACCTGAAAACGTGTCCAGCAGCTCTCCTAACTATATAGTTGGTCCAATAAAAGATAATACCAGGTACCTTCCTTGACACAAGATGACAGGTCCTGCTCAGATCAGGAGCAGCAGCAGGATCAAGGAAGTGCAAACTAGTTTGGTGAGCTATTTATTAACCTGAACCCTCAGAGCAGTGATTATTAGCCAGTTATTTGTAGATCTTTAGAAGAGATTTATATACAGTGATCTGATGCCTTGTCAGAAAGAGCATCTTGGGCTTAGGAGACCAAAGAAGACAGAATACCAATGCGAATAAAAGAAGCAAATAAACAGACCAGCAAAGCTAACACTATGGCATAACTGAGTGTCAAAGAAAGTTTATTCACTCACAGATAATCCCTGTCGGGATATATCTTTGGGTTTGGGGATTAGTAGAATGTAACGTTGCTCCTGGGAATACTACTTTATGCTTGCTGCTAGTCCTGTTGAAGTCAAGGAGCCTACAAGAATAGAAAATATAATATCGAGATTTTAATACAGGCATTCAACCTATAATTTATCCTGTTTTGCCTCAATATTGCACCTGGTGTTACCGATCTAAATCTTCTGCATTTCATTGACATGGTGGATAAACTAAGTTTTGACTTTACTTGAGGGTTATTTTGTTGTTTAAATGAAGTGGGGTTGTGGTGTTAATGTCCTTTACTTTTTAAGAATGGGGGATAGAAGGTTTTTCTATCTATATATTTTAATGAGAGTATTTCTTTAAATAGCTATATGTAGAAACTCTTTAAAATACAGGCTATTCATCCATGTCCTAATTACCAACTTAAAAATTTAGCCCTCCCACCTCTCTGATTTATTCAGGGCTTATTAAAAATAGGGATTATTGACTCGATCAATCCTGGTGGCTCTTGCGGAGCCATTATCTTCTATTGTGTAAATCCTCCTCAGTTCAGAGATTATTGATCTGAAAGACACTAACAGCTCCGTTGGGTCCATTACAGTCTAGTGTGTCAATGCAGCTGCCATGCAAGGGCAAAAAGTCCATCTGCTAACAATCTTTAAGGCACACTGCTAGAGGAAAAAAGTTACTGAACCTCACAGAGGAGATGCTCCTCTCAATTAAACAAGTAGGGAGGGTTTTTTCTAAATTCTATTTGCCCACTGTGCCCAGAGGCTTAGTCATGTTATAGACTGATACCATGAAGCAGCTAATTGTGCAGAGTAGGTTTTTGGCATTGTTAAAAATATAAAATATTCAGAGGTCTTGATTTTTCTTTCAACCTTTAAAACCAGGATACAAAAGCCTTAGAAATATGGGTTTTATACTAAAAGTACATTGTGACAGTACATCCAGAAACAAGTCACATTACAAACTCAATTAGCTGGTGTAATATTATTCATTACACAGGCTTGAAAAAAATTCATTCATGCCAGACTTCAAGATGGAAATTTTTATTTGCAGATGACAAAAAATTTCACATTTCTACTCTCATGTTTCTTTTTTAACCCCAAACCAGAGGCACTGTCATAGAGGCAACTTAAAAAGCTGTACAGATCTCATTGTGCATCAGGCCAGAATAGAAAGGACTGTCAAGAGCAGGCAGTATCCTTTCACATGCTTTTTAAATTTCAAGTTTTCTAGGACAGTAGGATTTATACCTATATCCTTAGGAAATCACCTAAAAGATAGGATTATAGCAAGTGGCTCTTATAACAGCCAGCATCTATATTATGCAAAGCCTTTATGATAAATATCCAGAATGGCAAAAAAGGGCTGTCTGTCTTCCAGTGGAGAATAGGCTAGCATGACAATGCTGCTCTGAAAGGCAGCAGGTCCTTTGAATGGTTTTGTGATATACAGCAGTCTGGCTTTTCATTGAATTGGGTTGAATAGAGTAATTTCTAAATGTCTCCTAAACTAGACCGTCTACATATTTACTGTTACAGATTGGCATCAGAGAGCATTTTAAGGCAAGATCAGCAGAACATGCTTGTCTAATCCTTGTGTCATCTTCCTAAATTTTCCAACTCAGGAACTTGTAGTTACAGTAAAGTGGGAGCATGTCACAACTATTCCCTATATTTTTAATTAAGTAGGAGCACTCTTCATGTATAGCTAAGGCTTCATATAGACCCATTAACTAAATGTTTCTCTCAGGTGCCTGGATTATAGCACCTCCTGTTTTGGCATCAGTGTGGCCCTTGTGGACAGTCTGCCTGTATTTTTCATCCATCTGTTCCAGGAGACTCATATTCTTGCCTACAAAACCCAGTCTCCTCAGCCTGAATGATAGGATCAAGTTCTAATGTTGAACAATAACTCTGAAGTGTGTCAACTATCGCTTTCATGTTAATAGCATGGGTTCTCTGACATAGAATAGATTCTTAAATGACAATGTTAGTTCTTTCATTGCAGAAGGACACAGTTAATTCACAGCAGAATGAATAAGTTTATGCACTGACCCAGTGTAGCTGGGAATTCCATTTATTGGAAGGATATTGAAAGAATATGTCTGCACATTTTAAGAGCAGGACATTTTTATTTCTAGTCTTGAGACACATGACTTAATCTCTTCTGGTCACCACCATCTCCCAAAATCCACAGCAGGGGTGATCTGTGTTCCAAGTTTCCAAGGGTTCGCTGTTGTTTAAGACAGATTTCATTTATCTTCTTGAACAGATTCCTAATGTCAGTACCATCTGTTCCCTGTGTCACCACCCAAACTTCCTTCTCACAAATATTCAGTGCTCATTTGCATCACCTAGAGCAACTCCAAAGAACACAGAGTTCCCTTTTGACTTTGAACTGGACCCCAGTAATGTGCACCACCCCTCTAGCTTGCTAGTGAATTGAATGCAATAGATAAAAGGCACCAAATCTTAGTGCCCTTCTGCTGCATTCCCATATTTAGAAGACTTTTCACACTTCTAGAAAAGGGCAGGCAGGTGCCTTTTTCCTGGTTCCTCATTAAGGGTGTGATCCTGTGAAGTACTTTGTCACTCTGGCACCAGTCCAGAAAAAAACCTCAAAAGTTAAGCACAGAGCTGGATGTGACTAGGGTGATCAGCGTTTTGGAGGAACTAGCATCGGGAAGAATTAAGGAAAGCCGGGATGCGGAGTCAGTGTGGAATGGCTTTAGTGCTACCTTGATCTTACTGTCCCTCTTAGTTACCAAATATTAAGACAGACCTTCTGACCGCCATAAACTTCCAGTTTTCCCAGATCAGCTATCTGCTCTTTAAACTTCCCTGTACTCTAGGAAAATTCTGGCTCAAAACTGAATTACTAAGGATGGAATAGGACTCTTCTTTGGAGTCTATCAATGTAGCTGTCCATGCTTTGCTATAGCAACAGGGCCAAATAGGAGAAGCAGATTTAAACAAAAGCTTTTGCAGTTTTACCTCTCTGGTGCCTTCAAAAAATCACTAATGAAATTCTGCCAATTTTTGGAAACTTGGTGGTTTTGTTAACATTCCCTGCTGATTTCTGGGCATTTGTTGTATTGCATTTTCTCCAGTGTATGCTACAATATCAGGTGTTGTGAAGGGGGCACATGACCATTCTTTTAAGTGCTTACCATTGATTCTCTGTCTTTACTCTCTGTTGTTTCATATAGGTAGATAACTTGAATGGCCTTCTGTTTGTCTCATTATTCAGAGATGCCTAGCAGCATACTATCCACAGAGCAGAATGGAATGGTGCCCATGTTAGCTTCTTTAGTTTCTAGTCTTGCTAGAAAGACACTTGTCTAAATCATGTTTGTGGTTGCCAGGACATGATATATATGGAAACTGAATGACACTTGTAACTCTCTCCCCTTTTGTTAAATTACTTCAGGGTTCTGTCTTTCAAACTTTCCACAAAGCAGTAGAGCCATTCCTTATTTCCTTTCCCATTCTTAGGGGCTCAAAGGGATGCTGAGGAATAATGTGTTTTTAAAGTTCAGCTAAATTTGGGAAGAGAGATTAAGGGAAAAGATTGAAGGCGTGATTTTCCAAAATGCTGAACACTTTCTAGGGCCTAAGGAAATCCTTGCACACTGCAGGTGCTCAGAAGCACAGCAAATCGGCAAAGCAAGCAAAACTCTGGCTTGCATCCATAGATGCTTCTCTAGCAAATCCCAGGGTGTCGTCCTCCCACTGTACTCGGCCTTGGTGAGGCCGCAGCTGGAGTACTGCATCCAATTCTGGGCTCCGCAATTTAAAAAGGATGTGGAGAAGCTTGAGAAAGTCCTGAGGAGAGCCACGCACATGATCAGAGGGCAAGAAAACAGGTCTTACAATGAGAGTCTGAGAGCTATGGGACTCTTCAGCCTGGAAAAGCTCAGGCTCAGGAGGGATCTGGTGGCTGCCTATAAGTATATAAGGGGTGTGCATCAGGATCTGGGGGAACGCCTGTTCACTAGAGCGCCCCATGGGATGGCAAGGTCAAACAGTCACAAACTTCTCCAAGACCATTTCAGGCTGGACATAGGGAAGAACTTCTTTACAGTCTGAGCCCCCAGGGCCTGGGGCAGACTGCCACCAGAGGTGGTGCAAGCACCTAGTCTGGACTCCTTTAAGAGTCAATTGGACATTTATCTTGCTGGGATCCTGTGACCCCAGCTGACTTCCTGCCCCTGGGGCAGGGGTCTGGACTCCAAGATCTTCTGAGGTCCCTTCCATCCCTAATGTCTATGAAATCTATTAAATCAATGTTAGCTTGTTTCTCACTCAGGGATGTAAATGTTTTTTTATCTGATTAGAAAACAGCAGTGTCTGTGAATCAGTGAACCACACCCTGTTGCCCTTAGCACCCCAGCTATGACCAGTTTAAAGATTGTGGATAGATACAAGTAGAAGTGGTCTTCAAGGACAGCAGAAAAAAATATTTGTTTATAACCCCCCCCCCCCCAAAAAAAACCAAGAGAAACAAAAAACCCATAAAGCAGTAAGCCAAACTTCTCTTTTTCAGCAGCTTTGAATGGGTAAAAGTCTCTAAAAACAGGCATGTTTTCCTCAGAAATTCAGATTGTGAATTTTGGTGGTGATCAGCCTTCCACTAAAGCTGTATATCCTATTGCTGTATTTTTGTTTTACTAACAACCTTGTTAGTCTGTGTTCCTTAAAATAGTCTGGTCTGATGCAGCTCCTAATCAGTCTATCCTGATAACTTGGTTAGTTGCAGTGGAAAACCAGTATTGTTTTGCTTTATTTTCTTTTCACTAAAACCCTGCCAACATTTATGTGAACAATTTTACATACATGTGCATTATCATTTTACTTAATGATATAATTTTACTTAATTTTACTCCTCTGTACATGTGATATTATTCACTGTGTACTAGCTTTTGGCAGGAACAAGTTTTCAGTTCAGTAAAACTTGTTTGTTTGGTTTGGAGTTTCATGCTTGTCTCTCTGGATCAAGAATGCACTAAAGGGACTGTCTGATGGCCAAAGTATTTCAGGAATTGATCTGAAATGAAAACATAAAGCTTGGAAATGGATCCTGTGAAATGAGTCCAACAATGCTTGGATTACACAATAGTAGAATTAGCCTTCAGTGATGCCAGGAATAATACACAAAAAGGACATCACTATTCCATTGAGCTAGTTTGCAAAATGTCCATTAAAAGGCAAAACTTTGTAGTTAAAAAATAAAAGCTTTTTCTCCTTTCTTTTTAAATTGGAGCTGCTAAACTAAGCTCCACTTTGCAGTTAGAATGAAATGGTTTAATCCTACACCACATAAAAGGAAAATGTCAGCAATTAAGTCAGACGAAAAAGCTTTGTTAGTGAAGGAATGCATGGCTGGAACTTGCCCTCAAAAGCTTTACAAGAAAAACAGTCATTTATTTAGGCCATCTCTTCACAGAACACAAAAGAAATAAACTGATAATGGACTGGCACTTCAGGGGAACCAAAGGCTTTTAATAAAAAATTCTTGGACCACCCTCCTCCTCCTAAATATCAAACTGTTCAGATGTAACCTTCCAGTAACCTTACTGGCGTGCACTACAGTGTGATTCACTAGGATGCCCCTATCCTTTTCGTTTTAGGCTCCTGCTCACATGGCTATTGGGAATGTCAGAATGGCAAGTGTTACAGACCAGAACAAAGCTGTGATTTTGCAGATGACTGTGGGGATAATACCGACGAGAATGAATGCGGTACTTCCTGCACCTTTGAAAGAGGCAGATGTGGTTGGCAAAATTCCCTAAGTGACAACTTTGACTGGACTCTGGGAGATGGCTCGTCTCAAAGTCTTAGACCTCCCAAGGATCACACGCTTGGAAATAAAAATGGTATGTTGTTGATTCGCACACAAGGATATAATCACATTCACAAAACTTCTCATGTCTTCCCATGATACAGCAGGAGGGCTCTAAATATCTAATTAAGGTGACATTATTAATAAGTGAAACATTTAACTGGGTACTAGGTTCTTATATTAATTACTGTTCAACAGTGATTTTTCAGTCATAAAAGTTTGATTCCCAGTTGCCTTTTTTTCTAAATAGTACAACATGAAACGAACAAGACAATTGGTTACTTGTCAAGAGAGAGACATCTGATACAGCCACAGACAATAAGGGTACAAGATCTATTAGGATCCATTCCAGCAGACTTTGAGATCATTTCTAGTAAGCATCTGGTGAAATCTGAAGTATTACATAGTCTGAAGCTTGTTTTAAAAAAAATCATTCTGTGGTCTATCTCTGATACTCAGAAAAAACAGAACAATTTAAATGATTTCCAGCAGTTTTTCTTTTCAACTATATGACTAAAACATACCTTTTACAAAAATGAAAGCCAGAATCATGCAGAACCTTAATTTAACATAGTGGCATAATCAACAGTCTGGGTGTTTGACAACCATGGGATAGGGTCACTTTCAATCATTCAGATCTCTGATTTTTTTCCCCTTTGGGTCCATAATATCTGTTGCACCAAAAAAACTCAAATCAGTTTATAGTGGCCCATATCTGTTTGTTTATAGCAGGAGAGCATGGGCAGTCTAAAGGTGCCTGTGCTTTCCAGCTGCCTGAGGCATCAGCTCTGTAACTTTGGTTTTATTAAATGACACTGCTAATGCAGTGAGGTGGACTTTTTCAAAATTATAGTAAGGCACTCATTGATAGCCAGCTGGAGCAAGATGCCCTTGTGCCTAGAAAAATATTTTTCTATCTAACTACTAAATTGTACCTAAACAGTATGTCCTAGAGAGAGATGAGCTGGATGTTTCAGGAAATAAGTGACCCAAGCGATTTGCTAGGACCGAGTCCCAACTACAAAGGTCAATCATTTTACAAAAGTAGCCTGTATTCTCCCTTCATTGAAAGTAGCTGGAGTGGCTACAGCTCTCACCATTTTCCATAAAACGTTCTTCCTCTGTCCCAGAGCATCCAGGTTGCTATTCTTTTCCTATATCTTTCCGCATTTTAAGTTCACTCCTGTATTTGAAATGTACAGTGCTGGAGCTTGGAATTCAAATCTTTCACTCCTCACAGAAGCCAAGAGTTTGAATTTAGCAGCTGCCAGAGGGAATCACTAGGATATATTATGTGAAGATGGGCTTTGGAAGGAGGATGGTTGAATCTTAAAAGGCCAGAGTTTATTTACAATTGTGTACACAGGAGAATTTAGGAGCCTGTGGCAACTTGATAAGCAATAGTCCTGTGTGTGGAATAGGTAGGGATAAATAAACATTGAAGCTTATTTGTACACTTATTGCCAAATTTAGACAGTCTAGGCTGTTTACATTTAATGGTGTCAAAAATAAGAAAGTGCAAGAGAAATACAGGGGACAGAAAACATGCTGCACACTTTTTTGGCTTTTAAAAAGCTCAGTTCTGGTTTAAATGCAGGGTTTTAAAAGATATTGTTTGGTTCTATGGTCATTGTGTCTCCTTGACATTCATGTCAAATTTTCTTGGCATACAAATAAAAAGACTCTTGTTCAAATTGCTAGCCCTGCAAATTCACCCTAGAATCTGAAAGGTAAGCTATATTTTTCTTAATTCATACACCATCAGTAATAAAAATAGTGAAAAACATAGGACATGTTTTGCCCTTGATTACACCTCAGTAGTTACTCTGTAGCCTTGAAATTATCATGTGCTCATTTACATATGAGACTGTTAAATATATAAGTGAGAATAGAATTTGGCTTTATAATCTGCATTTACATCATTTAATTGTGTTGATAATGGGCGAGCTAGAGTAGCATTCAGCTCAATCTGTTATAGCTTTTTTGGCTGGTATTATAACTGCAGTATTCAGAAACCACTCAATCCCAGATCCACAGAGAGATTTAGGTAGAATTCCAATGCCTTAGTTCCAATTTACAATCCTCCAAACACCAATTTATGGTACCACCTAACTCTGGAGGCCCCTAAACTCTGTTGGTTTTCAGTTTTCAACATTAAGGTTCTCTAGGTATTTAAGTTGTTAGGCTTCCATGCATGTGTCATTCTTGACAGGTGAAGCCTGTTTCCCACTTAAACCTCATCAGGATTAACACACACTGTATGCTTCTCCCTACCTCCCCTGAGGGGCTCAATCTGGCAGGTATTCTTATAGCATAGGTAACTTGTCAGGCTCAGCAGAAAATGAAGAGGTGACTATAGCTTTCTACTAAAACCTGGGTGAAGGTTTTGGTGCTGCTGTCATCTCCTTTGTATGCAACATTGTAGTGATTAGAACACTTGTTTAGGATGTAGGGTTAAATACTTACATCTGCATAAAAGGATTGAAAACTATATCTTGAATCCCCAACCACTAAGGTGGAAGGTGAACATGGGTCTAACCACTTATGGGTGCGTCCAGATGAGCGCGCACATGCCTCTTGCACCATCTCAAACCTCTTTAAGATGGGGCAAGAGGCACATGTGGGAATGAAAAAATGTTCCCCATGCTGCAAGTTTGCAGCATGGGGAAAAAGTTAGACCCCTGGATATCCACGGGTCTAAAAAAACCAAAGTTTAAAAAAGTGGGGCAGGGCACGGTCCTGTACCATGCCCTGAGGCGACTGGAGGCTGGGTCCTCCACAGAGACACTCTGGCTGCCAAATCATCTCTATGGTTGGCCCCTTGCCCTGGTGCTGAAGCACTTGCTTCAGCACCAGGGCTCCAGTGCCATAAGTAAGGGGTCGGGGGGAGCTGGAGGAGGGGGGAGGGGACTATGGGGAGGACCCCCGCTGTCCCTGCCAGCTCCCCCAGCCCTGCCCATCCCTACCCCCATCTGCCCCCCCGACTCCCCCAATCCCCACAGTGCTGAGGCAAAAAACCCCGGCACAAAATTGCACCGCTTCTATTTGAGCTGCTGCAAGCGCATGTGCTTGAATATGTGGACGTGCCCTATGAGTGCTTTGACAACTAGCTGATTGTTTAAATCCATATTTTACATAAATTCATAGATTCATAGATTTAGGGTCGGAAGGGACCAAGGAGATCTTCTAGCCCGACCCCCCGCCAGGGCGGGAGAACAACAAAACCCCAAAACAAAAACGGGACTCAAATGAGTCCAGCCAGGTAGGCATCCAGCCTCTTCTTAAAGACCCCCAGGGTAGGGGCCAGCACCACTTCCCTTGGAAGTTGGTTCCAGCTCCTAGCCGCCCTAACTGTGAAGTAGTTTTTGCGGATGTCCAATCTATACCTCCTCTCCATCAACTTGTGCCCATTACTCCTTGTTATGCCAGCGGGCGCTAGGGGAAACAGCGTCTCCCCCAAACCCTTCTGGTCCCCCCTAGTGAGTTTATAGACGGTCACCAGGTCCCCCCTCAGCCTTCTCTTGTGGAGGCTGAACAGGTTCAGGTCCCGCAGTCTCTCACTGTAGGGTCTGCCCTGTTGTCCCCGGATCATGCGGGTGGCCCTCCTCTGGACCCTCTCCATGTTGTCCACATCCCTCTTGAAATGGGGCGCACAGAACTGGACACAATACTCCAGCTGTGGCCTGACCAGCGTCGCATAGAGGGGGAGGATCACCTCCTTGGCTCTACTCGAGATGCACCTGTGGATGCACGACAAGGTCCGGTTAGCCCTGCCAACCATGACCTCGCATTGTCGGCCCATGTTCATCTTGGAGTCAATAATGACTCCAAGATCTCTTTCTGCCTCCGTGCTCTCAAGTAGGGAGTTCCCCATTGTGTAAGTGTGCTGCTGGTTCCTACAGCCCAAGTGCAGCACCCTGCACTTGTCCGTATTGAAACGCATCCTGTTCCTGTTAGCCCGTCCCTGTAACCTATCCAGATCCTTCTGCAATCTCTCACTCCCTGCTAGCGTGCTCACCTCCCCCCAAATTTTGGTGTCATCAGCGAATTTAAACAGGTTAAAGACAGTGCACTCTTCATTCTCTATGCTTTAAAAGAGAAGTCAGCCCTACTTGGAGCTTGAAAGAGAGGCTATAAGTGCTCCAAGTTCCACACGGTCCTTTCTGAGGTGGAAGAAGTAGAGCCATGTGAAATTTTGCCCTGTGTTTCGTTTCAAAGCTGTTTCGATGTGTTTTGATCCTGGGGTGGGGGAGGGTACCCCCATGAGCTGGCCCTGCACCCCCTCAGGCTGGCTCCGGTACGGAGCCTGGGGCATATCAGCCCGTGCAGGGACTGGTGCCGCCTTGATCCTGGGAGGACTGCAGGGCTCTGCCGACTCCTCCCAAACAAAACTCTAAATGAAACACTGTTCCGTTGAAACGTCGAAATGGACGTTGAAGTGGAATGATGCTGTTTTGCACAGCCCTAGGAAGAAGTGATTTCTTGAGGGGACATATTTAAGATGCATCCTGGCCTCAATGGGTAGAAACAGACATCACCTTTGAGCCACTGTAAAAATTTTTAGGGTGGTACAAAGTGAAAGCAAATAAGAGATCCATACCTTCTGTCACATCACAAATGCTCAAATTTGTGGCAATGACAGAATATAGTAATAAATTGGGCCACTTCATTGTGACCCACATCTGTGTGTTAAGGGTAGGAGAGTAAAGGCAGCCTGAAGGTGCCTGTCCTCTCCAGCGACCTGAGGCACAGGGTCTGTGGGTTTGAGGGGCTTAGTTTTTGCACACCCTGAGAATTCCCAGGCAAATTCCCTCCAGCCTTGGGAGTGCCTTCCCTGTTTTCCCTGCCTACCTAGATGCATCTGAGGGATCTTCAGGGATATGTCTGGATAAGCAGAGAAAGTCACTGTTTTGCCCCGACATAGGGCATATGTCTGCAAGCAGGGTTTCCTTCCCCCATGCAGAAGTGATATGTGTGCCAGTAGAATCCCTCTGCATGGGCATAGGCCATAGATGCAGAGGGGGGGAACCCTATGGGAGTTTACTCCCTCTGTGCTTGCAGACAGGGATAGGGGAAATCCCATGTAGAGTGATTTGCCCGCACATGTATCTACAAGAGGGAAGGAAGGAAACTTCCAAACACAGGGGCACATCTGCAAGTGGGAGAAAAGCCCAAGTGAGGGTGCCTGTAGATGTCCTTGAGCACGATCAACTGTGGCATGACATATTGTGGCACAGCTGATCACACTCTATAGACAACTTCTGTTTCCAGTTAGTGTTTCCGTAATGGCTACTCAGAGTCCCATGTCTGTCAATCCCATAGTGCTACTTCAAACTCTTGGTGCATTGTTTAGGAAGCTCAGACATCTGACTCAGGACTGTGGGTTCCATTATGCAGACCAGGTGCTTAAAAGATAGGCATTGTAACACTCAGTGTTGCAATGCATAAGGCCCTTTGAGATTGAATTCCAGTGCTTGAGTGTTGGATGCTTGAGCTGGATCATTTTGGAGACTGCACAGAAACCTAAGCCTGGGTATGAAGGACTCTCTTTTTTGGACAAAATGAAGGTGCCTGTTGAAATTAGGCAATTAAGAGGGATTGTAGCTACTGGAGTGGAGTGGTTCTGGATCACTTTTTCTGACTTAGACACCATGGGCATGTCCAGATGAGTGCAAACACATTTGTAGTGCCACATACCACACAGTCCAGAGTTCTCTTCATTGCAAGGGCACACTGCGCAAGCATGCGCTGCTCTGGGGGTTTTTTGTGGGGGTTTTTTGACCCCCTGCATATCCAGAGGTCAAAAAAATATGGAAAAAAAATGAAGCAGCACCCACTTGGGCAGCATGCATTGCTAAAAAGCGGAGCTGGGCTGGCTGCTCAGAGCCATGTTGCAATTGCTGGTGAGGCTCCGCCCAGCAGGATTGCCATGGCTGCAGCTCCAGGAAGCCCCCAGGAGCCTAGGTAAGGCTGCTGGGGCCAACATAGTGCTGGCCCCAGCCTCCCCTATGCCACCCGGGGCAACTTGCTGCATGCCAAAGTGTGTGTGGCACAGGCATTCCCCAGGGACAAGAAGTGGTGGTGCAAGGTGCACTGCCACTACTTGTCCCCAGGGAACCAAATGTCCACACATGTCTGGACGCACCTCTCAATTCCACCCAAGTTTCTTTTAGATGCCTACTTGGCTGACGTCTAGTTATGTTGGTGAAAGGGCCCCAAAAAAGGGAAGGGAAGGTGAAAGGGAAGGTGCTGCAGCTGGCATCGGAAATGCTGTCATTTAATGGGCAGCACAGCCTGAAAAGCAGGTCGTGTTGTTAGAAAAAGGGGATACAGTCAACATGGGTGGAAAAATATGTCAGTTCACTGTCTTTTCAGAGACTCCTATCAGACAGTTTGCTAGCCAGTCTCTTGAAAATGTTAAGCTGTCCTCACCCTCTTCCTGGGGATACAAGTTCCAAAGAAGGGGCTTTTTTAACCCTTAAGTGATATGGTTTACATCTCTCTGCATTTAGTTTTGCTGAGTTTGGGCCATGAAACATAACCTGAAAGTCCAAAACCATTTTAATGTCATATAACTCTTACTTTCAGGACAATTTCTGTATCTTGAAGCTACACCAATAGGATTAAGAGGAGAAAAAGCCCATGTGAAAAGCTCCCGATGGAAAGAATCAAGGTCAGATTGTATGATGAGCTTCTGGTACTTCAAGTCATCCAAAGCCACAGGAGATATTCACGTTCTCATTAAGGTAGTGATTATATCATCTTTTCCTTCATGGTTGTACTGTCTGTCAATGTGCGTGGACATATTCAAGCTAAGAATGACTGACCATAACTTCTATTGGATCAGCCAGCAAGAGGTTACTCTCCAGTTCTTCTATTGAAACTGCTGCTTAGAGACCAAAGGAAACTAAGCTGTTCATGTTTCTCAAACACAATTTAATACTACATCAAATCTCTCATGATGTACCACATACAGAAATTTCTATTTTATAAAGCCACCTCTTTGTGCATAAATGTACCCTGTAATAAGACTGGGCTCCAGGGCCAGCTGTATATTTCCTGCCCAGCTTGGTCTCTAAGGGTACTTACACAAGTAACATTTTTCATGCAATTGAGCCCTTGAAAGCACTCTACAGCTGTGTTGCGACACACATGCATGGCTGCAGAGCACTTTTGAAGTGGACAATTGTGCAAAAAATTAACCCTCCTCATATAAGATATTAGATGAAGGCGCTCTGTGTTAGTGTCTTAAGGAACTTGTGTTCCCTAGGGTTAACTTTTCACATGATGTGGGCTGGGCTGATGCAGCCCAGTCCCCCCTGAGCTGTTGGGGAAGGGTGGAGGGAGGGGGAGAGCAGCACTGAGATGCCAGCTGGGGTTTGATGCCTTTTCTTGCCATTTTCTTTTTACCATCTTTTACCATCTACACTTTTCCCAGAGCCTGATGAAGGGAC
The DNA here is from genome assembly GCF_001723915.1 of Gavialis gangeticus. Classification (NCBI taxonomy): domain Eukaryota; kingdom Metazoa; phylum Chordata; order Crocodylia; family Gavialidae; genus Gavialis; species Gavialis gangeticus. Next base: position 45,673,217 of record NW_017729004.1, on the reverse strand, counting down.
TTTGATCCTGAAAGCTTGCAGAAAAAGACAATTTTCTTGCCATTTTCCAGTAGGTCTAATAAAAGGTATCATTTTGGAACCAAGAGTTCTAGTTTTTTGTATGCCAGACCAAATGTCACATCTGTTTGTACTCTTTCTCTGCCCCGACTTCATAACTTTTAATGTGGCTTTTCCTCTGTATGTATCAACCCATCATTTTTGATACTTTTGGTGTCAGCGGAACAGTTAAGCCATTGACAGATGTTCATTTAAAAGCACAGTAAGATCTGATCTTCAATCCCATCAATCTTACATCCTGCCTGACGATACTTGCATGGCAGGATGTCCAGTTTTGTGAGTACAGGTCAGACTCTAATCACTCCCAACTTGGCACTGTAGGGGGTGGGTGCCTAGGATCATGATCATGGAACCGCCTATGGTACAGTCCCAGTGAGGCAACATGCAGCTAATCAGCAACAACCTCAGGACCAGACAAGAGCTTCCTGATGTGGTCCCAGTGTTGTTGACAAACAGCTGATCATTGGCTGGAAGGACCATACCATTACCAGTTTGAAACCTGATGCAGTCCTGATCCAGCCAAAGATCAGTTGATTTCTGGCTGGCTACAGGGACCACAGCAGGGCTTGAACCAGCCTGAGCTGGTCCCAGGAGCCAGCCAACAATCAGCTGATTGTTAGTAGCATCAAGGATGTACCAGGGATGCCTAGTGCAGTCCCAATGCTGCTAACGATCAGTTCATCATTGCTTTTCAGGGACACCCCAGGTTTGAACCTCACTGAAGTCCCATGCTGTTGACAATCAGCTGATTGTCCCCTGGTAGGGAACTGTACTGGGGCTCAAACCCCAGTGCCATCCCTACAAAGTAACAATCAGCTGATCTTCAGCAACATTAGGACCATGTGGGGCAGCCCCAGAGCAGTCCTAATGCTGCCAACAATCAGCTGACCTATTCAAGCCACGGTATGGTACCTGGTACCACATCCAGCCAACAATCAGCTGATTGACAACTGGTACAGACTGTACCGGAGCCAGCTGCAGCCCCCAGTGTGGTCCAACCAACCAGATGTTCATTTGAATGTGCTATGAAAACCAGCTGAAAAATTGCTACACATTTTTTGTGTAAAAAATTTGTGGCTGGTTTCACATTATAGTGCATCATTAATTGCTTGAACATGTGGCCAGGTGTAATTGTGTATTACTGTAACTGTCTAATTTTGATGCGCTAGCATCATCTATCAATTGAATGCATTTAGTAGCCAGTTTGAAGGTGGAGAAAATGGAAAATTCTAGCCATGTTGGCATTCTTCTTTCTAGGTACACAATGAAAGTATAATGATATAGTATTAGAAATGGCATTTGTCTTCACAAATCGGGGCGGGGGGGGGCGGGTGGTGTCATAACACAAACATAATGAAACCAAAAGTCTATTCAGCAAAAGCCACTTAGTAATGAGCAAAAGCTGACATTCTCCCTGCACCTTAGGTATTATGTCTTGTTTTTGTTTAAGAACAACATAAAACTAAAAAAGGAAGTTTCCAGTTGAAATGGCAGTTATATACAAAACGTAGGAAGAAGTGGTTCATACTAGGTAAACACAGATTCCAGCTGTGGGCATTATAAGCCACTGACAGTGCTTTACTAATATGAACCTATGTAGTACTAACAATAGGTTGATTTGAGGAAGTTCCCCTTTTTGTATGTATGTGAGTACAGTCAAACAATAGCATAAATTGCCTGGGAAAATCATGGAATCTCCTTCATTTGTGCTTTTCAAGAAGAGAGTAGATAAGCATATGTCTGGGAAGGTTTACAACTAGCTCATGATGCATTTATGGAAGGGGTCGGACTACATGATTATTGAGGTTTCAACTCTGATTCATGTGTTGTACCAGTTAGTAAAATATATATCCTAAACAATTGTTCCATTTATTTGACATCTGCCTGTTGCCTCCTTTTTCTGTAATGTCTTATAATACTTATAAAATTCAGGACATAAATTATTTGGGAAACTTCCTAATAACATCTCTGCTTGATTTCTTAATGTACATATTGTCTTAGCTTTTCATTTTAAATTATTCTTGCCCTTAAAAATAATCTGTTAATTCTTTCCCAGATAACCCGGTTATTACAAGAAAGTTTTAAAAGCCTTAAATTAGAACACTTCAACAGACTTTAGCATTGGAAGACATTTCAACATGCTGGGCTCTTTGGTAGTCATTAGGAGCTCTTCTTTTATAGGATTATTCCAAACACATATGAGTAAAAGGTGACCAGTCTTCAACCAGATTTTTAGCTTAATGAATCATGAGAGAAATGTATATAGCTATTTCCCAAAAGAGATCAAATCCATAAAGCAAACAGCTAGGTAAAGAGTGGTGGTTCTAACTATTAATACGTTTAAAAATTACTTTTCATTGGTAATCCAGTCACAGCTAAAAACAGAAAACATCCTGTTCTTTACAACAAATCAAGGACAACAGTGAACACTTACATCAAATCAGAATTTGTTTTGTATTGTGTTGTCATCATTTTAGGCTGTTTAAAGATGTAGCCTATGGCGCCTAATGCTATGAGCCCCTTAAAAATGCTTGATGCTAATGAGTACCCTTAACTAATAATGACAAACCTTGGCTGAAGAAAATAAGAAATTGTATGATGCATAAACGGGTGTTTTACATTCTGGTATCAGCACTGATTGCCGGTCACTCTAAGTACACTACAATAAGGAAAATTTGTCTAGAAGCACAGTTGGCTATTTATTACTTGTATATTCCATTTGGATTACATACAATGCATTCAAGAGGAAAAGCACAAACAGATTCTTTCATTGACCTACCAGTGGCCCCAATCCCACTGAAGATACCTATCCATACAGACTCCTGCATTATACAGAGTCTTGTATTACCTCTGCAGGACTAAAGCCATTTGAAATAACATAACTCTAGTATATTTTTATCATCAATAACTTTTTTTTTGTTCACTCTCTCTCTCCTTGAGATCGGGCAGCTGGTGCTCATGAAAAAGAGATATAAACAAATTAAATTACTACCCTTAACAGGAGGTCAAGTAGGTTTGGTAAGTATTAGATTTCTTGTTTTTAGAGTTTGAAATTGTCAGTTATTTTACATGTGAGCTTGTTGACAGAAGGCAGATGAGTAGTATCTAAGTGAAAGAAAATTCCAGCCCCTTAGGACTGCTTGATCGCCTTTACCTTTTACTTAATTCTATTTGTTAGGTGCATGCTATTGTTTCTCAGGCGTATTTATCTTGTATTGTTACTGGGCGTGTCTACACATTAACTTTAATGCGCATGTGTGTGTGTAGATGAAATGGGGGCCCTAAATTGAAGTGATGGGTTTTTAAAAACACGCTTCAATTTAGGGCTGATTAAACCCCATGTCATGCACACACCCTGTTGGAGGGGAGGGTGAGCTGGCAGTGGGCAGAGAGGTCCCTTGGCTGTGGGAGGGGGTGGGGGGACTGGTGCTTCCCTCTGTGGCAGCCCCCCCACCAGGCAGCATCCGCCCACAGCCACCCAGCTCGGGCAGTCCATGGAGAAAAGCACCAGGCCCCTGTGCAGCTCAAGCAGGCAGGCAGGCTCCAGGGGGGAAAAAAAAGGAAAAAGATCAGGTTTGTGGCTTTTCTTGGGTGGAGCTGCTTTCCCAAGCTGCTGCCAGACTGCCTGCAGGGTTTCCTGCAGAGCTGTGCAGCTGCATGGAGCCCAGTACTTTGCTCTGCGGCTTTTGGGGGCAGTTCTAGTTTTCTGTGCCCCAAGCCATTTAAGGGGCATTATGCCGCAGAATTTCCTGCAGTGGCTGGAATTAATGCACAATACACTGCTGAGGCATCCAAATACCAACACCATTAAAGCAGTGCAAAAGCATTTAGCCTGCTTTAAAGTGTTGTGCACACACACCTCTTGTTTTGTCTACACACGGTCCATTAGCATATTTTAATGCACATTAAAGCATCACATCAAACCCATGTGCTTTTGCTAATGCTTATTAAAATAGGCTAATGCACTTTTTTCTAGTACCTCACAGTGGAGATACTAAATTTAATGCACATTTGCAAAGTGCTTTAATGAACATGTAGATAACCTACTTAAATCATACACAGTAAAGTATCAGAAAAAACGTTTAAACCTGAACAATTCTTATTAGATATCTCTCAACTCTACCCCAAAGCTTTAAAAAGCCAGAGCTAGCTTCTGTTTGGCCCTATCAAAAAGTGCACTTTGTAGGGATTTTTTTTACCTCATTATAGAGCACAAAACTGTGTTGCTCTGCAAGTATTTAGGATGGTCCAAAACCCATAAAAATCTCTTTCTTTAGGTTTTAACTACCATAACCTACTCCTCTAATTCCCAGTTGACTTAATTCCCATTCAGTATCCTTGTTTTTGTTAAACTGAGTTAACCCTAAAAGCATTGCATAAATGTTCTTTGGCTGTTTTGAAAGCATGCCAGTCATCAGCAGAAGTGTGATGGGAGAAAGATGAGGGAAACAGCAGTCCCAGGGCTGACTGAGAGGGAGGACACAAAAATAACAGTTTCTGCCACTGCTGCCCAGCCATGCCATCCACACGTGAAAGCTGCCTCTGCTCCATAGGCCACTGCCATCGGCAGTTCTGAGCTACCTTGGTGCACTTCTGCCCTTCAGTGAGTTCAGAGACTCTCTCACAAGGACAAGTTAAAGACAGTCTAAGACAGAGAAATCTTTATAAGGACATTATTAGCCCATTTCCTGTCCTTTGGCAAAGCAATGGGATAGATGTGGATGTGGGGAAAAAATATTTTACTGATATGACATCACCCTGTTTGACAGAAACTTAATCTGCTCTTTCTATTGCTTTGTTTACACAGATCCATATTCCAATACCATTGTCTGAATTTCTACTTAATTTGTATTATTTCACATTAGGAATGAGGGCTAATTAGCCAGTACATAGTCTGAGAGAAGCCATACTGGAAATCTTCCTGCTGTTTCTATCGAAACTACAGCACCTGTGCAGCTTACCCTGTTCATTTGAAAAGAGTTACTCCTGTTTTAGAGTTATTTGAGTATAAGAGAAAACAGGTCAGACTGTGATGTTCTCAGGCAGAATGGAGTTGACTTCTGTTAGCATAAGTTGAATTTATGCATCTTCTGGAAGCTAAAATTATTACCTCTTACATTCCTGAAGTGGTATCCTAAATAGTGCTGTCCATACCACAACTACTGTAGGATCACTTTATAGAGAACCTTATGTACTGCTGTCAGGCATGAGGCTTAATGTTAAGGCTAATAGTTAAAGCAGCAAATTTCAGTAATAATTTCTCTGATGGTGTTGGGTTTTGTTTCAAACCTTAGTACCATTGTTGTTCTAAAACTGTGCACAGCATAAAAACACTATACACAAAGTGACCCAGAAGGACAGTTAAAATAGTTTTAGAAACACTGCGCTAAAAATCTATATACTCATCATTTATGCAAATAAAAGGCATTGACAGTGGATCTGTATAAGGAGACTGCATTTTCTAACTGTCCATCCATCTATATTGACACAGTGCAATGCTCAGCTGCAGTTCAGAACCATAATGAGCAAATAGATTACTACTAACCTGAAATCTGATGCCGCTGATCTGAAACTCACTACTGCATTCAAACATTCAGATATTTCTATATTGATCTGTGGGTGGTTGCAGCAGAATTGGAAAAAATGAAAGAGATGTTTTGAACCTTAACATGTGACAGAAAAGTCTGGCATATATATATTTCCTATTCAGAACCCAAATATTGGGGGGTTTTGAACCAGGGAAAAGAAAAGCCCATCACATCTTAACAGAATTGGGCAAGAATTTTTGGAGGAAAGGAAACCATAAATCTCATCTTTCTACTGAACCTTGAATATTTTTTTGCTAGGGACGCTTAAGTTGTTTTCCTCATAAGGAGGAACAAAACTTGGCACCGGTGTGAAATAGCAGCTACAGATCAAAGAGTAAAAGCAAATCCATTTGCTACATTGAGTTTCCATGGGCCAAATGTTAATTGCACTGAAAATAAACACTTTAGTTGAAAGGTTAATTTAGGGTCTGAACAAGGTGTTTGGGGGCCTCTTGGATAAGCTTGGATCAGGTACCTTAAGAGTGATATAAAGATGTGCACAGTAGGTATAAATAGTCGTTAGCTGCTACCTCCATTCACTATGACAAGGGCCAATAAATACAGTATCTGATTAAGAATTTTCAGGGGACCTTACTCTGGAATTTGTCACAGTGAATTAATTCTATCCAGTCATAAATGAACAAAGACATAATGACATTTAGGAGGAAGAGAAATCCCAGCCAGCTCATGGCAGCCTAAACAGAGATAGCCCCACAGACCGTTCCACAGCTTTAAACTAGCTCATCCAGTGGATTAGTCAGGCATATGGCCAGCTGGAGCCAGCAGCTAAAGTCCTGCAACCACTAATGGATTACTATATTGCAGAACTTGTCACCTGGATGCTACAGCTCATCAAATGTCATAAACTGTCACAGCTGTTGATTTTTCAGCTAGCATAAGGCAGGGAGGAGAGGAGAAAAGAAATCACACACAAATGTACAGCTAAGTTGGCTTCACAGCCTAGGTATAGATGACCTATAGTCCTTTTAAAATTCCCTACATACAACAATAATGTCAGCATACTGAAATGTGAAGAGTGGGAAACTGCAGATGCCAATAGATTTATTTGGACAGCTGTATTTTTCGCTTCTGTCCAATTAGTTTTAAATGCAACTGTCACAACCAGTATCACTGACCCTTATATTCTTTAGCTTCTTCCCAGGCCAGTATATAGTTTGAAGAAACTACTTATTGTGCTTACCAACTTAAAATAAACTATGCATTCCCATGATGGCACTCATCTCAGGATGCATAAAAAAATGATCAAATATATACATCAGCATATAAATTGTCAGCCTCCTCAGGCCCTTGATTCCTTCCTAGAACTATATTTGAGCTCTATTAAATTGGAGAATAAAAAAAATGAATTTTCAAAGAGGCCTGTGAGATGTTTTCTTTAAAGGGAGCTGATGGTGAAAATAATAAAGGAACAGGTTGAAATTATGTAGATAAGAGTTTTTGGTCCTTTTTTGAGGTAAGTAACTTGCCAACTAGATTTTTAAAGAATCTAGAACACAAGTATATATATTTTGCCAGCAGTTCCTTGCACGTTAAGTTTCAAAGATCAGCATGTTACATTTTTATATTGGTTTTTCACTTAACACCTTATTATTTTAATCTAAAATTGTGCCAAATAGTTGGGCTTCATTAGTTCATTAAAATATTGTTGACTGGAAAAATCTCCTTTTGTCCCCTCAGGAATGCCTGGTTAATATAACAACACAAGTAAGGGCCCAGTGCTTGCACCTAATTTATAGCATGTAGTACAGTACTCCCCAAAGGTAAGATTTTCAACCTCTTATTCCCACTGGTTAGCTGCCATTTATACCAAAAGTCCCATTTCAGTCAGTGAAATAACTTATGCCAGTGACTGTTAACCAGTGAAATTAAGTGATTGATAATCTGATCCCAAATACTTTAAAATAAAGTCAGTATGGCTATTTGCAAAAGTATGTACTATATGTACTCAGGAGTGTGGGAGATTTTGCTTTCATAGGAGCCTTGTTAGACCTCCATGGGAAAAAATCAGGATTACATGATCAAGTGTTCTGATTTAACACAGCAGCAAAAGCCACATACAACTGGTTCAATTTGCATGTAATGGACATTGATTCCCCTGGAGTTATGTCAAGGATGAATTTGATCCAATGGGCATCTTTACACATGCTACGAGGCAGAGGTGGGAGGTGCTTTAATTAGAGTGGCTCTTACGAGTCACTCTAATAAAAGCACCTGCAGCATCTTGTGTATTCTGCATCCCAAGCTTCAGAATGGAGGTGGGAGTACTGTAACTAAAGCTTGTCAAATGATCTTTAGTTCAGGTGTCCCCACCACCATTTTGAAGTGCAGAAACACCGACTACACAAGATGCTGAGGCTGCTGGAGCATGTTGCTGGAGCACACTCCAGCAGACTTGACTAACCAAGTCTGCTCTGACACGCTGTAATTATAGCATGTTGGAGCAGGCATCCTGCACATCTACAGGCACCCAATGATTCTAGTTCATTGTGAGTGGATCTCCTAATAAACTGGGACTGAAGCAATGATTACAAGTCAGAGGTAATGAAAGAATATTCTATCTTTCCAAATTAGTTTACAGAATAACAAGAGAGAAAGCAATATAACTGGCTTGAGCTGTCATCATTTAGAGTATTGCATTTTTTCAAATGAGTAAGTTAGGAAATTATTATCACCTCCATACCTGGGAATTACTGGAAGCATAGTTCATTGTGTTCTTAAATTGCAACTAAATGTAAACATTCATTCAAAACAGTTTAGTGACCTAGAATAATCAATTGTGCAAGTGCATGAAAAAAACAAATTACACTTTTGCAGAAGTGTAGCAGAGCCATTACTGTACTTCAGAATCTTGTTTTTGATGGCAAAATAGGAAGACATTGATTGATCAGTGGATTTATAATTTTAAAAGACAGCATTTTTTGTTAGAAACGAATAGAAAACTGTTTATAATGGACATTTCATCACCTTGGCCTGAGTTCTTTGAGAACATGACCAACTTTTAGGGAATGCAAAAGATTGACCAGATCAAAATTCCCAGGACAGTGTATCATTTTCAAGAATGAGATCTCAGTTTAAAAAAAATGAAAGGTATCTATTTTCAAGGACTTCACATAACCTCAGCAAGAGTGGAGGAAAGATGATAGGTCTACTTACCTACTTCCTTGCTTTTGTTTCCTTCTAGTCCCTTTCCTCTTCCTACTTGGTCACATTTTAAGAACAATCTCATCTCACTGTCAGCTTAGACCTCACTGAACAGTAACATCAGCAAAACCTCAGCAAATACTGATGTAGCACTGAAATCCAATACTAATTGATTTACTAATGTTATCGTCCTTTGGCACATATTTTTGAGAAATAGTTTGTGTTTTTCAGTGTCCCAGGTTTGATCCATGCCGTGGAATTTGTCTTTGATTAGGTAGAAAGTGGGGTATATTGGTAACTTATAAAATAACCAAAGTAGATATATATAGCTACCTACTTTGGTTTTATATATATATAGCTATCGGGGTGGGTGAAATGAGCCATACTAGATTCAGATTTGGCCTGAATCAGGGATAGTGATTTGATTAGCTGATTCAGATCACTGTCCCTGATTCGATTTGGCTGAATCTGAATCTGAAGATTCAATGCTGATTTGGAGAATCAGCCATTCGGCCATAGACACACCTTTAAATGTTTTTTATGCATACCTCGAGGCTTTTCTACATACTAGGCATGGCTCATGAACACTGCGATGGTGGGGCAGATGGAGCATCCCACAAGAGGGGGGAGGCTGCATGCTTGGCAGTGAACCCGAAAGTGGACTGGAAATACTTCCAGTCCATGTCCAGGTCCGCCACTGAGTATGCAGGGTCCCCCCCCACCCCACCCCGCATCCTCCCCGGCTCGGCGATAGGCTGCAGGGGGACCCCAGGTGCCCCCCCAGACCCAGAAGGCCCCAGTCACCAAGCTTGGAGGTGTGGAGGGTGGGCCCCCAGTACGCTCCCGGGCAGACCTGGAAGCGGACTGGAAGTGCTTCTCGTCCACTTTGAGGTCTGCTGCTGAGTGTGCTGGGTACCCGCCCCTGCATTCCTGTGGGATGCTCCATCTGCACCACCATCTCAGCATTCACAAGCTACCTGGTACCTTGAAGTATATAGAAAAAACATTTAAAGTTGAGTCTATGTCTGAATCATCGAATCCTTCTGAATTGATTTGGAGGATTCCGATTTGATTTGGAGTGATTAAAGGTTCTCCTGATTCACTTCAGATTCAGAAATTCAGCCACCGAATTGGGCAGAATCTCTGCTGAATTGAATCGCTGACCAAAGCTTCACACAGCCCTAATAGATATATATCAGTATAGATACAGATATATAGATACACACACATAACACAACCTTTTCTGAGCTAAATCTTGCCTACACACACACACACACACACACACACACGCACACTTTAGTTAATATATATGGTTTAAATCTACCCTGCCTTCTACTTCACTTTAAGACTAATACAATTAAATAGATATCTCTGATTAGGTGACAGGCTTAGTATCAGAGAAAATTAGGGTTGGAAGGGACCTCAGGAGGTCATCTAGTTCAACCTCCTGCTCAAACAAGATCAGCCCCAATTAGATCATCTCAGCCAAGGAAGACATTATCTAACCAGGTCTTAAAAACCTCCAAAGATGGAGAGCCCACAACTTCTCTGGATATCCTGTTCCAATGCTTTACTACCCTCCTAGTAAGAAAGGTTTTCCTAATCTCTCACTTAAACTTCCCTTGCTGCAACTTGAGACCATTGCTCCTTTGTCTGTTATCTGCCATCATTGAAAACAGTCTATCTCCATCTTTTTTGTAACCACCCTTCAAATAGTTGAAGGCTGCTATTAAATTCCCCTTAGTCTTCTCTTCTCCAGACTAAATAAACCCAGTTCCCTCAGTCTCTTCTTGTAAGTCATGTGCCCCAACCTGCTAAACATTTTTGTTACCCTCCAATTTGTCCACATCCTTTCTGTAGTGAGGGGCCCAAAACTGGACCCAGTCCCCAGATGTGGCCTTGCCATTGTTGAATAGAGGGGAAAAATCACTTCACTTAATCTGCTGGCAGTGCTTCTACTAATGCAACCCAGTATCCTGTTAGCCTTCTTGACAGCAAGGGGACACTATCGACTCATATTCATATTGTCCACTGCAACCCCTAGGTCCTTTTCTGCAAAGCTGCTGCTTAGTCAGTCAGTCCCCAACCTAAGTGCAGGACTTTGCATTTGACCTTATTGAACCTCATGAGATTTCTTTTGGTCCAGTCCTCCAATTTGCCTAGGTTTCTGAATCCTAACCGTACCCTATCCTTCAATGTACCTACTACTCTCCCCAGCTTAGTGTCATTTGCAAACTTGCTGAGGGTTAACTCCATCCCATCTTCCAGGTCATTGACGAAGATATTGAACAAAACTGGCTCCAGGACCCACCCCCTGGGGCACTCCACTTGATATCGGCTGCCAGCTAGACATTGAGCCATTGATTACTACAGTCTGAGCTCGATGATCAAGCCAGTTTTCTAGTCCACTTTACAGTCCATTCATCCAGTCCATACTTCCTTAGCATGCTTGCAAGGATGTTGTGGGAGACTGTATTAAAAGCTTTACTAAAATCAAGATATAACATGTCCACTGCTCTCCCTGCATCCATAGAACCACTCATCTCATCATAGAAAGCAGTCAAATAGGTCTGGCATGACTTGCCCTTGGTAAATCCGTGCTGTTTCTAATAACCAGGGATCTTGGTTTTCTCTGTTTAAAAATCCCAGATTCTCTGATATAAAATAATCCAAAAATCTCTGATTTAAAAACCCAAAATATGTGGTTTTCCATGATTAAAATGAAATGCTAATAATTTTTGTGTGTGTGTGCATGCACATGTGTGTGTAGAGAGAGAGAGGAGAGGTATCACTTGAACACATTATTTTATTTTTATATTTACAATTATAAAGCAGTGTGAAAGCCTACCAATGCCTTAATCATTATAATAAAATAAATTTTAAATAACTGTATATGTTGGCATTTGATTTTGTTTTTTTATCATGGAAAATCAGAGCACCCTCTGCTCCCTTCACTTACCAAGATGTGGCTCCAGCTGCGACTGAGGCCCCTTGCTAGCCTCAACCCCTCCCCCCTGCTTTGTGGTGCTGAGCAGCCCTGATATGCTGGCACCCTGCCCTTGCTTATACCATTGCCTGTCACTCCCAAGCCACAAACCCCCCAGCCCTGCTGGTGCCCCTCACTCCCAGTCTGCTGCCCCCCACCCCTTCATCACTTCTGGTGCCCCTAACTCCTGACCTGCACCCCCCTATCCTTGCTGGTGCCCCTCATTCTCAACCCACAGCCCTCTGCCCCCACCAGCCCTGCCAGTGGAGACCCCCAGCTGTAAGGGGTACAGAAGAAGGGCTCGGGTCCACAGCCCCCTATGGCCCTCCCAGAAGTGCCTGAACCCCAATTGCTACGTGCAGGAGGCAGCAGGTACTGCAGCTGGAGCAGAGTACAGAGTCTGCCCCCCTCGGTAGCATGGCCAGGGTGGAGCCCAGTTGGAGCCCATGGGGTGCAGGGACAGATGGAGGATGCACCATTCTGCTGCCCTCCTGCCAGGGACCTCCATGACCCAGCATGCAGGACCTGTTGCAGGAGGGTGTAGCCAGGCAGAGAGGCTCAGTGCTGCTGCCACTGCCACTGCCACCACCACCAGGGGTGCCATGCCAGTCACATAACCATGATGAGGTGGCCCTGCCAACCTGGCAGCAATAGGGCTGGTGGCAGCATGGAATTGTGTTCCCTTGCTACTGCCAGGCAGGCAGGGGGTAGCACAGCTGGTGTGAGGGTCCCAGTGGTGGCAGAACTGAGTCTCCCTACCCTATACCACCCTCTCAAGCTGGGGCTCACTTGCTGGGCCATGGAGGCAGCCAGGCTGCAGCCCCATGCCCCATTGTGAGTGGACAAATGTACAAGGGAATGTGCCCCCCCCCCATGCACTCCCAATGTGTTGTGGGGAGCTGGTCCACCACCAGCCGCCCATAGCTCCCTCTTGCCCCTCAGCTGGGCCTCATGGCCATGTATTCCCACCCCAGCCCTGGGGTCACCCCTGGCTGGGCAGCAAACTCAGCCATCAGCCCTGTCCCACTCTCTCCCTCACTGTAGCTGCCATCACCTCAATCTGCCCCCCAGCAGTCCCACCCCACATTGCTTATGCACCGCCCTGCCTTCTTGTGTCTTCTATATCCCACCCTGCAGACTTACTAGTGGGAGCTGCTCTCCACCACTGCCTGACACATGCATGTGGTGCCTTCTATGTCACTTTAAAGAAGAAAATCAGTGTTTTATCATGTTTTTCTATGGCAAACAGAAAACCTGGATCTCTGCCAATCACCAACTTCTCCAAGTGCTTAGAAATGGATTCCTTGTAGACCTGCTCCATGATTTTTTCCAGGGACTGAGGTGATGCTGACCAGTCTGTAGTTCCCTGGATGCTCCTTCTTCTCCCCTTCTTTCCTTTAAAGATTAACACTATATTTGCCCTTTTTCAATCATCTGGAATCACTCCCAATGGCCATGAGTTTTCAGAGATAATGGATAACAGCTCTGCAATCACATCAGCCTCAGCACCTTTGGGTGAATCACATCCAGTTCATGGGCCAGGGGTAGAGTGCTGAGGGGGAATTTCATAGCAGCCTTCAACTACCTGAAGGGTTGTTCCAAAAAGGATTGAACTTGACTGTAATTTTGTATGATTCTACTACATTCCCAACCAATTCTTCCCTATTTGTGAGCAGCGGGTCAGGAGGAGCATAGCTTATAGTTTCTCTCTCCAAAACTTGCACCAGGAAGTTGTCCCCAACACTCTCCTAAAACTTCCTGGATTGCCTGTGCACTGCTGTATTGCTCTCCTACCAGATGTCAGGGTGATTGAAGTCCCATGAGAACCAGGGCCTATGATCAGGAAACTTCTGCTAGCTGTTTAAAGAAAGCCTTATCCATCTTATCTTCCTGGTCTGGTGGTCTATAGCAGACACCCACCATGACATCACCTCTGTTGCTCTCCCTTCTGACCCTAACCCAGATATTTTCAACAGGCCTATCTCTAGCTTCATAATGGAGCTCTGAGCAATCATACAGCTTTTTTACATAAAGCATAACTCCTCCTCCTCTTCTCCCCTGTCTCTTCTTCCTGCACAATTTATACCCGTCTGTGACAATGGTCCAGTCATGTGAGTTGTCCCACCAAGTCTGTTATTCCAATCACATCATCGTTATGGGAGTGTGTAAGGACTTCCAATTATTCTTCTTGCTTGTTTCTAAGGCTCCATGCATTTGTGTACAGACACCCAAGGTAACAAGCTGATTGCTTTACTTTCATAGGAAGAATGACAAGGCTTCCCCTATTGCCCCTCCTGCATGTGTTTCCTCCAGGTCACTCATTTCCCCGCTTTCCTTGGGGTTTTGGTCTCCATCCCCCTGAGAACATAATTTAAATCCCTCCTCACTAGGTTAGTGAGCCTGCCTGAGAAGATGCTCTTCCCCGTCTTTGTCAGGCAGATCCCATCTCTTCCTAGCAATCCTTTTTCTTGTTACAACATCCCATGGTCAAATAGCCAAAGTCATGCTGGTGAAATCATCTGCACATTGATGTGTCTGCACCTGCCTGGGCCCTTCCCCTTGACTAGAAGGATCAAGGAGAACAACACTTGAGCCCCTGTGCACTTCCCTTGCACCCAGAGCCCTGTAGTCACTTTTGATCTGCCCAGGGTCCTCCCTGCCAGTACCACTGGTGCCCGCATTGATGAGCAGCATGGAGTGGTAGAGGACTGGATGAGTCTTGGTAATTCATTCATGACACCTCAGATCTTGGCTCTGGGCAAGCAGCAGATCTCCTGGGACAACAGGTCAGGCTTGCAGATGGATGCCTCCATTTCCTATAGAAGGGAATCTCCAATGACAACCACCTATTGCTTCATCTTGAAGGCAGTGGGCTCACTCCTCCCAACTTTGGGGAGGCCTGGTCTGTCCTCTTCCATCAGTGGAATATGCTCCATATCTTTTCTTCTGCCAGAGGTCACAATCTTTCAGCTTCTACCTTTCTGGGAGTCCATGTACTTTTCCTTCTCTAGTGCTGCCTCTGGCAATCCTTTCTTTTTAGTCCTAGAGGTCTCCTTCAACATTAAATTGATTAAATCCTTATGGCAGAGGAGGGTTCTCCTGCCACCTCCTCCTGTAGCTCTCTTGCCTGCTTCCTGACAGACACCAAAAGGCACCACTCACATTGCAGGCACCCCCCATCTGGCTGTCACTGGAAGGAACCTACAAGCTGCAGTCTCCACAGTGTCAAAGCAGGACCTGGGAAGAAGCATCTATGGTGAGCTGTCCTGTCAGGACAGACACCTCACAGGTGCAAACAGAGGAAGAGCTGGCAGTGGCCGTGGCTCTGGCATTGCAACATCCTCCAGCCATTGCTTTAGGACTCTCTTCCTTCCCCTCTTTCCAAGCAGACCTATGAAACTCCTCCATAAGCTGGCCTGTTCGCTGCTTCTGGGTCCCAAAAGGTTCTCTTTTCCCTGCTTCCACTCACCAAGCTTACAGAGAAGAAAGGTGAGAGAATTTCCAGGGAATTCCCTAATAAACTCTCCTTTCAGGACACTAGTTAAGTGAGGGACTTAAGTATTGGTCTAACTGATAACTTTTAGCTACTTACACTAAATATATGTAGATTAGCTACTCTTAATTAAAGTAAGAGCTTACCTTAAAGGCTCCCCTGCAAGGAAGGTGGTGGCAAATTGACTCATGAACTGCTTCTAAACTACTCTGTTTGCTGACGCTGTTTGAGTGCTCCCTGGTCACTCAGGGAGTCTCCTTTTATACCCTGCCCCCTTGTTAGGGCTTTTGTCAGGCACAGGCAACAATCACCCAGCAATCACTTAGCTAATAGCACTCCCCAGGGCTCAGAGCACATGCCCAAAACATACAGCTCATCTAACAAACACTCAGCAAGCCAAATACACAGGTATCCCTGGCTCACTTACCTTCCTGGACCAAGATCTGGTGCCTGGTGTCTGGCTCCTCTTCCTCTTCCTTCTCTTGTTCCCAGTGGACTATTTGCAAACTTCCCTCTTTGCTGTCCCTGTTCACTCACAAATAACAAACCCAATTGTGTTTAAAACTATGTATATTAAACAAAAAACAAGTCATATCATAAAGATTCCAGTTCCACCCTTTTCATATTGATGCTTATACTTAAGAAGTTAATTTCCTCAGCTTTTCATTACTCAGTGTTGTACTTTTTAAAGTTTCTAATACTCAGTTTTTCTTTTCCTCCAACAAACAAGAGCAACCCAATCCTTCATTACACAAGACAAATGCATTAGAGAAAGGGAAAGTATAGTTTGCATGGTTGTAATCCTGGGTGAATAGGACATTTTGTCCCTACAGGCATTAGAATGATTACAAGCCTGCTTGTGTTCCCAATCCCTGCATCCACTTCTCTTGGCAGTTTAAAAATTGCACTTCCATCACTCCTTTGTTTCCTTGTTGACACTAATGGCCTTTTTACATCTTACACTATAAGCTGCACAAATGTTAATCGGCTTTAGTGTTGTTCCACTTCGTGGAGCAGTCACAAGTTATGATGAAAAAACATCTCTGACTGTCCTTCACTTGTACAGCTGTGACTTGCCACTAGAGGTTGCTGAGCAGGGGCAGGACTCAGAGCCCCACACAGCCTCAGGTGGAGGTGGTGCCCCATAATGTTCCTTGTGTTTTTCTGTGATTAAAAACTCTTTGAGTCCCCTGAATCTGATCCCTTTCAATCTTGGGGGTACAAGGTGATGGGAGTATCCATGGCAACCCCAGGTGATACCAGGACCTGATGCTTGCAGGGGATGGAGAGCCTGTGGCTGGCAGTGGAGTCGGGGGGG
>NW_017729004.1:45655547-45656602 GCF_001723915.1 Gavialis gangeticus | reverse complement strand
CTGTCCCCCCACCCCACCTGCAGGTCACACCTACCCTCCATTCCCCATCAGACCCCCAATCCCCTCCAGTCTGCTTGACCCCCAGCCTCCCAACTAGCCCTCCCCATCGTGACTTACCTGCTATGGGGCAACCATTTTTAATTGATTTAACTCCCCCCTAATGGCCCCAAATATCTGTACTTAGCCTTACAAGTTTAGGCTGACTGCCAGTCACTGAGACTGGGTCTGTAAGTGTAAAATTGGCAGTGAGAGAAGCTAAGTTTAATTGGGCAACCATTCTGAACCCAATGTAACCTCCCCAAGTGTCTGTACTGAGCCCAAAAAGTCAAAAAAGATAACTGATCAATCAAAAGGATGTGGCTACCCACACTGATAAATGAAAGGGGTCCACACCTCCATTTGAAATTTCCAAAGGGGTTCACAAATGACAAAAAGTTGAAAACCACTGTTCTAGATGACTAAAGCTTCTAATAAATAGTCCGTAGCATATTCTATAAAAATGTGACTTAAGCATACTGTGAGAATTTCCTAAAGTTAAAAAACAAAATTCATGCATCCATGCTTTACCACAATTTCCTTTTAGGTGTGGAGATCAACATTAATTGTTGCTACAAGAGTTATTGTCTGACCTGCTCACATTGTAATACACTGTAATTTAAGCAGTTATTATTTTTAAAATATAGAAACCACTACCCTATCCAGAAGACAGTTCAGCTATTAAGATTCACCTTTCTTCCAGATAAATCCATGTCTTCTATTTTGCCATTGTAAAACCAGCCAATTCATTTACTGTTTGATGAGAATGACACTCTTAAATAGCCATGTATTCATTAAGAATTTCTACCACATATATGGTGGCTATTACATAGAATGTCATGGTTTAATAAGTGATGCACAGGAGAAGAGGGAGAGGATGAAGATAGTAGGCTAAAGTTTCAATTGCTTACAGCCTACCATTTCTGTAGGCTTCAATGACTGTGAATGATCAGTAACTGCCAGAAGTTCATTATTTCAAATCAGATCCAGTAGCATAGCGGCAGGAGAGGGGAGGGGAT
>NW_017729004.1:45639298-45650547 GCF_001723915.1 Gavialis gangeticus | reverse complement strand
GGGGGGGGCGGGGGGGGGGGGAGGGAGTGTTGCTGGCCATGGGGGGGAACACACAGGCACTCCAGGGCTGTGGCACTCTCTCTGCCCAGAGGAAGCAGGAGCTGGGCCAAGTGGTGCCCCCCCAGGCATATTGGGCAGAGGGAGCACTGCAGCCCTGGAATGCCCAGCAGATTCAGTGCCTTGAGCTGCTGCCCGGACCAGCTTGCCGCTCTTGCCAGGCAGAGAAAGTGCCACAGCCCTGGATCATTTTACATACTGAAAGACTTCCACTTGGGTGGATAGCTGTAGGGAGTGGCCACATCTTAATGGAACAGGAGCAAGGTTATACAGATTAGAGATAATTTTGCCTTGAAATGGTGTAATTTTGAGACAAATAATGTGTGCTTTAAACCACATAAGTGTTAACTTGCAGCTAATCCTGGGGTTAGGAGCTCCAGAACCCGCCTAAAAGTACTGTGTAGCAAGGCCCCAAAAGCAGTCTTCCGGGACGTCTAGTATTCCCTTTCCCTTCCTGGTAGTTCCTCCTCTTGGCTCTTCTTTGTGAGTTCTGCATCTTTCCTTTGTTTGGAATCTGACAGTTCTCTAAAAAGCAGTATTTAGATTGCAAATACTTGAAGTGATTCAGATTTGTCCATGAAGCCACAGGGATCAATTCCATCATTCCTACCCTTGGGCCACATTCTCTGAGAGTGCATGCACAAATTCTTTTTCCTAGGGAAAAAGAGTAGAAATGACTGGAAGCTGAAACCATGACACAGAAATGGTCATCTCAGATTCTCTAATTTTATGCACTCAGTAATTTGTAGTAGTGATTTGGAATAGGAAAGGGAAGCAATATACATAGTTGCCCTGCACATACTTGGTCAAAAAGACTTACTCAGATGAAGTGAAGGTATATTTAGAGGTCTCCACTCCATACTCCTAACAAGCACTATGACCAGTCCATACCTCCACTCCAGTCCCATTAAGTGTGGGAGACAGCATAGCTGTCAAGTGACAAGTCCTAAACAAGCTTGGGCATCCATACCCAATAATAGACATTGTCCTTGCCTCCAGTAACCTTTTCATGACCTTGACTCATGAAGATTTTGCACAAAAATCTCTTCCTATGTCAAAATAGAGTTTAGTCTCAGGGAAGGCAACATTCCTGCCTTTCTAGGTTTCTTAGAGGATGGCTTGGACATGGGCCTGAATTTCCCTCCTATGTGTCAGTGTCACCTTTCAGTATTAAGCAGTATCATGAATACAGGTTTAAAAATGTAATTGGGGTGCAAAATTAGACCTTGTGTTAAAGCACTTTTTGCTGAAGCCTACCGGTATTACCATTTCCCATTTGGTTGGGACAAGATTTCCTTGCTGAAATGTCTGACAAATAGGCTGTGATACTCTGCTATTTTACTACAAGTTAACATTTATTTTCTCCAGATTTTCCAAAGATATTTCGTAAGTAAGAGATTTAAAAAAAGAGGGGTGAGGGGAAGGAAACAACATGTTCCCGCAAGTTGTTATTCCTGGACAATAAGCTTCCAAGTAAAATTAACTGGGCTGATTCTGAGCTCATTTATATCAGATTTTTCTTACTAACGTGCTTCCATTATCTTCAGTAGATTTACTGCTGAGTTATGCTGACATCAGAATCAGGTCTCAATTGTTTACTTCTATGTCAAGAGACAAACTTACTTATTTTTGTGAATGTGTCCTATTAAAAATTGGACACAAAAATTGGAAACAAACATTATTTCTCTTCCTTCTTATAACAGATATACAGGCAAGCATTGTGTCCGAATGCAAGTGCAATTGAATGATAGTTTCTTGCTATCCAGTTGCCAAAAAGCTCTACTTGAACAACTATAGGGAAAAAAAAATGCTTGTATGCTCAACTAATTGGAGACTAACTTCACCACGGAATTTCAATTTTTAAACAATATTCTTCCATGATTAATTAGGTTTCATTTGAAACCTTAATATCTTCATAAATAATGTGATATAACAGAAATAAAGTCACTGTAGAACAATAGGATGAATGTCTCAGACTTCAAAACTCAAGATGTGTATTTCATAAGAGACCTTTATAGGAGAATTAATCTACAACAATCTATTTCTCATTTATTATTCTTAAGTTATTATAGACCTAGCTGGTAGCACTGTCTACAATATTTAATGTTGTCTAGTGTTTCTAGTTATACAATTATTTTTGTCTGACGGTTATAACTTTGACAAACTTAAACCATTTGGGTGTCTTTCACGCTACATTTTTGTAACATTTCAACAAACATGATTCAGCCATATTTCTAAGAATGACATTATAACATTTTTTGCAAGTTATCAAAATCAAAAGAACAGTAACATTTTGAAAGATGTTTTCTGTCTAACGTATCCATTTAAAACAAACTATGCGCGTAATAATAAATGTAGAATGCAGTAACTATTTACTGACAGCAACACTCTGGAAATAAGGATGGGTACAATCTACTTTGTTTCATTCTGCCTTTTTTCCTCATTATGATAAAACACATGCCTTTTTGTTCTAATCTTTTTTGCAAACACTTTTCATAAAATTAACCTTATTTTTGCCATTTGTGTGAACCAAGTCCTTATTTTTAAGAAGCAGACTTTACTAACCTATTGACTAAGGCCAATAGGTAATGTATTTGTCCCTTTTTTTCTGCTACCATTTCAGAAAACTTTTCTATGCTGTTAGTGAATGTGATCATAGATAAATATGCTAATTAGCACAGTAAAAACTTTGTTCTTTTGTGGAATGTATTTTCTTAACAACTTTATTCCCGAATAGTGCAAGCTTTTGGTCCAGAATTTCCAAAAGTTCAGTAATATTTTGTGGTTCTGGCTTATCTCATTATAGGACAATAGGACAAATAGAAAGTCTAAGTCAATGTTTTGTTCCTTAATTCTTTGTGTGTATTTAGGAATATGTTGCTATACCTGGTACAGAAGTGTATTTGAAATTAACTTGAGAAAAAATAGCCATAGATTTTCTATTTTGCTTTTTGTCTATTATTTGTATTATTGTATCTCCTGGGTGCCTGGGTGACTGGTACCACCTTAGTCGGGGTGGCACATGCCCCCCCAGCCACTAGTTAGTGACTGCGGCCAATCTTGCCGAATGGGGGAGTCACCCCATAGCTGATCTCACTGACTGAGGGGGAGTTCCCTCCATGGCTGATTGCGCCAACTGGAAGTGGTTGCAGTACTCCATGGTGCTTTATCTGGTGCTCCCACTCCCCAGCCAGTGCTCACAGGGGGGGCGCATCAGCACTCCCACCTGCCCCCCTTCCCATCACCTAAGTAGGGAGCACGGCCTCCCCACTATTAGGTGCTGTACAAACAGAATAAAATGATCATCCTTGTCTCTCAACTTACAGTCTAAGAAAATAGAAAACTATCAGATGTGGACAAAATGGAAAGATAGCAGTGGTAGCCTATTAGACAGTGGTCTCCATACTAAAAATGAAATTGTCAAATCTTTTGGACGATATCCCACCAAAGAAGAAGTTTAAGAAATATCTCAGAAGCAAAATTATCAAGTAGCTTTCTAGCTGGGTACAGAAACCTCCTCCCAGCAACATGGGACAAAGAACAAATCCATAAACTGGTATTGAAATATCAGATAATGGCTACATACAGACATTCAGGGCACTGACAGATGGGGCAGGGAGGTTCATCTGTTAGCAGCCTCAGGTTCTACTGGGAGAGTCACTGCTCTCCTAGGATAAACTGTAAGTTTACAGACATTTAACTTTTTTTCTCCCAGAGAAAAATGGCTGCTGCAGGAGGAAAATACCCCAGGAACAAACAGGGTTATAAATGGCTCCCAGGCAAGTTTCTCTGAACTTCTGCAAACTTACCTTCTAAGAGAAGCCACAGCATAGTCCTATGGCTTTCCAGTGTGCTTTGCTTCCCCCTCCACCAATGGATTCAGGAAGACAGTAGATGCTGATAGACATAACGGTGTGTTGCATGATCAGCCACTGAAAGTACTCTACAACCATGCACTAACAGAAGTGCATGGCTGCAGAGCGCTTTAAAAATGCCCAGTTGCACAACAATCAACCTCATTACAGGAGGATTTAGATGAAGGTGTTAACAAGTGGAATGCTTTCACTAATGTCTGTAGTGCCCAGCCCTGCTCCTAGCCCTTTCTTCAGAATGGGAGAAGAAGGAAGGGGAGTGAGTTCTGTCTGGGGTTTGCCCAGCCAGTGCTAGATGGTGGGGTGGTGAAGTGGCAGCACCCCCCATCTCCCCCCCATCCAGAGCAGTCTGGGGAAACCCCAAAATGGACCTCCTTCCCCTGCTACCCCCCCCTCATTTTGAGACAGTGTGGGAGCTTGGAGAGCAAGGTGGGGCTAGGGGACAGACACTACAGACACACCACTTCTCTTCCCAAAGTGAAGCTCAATCATGCACCCTCCCAATCCAGCAATGAACATCTGTTGGGTTGAGTGAGTTGGTCTAACTCATGGCACTTTCTGTGAAGTTCTATGAGTTAGACTGGGGAGCTGCAGGTCTATCAGCACCCAGTGTGTCACTTGGCCAGGATTCTACTATCCTAGCTGAGCAGAGAGCCCCTTCCCAACGCCCACATTGTGCTACAGGGAGACATAGCCTGCAAGTCAGTCTGGGTCAGCCAGTCAGGGCTGCTCTGTGCAGGCAGACTGGGGAGAATGTTGGATGTACAGCAACTTGGCATTCAAATATCTGTTCAGGGATCTCCAGATAAGTTTGTTTTTTTTAATCAAGAAAAAAAATCTGGGATCAACTACCAGGCAACTTACATATTTTATCAAAGTAGTCATGCTTATACAGTGATTCCTCAGTTTGGATATAGTCAAGTACATAGATTGTTCAGTCATTACTGTAGTGAGGTAGGACATTCTGTCAGCCCAAAATGAAGTGCCAGAAGTCAGTGTCCTTGATGTTATTCTCTTGTTATTCTCTTGTAATTGGAGTTCACCTCTCCCTGTCCTTAAACTGTTTGCTGTTTTGACAGTTGCACTCCTGGAGCATAGTCACACTCCACTGAACTGATGTTAGAAATTGGTTTAGCTCTGAATCTCTTTATCCATAACATTTTAAAAAAGTGCATCACTTGTAAATCCTAAACTATATGTGTGGTCTACTTGAAGAAGGTAATCTCTGTGCTTGGCTGCCTTGAAGCACCAATAATGCATGAAACACCTATAGAGTTCGGTGTCTTGAAAATCATCACCCCTATTTCTGGATAGGAGAGTGTTAGTGCTTCTCCCTTGCAAGTAGCATTCATTACACAGCTGCATGGAAAGATGTTGCTTTCCTCCCTATGGTGATAAACTGCATTCAGTCTGATACACATGCTATGAGGGTAAAGTAAACTTCAGAGAGGATGTGATCCTTACAAAGCAGAAGCTCTTATGTTCATCATTGCCTGTGAGGGAAGCCGCAACCCAGGAACTACAAAAACCTGAGTCTGATAAAAGAGCAACCACACGTGTTAGCACAGCACCACGAAAGAGCCAGTACAAACAAAAGTAAGATATAGGAAAACAATATACAGATATACCCCCTAAATGAAAGAATTTAGAGCTCCAGAATGTGAGTCTTCATAAACTCACATCTAGAAATTAAGAACTGACTAGATTTTGCCTTCTGTAAATTTAACTGATGGGGAAGATATCATTCAAACTGTTTATTTTCCCATAAGTTAATATGTACTATATATGTATTGGTGACCTTAGGATTAGTTAACAATTTAAGAGTTTTATATATGACACTTCTTCACCCAACAAACAGTTACCATCTCTCTTCTAAGCTTTTGTTTAAGGTAAGAGTGACTTCTTCCTGGACAGGGAGCTCTCAGTCCAAAATAAAACTGGTCTGCATCTGTAAGTGATGGAGGTAGCAGTTATTCAGACTTGAAAATATGATTTAAACATTAATATTAAACACGTATATTAGCATATAATGCTGAAGTCCCGCCAGTTCCATCTCATGCCCAATCTACATTATGTTCTTTCTTAGGGTTCACAGCTTAGGGTCAAGACAGTATTCCAGTCAAATAACTGAACTTGCCTCCTACACTCTGAAGTCAGTCTTGATTCTTCAGCAGCTTACCCTCAGATAACACCACAATACTAGAAAAAGATGTACATTAAAAGCCTTTTTTGCTGGGTGTAAATACCTTGGAAGTCAAAGGGTTTTTTGATCCTCTTGGTACTGTTCATGGGCAACTGGTGCTGTCTTAGTAGGGGTGGGGGGGCACATGCCCCCCCAGCAACCAGTCAGCAACCAGAGGGGTCCCCCTGCAGCTGATTGCACTGACCAGGGGAGGTGTCCCCATGGCTGATCATGCTGACTGGGAGGGGTCCCCCCATGGCCAACCTCACCAACTGGAGGTGGTCCCCCATGGGAAAACTTACCAACTGGTGAGTGGCTGTGCTGCTCCTGAAAGTGGCCATGGCTCTCCCAGAAGTAGTACTCTCCTGGTGCTCACACTCTCTGGCCAGCACCTGCAGGGGGGACACCGGCATTCCCGCCTGCCCCTCCTGCCTGTCGCCTGAGTGGGAAGTGTGGCCTGACAGGGAGTGCACCAATGCTCTCAGGGGGTGCGTGTGCACTCCCTATGTGTCACCACTGGTACTGTTGCTCTTTTCTCATTCCAGCACAGAGACTTGAAAGGTTTCATATTTGGAAGCTAGATTTTTCTCAACTCTCATAAATCTCAAGTACCCTAAGCACTCATTTTGCCTGTATTTCTAATTTTAGTTTACTCTAAAATTTTGAAATTACAGAGAAAGTCTTCAGGTTCTCATGCAAATAGAAGCAGGCATGCCCTTTATTATACGCTTGAGTTTTATGGAATTAACAAACAAGGAGAATTACTTAACCTTTATAATAAATGTTAGGAGTATAGTCAAAAATCAGAAAAAGAGTAAAGTGAGATTGCAAACTCTTTTTCTTCATGAAAAAATATTACTGAGAGCCAGATTTTTGGTTTTTAACTGAACTGGCAAAGACAAAGAATTTCTAAGAAAAATTGAGATTTAAAAAATGTCATCTTTTTTAATCAAGAATGAGTTTGAATTTTTTCAGGTTTTCATTCTAGTGAAAACCCCCAACGAGGTTTTGTTTTCATTGTTGGGGAGTGGAGGGGAGGGGGAAGGTTGTGGATTTTCACCTTTGTTTTACCCCAATTTTCAGTATCAGACAACTGAAAAAATACCTGCTTATAGCAGTACTCATAACAAAAGGCAAGAGACATGGTAAATAAACAGTGGTAAACACAAGATTTTAAAAGCTTCCATTATTTTCTTTCTGTGATTAATCAGTTATTCAATAGGCACTATTGAAAAGTCACCATTTAACGTGTTATTTTTCTTTGTAAGTATAGGGAAAGATGGTATCTCAGATACTGTTTCATTATTATTATTTGTATGTGTATGAGCCATACAAACCTCCAAAATATACACATGCACACACACACACATACACGTGCACACACACATGGACATGAGCACACACTCCCAAGAATGCGCACACATGTACTTAATTGGAAAATACCAATAGTTTTATAGTAGACATCTTAATCAGATTGTTTTGATGACTCAGTTTATAATGTCAGCAGTAGTGAATCAGTCTATCTTATCATTCCTGCACACTTTAAATCCCATTTTCCCTGCTGAAGCAACAGAGTTAAAATAATTTATTGATTTTACATATGTGCTATTCCTAGTAGAGTATATATTAAATATCAGGAAGCCTGAGATTGATTAGTGTCCCGTAGTGACTGATAGAGCTCTGTGCTCTGCCTTGGAATCATAATTCCCCTGGCTGGTCATTTGCTGCCTGCTGTGGGATCTAAGCAGAATATTACTTTATTTGTTAATTATGACATCACAATAAATAGATAACATGTAAGGTTCAGTACCAGAGTGAGGTACGTCATCATAATAAGAGTTTGTGCTAATAAATAAACATTCACAATGGATATAATATACCTAAGAAAAATTCTGTTAAGTCATGAATTATTTTCTACTGCATTCTCTATATCACATAGCAGTGAAATATGGAAGACTAAACATGGTAAGTCTGTAACTAAGAGTGAAGTTACACATTACCCTTAGACCATACTAAAGGCACTTAAAATACCACTATCTGCTCATTAACTCATGCTAAGTGCCCCCTGAGCATCTCAGAGTTACACCACTCCACACAAGGATTAACTCTGGGCCATGCTACTTAGCTCATGTTAGGGTAACTTCAGTCTCCTCTACAGAAATAGAAGGAGCAATTTGCAGTCCTCCAGCATCCCAGGATGTTCCTCTCTCTCCCATCCCTCCCAGCCTGAAAGCAAAAATGGAGCTCAGGTGATCTGGCTCCTAGCCATGCTCCTATTTGCCAGCCATCTAAAGTCAAGCCAGTGTTGTGCAGGTAAGGAACAGTATTGACCCTTAATATGCATTTAGCACACTCTAACTTGAACACTGCTTAACATTTCACAGATTTACTGTGGCATAAGCATAACATGCAACTTCACCATAAGATTCTTGATTTCAAAAGAGCAAACTGAGTAGTAAAATCAGCTGGAAGGAAGTGCTTCTCGACTTAAATGTTGAGGGGTCCTGAGTTTTTTTCACAACTTCAAGATGCTAAAACTCTTAGGAAACTGTATGTGAAGCAAGGGGAAAGCTTTTTAGAAAGGGGCTCCAGACTTAGCTAGAGGAAAAGTGAATTCATGAAGGATATTAGAAATCAGTGGAGAGACTAGAAAAAATGAACAAAGAGTTGATCAACTTAAAGAATGTTGTGTGTTAGAGTCAAGAAGTATATTAAAAAGATTGCATAGTATTTTGTGTGACTATTTCAAGTAGGGGCATGTGAAGCAGGCTGTATTCAATTCAGTTTTGGATTCAGCCTGAATCAGGGACAGTGATTCAATTCGTTGATTCGGATCACTGTCCCCAATTTGATTAGGCTGAACCCGAATCTGAAGATTTGATGCTGATTTGGAGGATCAGTGATTCAGACAAAGACACAGCTTTAAATGTTTTTTCTACATACCTTGAGGTACCAGGCACAGCTCATGAATAGTGTGATGCTAGGGCAGATGGAGCATCCCACAGGAGCGTGGGGGGACCCATGTGCTTGGTGGTGAACCTGGAAGTGGACTGGAAGTACTTCCGGTCCACTTCTGGATCTGACGGGGAGTGTGTGGGGGTCCTCCTGCACCCTTCCAACTCAGCAGTCAGCCACAGGGGGACCCTGGGTGCCCCACTGACCCAGTCACTGAGCTCGGAGGGTGCGGGGGGGGGGGAGCCTTGCATGCTCCCCGGCAGACCTGAAAGTGTCCAGTTCTGCTGCCAAGCATGCTGGGGAGGCCCCTGCACTCCTGTAGAATGCTCTATCCACCCCAGCATCACAGCATTCACAAGCCACCTTGTATCTAGAGGTATGTAGAAAAAAACATTTAAAGCTGTGTCTATATCCAGATCGCTGAATCTTTCTGAAGCTCTCCAAATTGATTTGGAGAAATTAAAGGGTCTCCTCATTTGATTTGGGTGTGGACATTTGTTCACCAAATTGGGCTAAATCTCCACCAAATCAAATCAGGAACCAAAGTTTTGCACAGCCCTAATTTCAACCTCAATATTAAAGTGTTTATGTATTCACTGTGTGTGTTTGTTGTAATTCAAAAAAAAATATTCATCTGGCAATCTACATCCCACAAGCCAAATCTGGCCTATAGAGCCTCTAGATCTTGCAGTGCTGTGGCTCGAGTGACGTTTGGCAGCACTGGGCTTTCCTTATGTTGCACTGCATTTAGGTGGTAGAGGCTTTGGTGGAAGGGGTGCTCTTCCCACAACACATTGAGCTGCGGGTGGGCTCTGCTCATGACAGGAAAAAGCAGTGGAGGCAGTGAGGTCCTAGTGCCAGCCTTCGTCTGAACCAAGGTAGGTCATTCTGGCCCACCATTGGAAAAAAGGTGCCAACACCTGGTATGTAGCATTTGTGCCTGTAACCAGAAGAAAAATATTGAACTCTTTTGTAAATATATAAAAGTAAGCAGAAAAAAAAAAAATCTTTCCCAGAAAATGCTGAGTTCTTTTACCTTCAGACAGCATTAAACTACATTTTAAAAGTTATTGATCAGTGTTTTAATCTTGAGCTCATTCCACCTCAGTGGAACTAAAACTTACCTGAATTTTTCTATGAATGCAGGAGTAGCTAATCTAATCTTTCCTATCCAGGAAACTGTGCTCTACACAAAAACACTTTTTTCCCTGAGAAGTTTGAGTGCATAGAAGATTTTTGATAGGCTTCATATTTGCTGATAACTGCTCAGTTCTTTGAAACTGCATTAAAATGGATTCACAAAGTCACTCGGTCTGTATTAAGTTCAATCAATGCATCTGGGAACAAAGGTGAAGCACCTCATAGCTTTTAAACCATTTGTTTAGACACACGTTCTGTACATTTATACTGTGTCACCTGAGTAGCAAAAATATTACCTGTTGTATTGAGCCAGGGTGTGATCAAGCTGCTCTGTCATTTGTCAAATGAAAACTTGAGAATTGTTTTTAGGTTTTATTGGATTTTCACAAACATTTTTCACTGACACTTTCCCCTGAATTGTACTGCTTAGCACTTTCCCCTCACTTAGCTTAATTTGGTTGGTTCCATTGGGGAGAAAAGAGTATTCAAATAGGTATTTTCAAGTTCGATCCAAAGGAGGAAATGTTCAAATATTGTATCATGTGCCCTCTAATTCATTTCATTGATCAGAGAACAGAAGAGTCCCCCTATTATTTATGACACAGAGTATATTGCTAGATTTGAAAGGTCTCCTTTTTTGCAGACTATAATTCTAATATTCTTGACAGCAGTGCTTGGGGATAGAATGGTTTTCAGTGATGGCAGTTTGTTACTTAGAAGCTTGCAAGCAGCAGCAAAATAATTAAAGAAAAGATCCCATTGCTTTAACACTTGGTGTACCTGATGGTTTCTTCAAAGTGTAATAGAATAGAATGTGAGTTCTGGGTTTTTTGGGTTTGGGTTTTTTGTTTTTTTAAATATAACAAACATTAAGCAGGTTAACCTCAGAAATTAACAGGTCTATGAATTAATGAAAATCCTTCCCTTCACTCATCAGCTTAAGGTGTTTTATCTTCAGGCTTTGTTTTGGTCAATAATGTACAATGCAAGTCAATAAATCTTGATAGCAATTTCAGCAGAACGCATTATATGTTTCATAGCAG
>NW_017729004.1:45629061-45634298 GCF_001723915.1 Gavialis gangeticus | reverse complement strand
CCCCAAGCCCCCCCCCATGGCTGCCCCTGCCTGCCCCACCTCCATACTTTAAAAAAATGCCCCAGTGCTCAGCGGGTGCTGCTGATTGGGGGGGCAATCCCTGCTGCCCCCTCCCACTGCCCCACACACAGGTGCCCCACCCAGACCAGCTCCAGCCCTTTAAGGAAAAAAAAAACAAGAAAAGCACCAGGACTCACTGCTCCTGCAGCACCTTGTGGTTTCAGGGGCTCATGCAGAGCCCCA
Source organism: Gavialis gangeticus (assembly GCF_001723915.1). Taxonomy (NCBI): domain Eukaryota; kingdom Metazoa; phylum Chordata; order Crocodylia; family Gavialidae; genus Gavialis; species Gavialis gangeticus. Next base: position 45,634,055 of record NW_017729004.1, on the reverse strand, counting down.
CACATGGCATGGGGCAGTGGGGGACAGCTGGCATTGTGTCCCTCCCTCAAGAGTGGTGAGTTTGGGGGGGTTTCAGTTTCTTTTTTTTTCTTAAAGGGCCAGAGATGGCCCAGGCAGGGGCATGAGGTGGGGGTCAGGGGGCTTGTGCAGAGCTCCCCATACAGCATGGGGAAGTGGGGATTGCCCCTTGTCTGGCAGCACCCACTGAGTCAGGGCTTTTTTTTTAACAAGTACTGGGAGCTGGAGTGGCCGGGGCAGCCATTGCCAGGCTGGGAGAGGGGAGGGGATGGGCCTGGCCTGCTTGATTCAGAGATTTGGCAGCAGCCAAATCTCCAAATCAGATTCAGCCAAATCGAATCAGGACAGTGATTCGAATCGCTGAATCGAATCACTGTCCACCAAATCGGCTGAATCTGAATCCAAAGCAAACAATAGCTGCTTTGCACAGGCCTAATATGCATGTGGGGGGGTGTAATTTTTCAGGTTAAATTTAAAATCCCTTGACATCTGTGTGGCACAGAAATGGTTCAAAAGAGTTGAAGGTGTTGTCATCCCGTACAGTAAGGTCAACAGACAGCGTCACAGGGTTCTTGGACCCCCTTAAGGAAGAAAGCCTGTCCAAGCCTGGACAATCTGTTGGGACTGAGGCTGATCTGGGAGGTTCAGCCAGAAATTAAGGTCTTAATGTGCAGCTAAGGGATTTGATTGATACTAATGGCGATACCTGGAACAGGAAAGAAAAAAAGCTTCAATGAGATGGTACACAGCTGGGCAACACAGTCGGTATGAAGGGTCAGGGTGTAATGTCTGCAATATATGCACTGAATTTAACACTGTATTTTCTCTCCTACTCATGCACTTTTCCACCAAAATTAGGTCCCCAAAACTGGGAGGATTTGTATAGGATGGTTTGAATAAGGAGGATTTTGCCTCTAATGGAGGTTTGGACTAGACGACCTCTAAAGGTCCCTTCCAGTCCTACTTTTCTATGATTCTGTGAAGGGAGCACTCTGGGGACAATGCCTCCCACCCTAATGACGATTCCTATCTAAGAAACAAAAGAGTGTGGTGTACAGCTAGACAAGCATAGGGAATGGAGCAATAAATAGAGCAGCCAGTCCTTAAAAAAAATTAAAATAGAGATGGTAACTGACATTTCTGTAGTTCAGCAGTAGTGTAGCTGTAAAACCATGTATGAGTGAAATGAGAGCAGAATCCTTCTCTTCTTGGCAGTAGATTGTCAACACCTACCTTGATGAGGAGAAACCACCAACCACCCTAAATATAGGTTGACCAATATACATTATTTAAAAAAATAAGGGTCCTTTTTGATCACTTATTAAAAAACTGTGATAAAAATGTGGAGAATAATGATGAATATGGGACTTGGGTATGAGAATTTTGAGAAATATTAAGGCTTTCAGAAGGGATGAAGTTTTGTACAGTTCTCTTGACTCCTGGAGAACTCAGCCAATCAAAATCTGAAACCCGGGCCAACCTATGCCTCAGACTACAATGAATCCTGCAATTTCACACTGAGCATTTTGCAAGTTATTACAAATTCTACTTAATACATTTTTTTTTGGATATGTTACCTTTTTATGTTATGTAGGTTCTGTCACAAAAAAAATCTCTGCTTCTTAGGCAAACAGATATGCTTGCTCAGAGACATTTAATTTTAAAGGAATTCCTGCTAAATGGTACTTTGTCATAATATTCTTCTTAATGCTGTTGGAAGATAAAAGTTTCATATTCATGTTGGAGAGGAAAGGTCCAAAACTCAGACCTTACACAATTCTTAATATTAACATCCATAATATGCCTTAAAGCTATTTGAAAAGTGACATGGAGATGGGAGGGAGAGGAATTCGTTCATAGCCTTTCATATAGTTATATATTTACTATGCTAAGTTCTAGGACTATAAATTCCATAAAAGCATGAAGGGTGTGGACCGAGTAAATGTGTTATTCAGCAAGTCCCAGAATACTAGAACTATGGGGCACCCACTGAAATTAGCACGAGGCAATTTTAAAACAAATGAGAAAAAGTACTTTTCACTCAATCACACAATTACTCACAAAATTAATTTGTGGAACTTATTGTGAGAGCAAGTTATAAAAGCAGATAGCCTATCCAAGTCCAAAAAGGGATTAGATTCAGAACAATCAGGGATGTATCCTCTGATATCCCTAAACCAATGATGGTAGGTGCCACAAAGGGTATGACAAGGTATAGATGCTACTGTCAGAGACTGAATACAGGGGTACATTCACCATTGATTTCTCCCAGTATGGCATTGTTTATGGTCTTGTGTTCTTATGATTTCTTGCTTAGTGAGGAATGCACTTCATGACTGTACATTAAATTTTTAAATCAGCTCTTTGTTTCCATGGCACCGTGTTTAAAAAACTGTAATTTTCTCCATCAGATGTAAAAGAGACAAGATTGAGCATCCCTCTTGAAGATGCCTCTGTGCACAGCAGCAATTCATGGTACAATTTAAAAACCAGTTAATCAGGTCTTGACTAGATAAGGAGCTTGTTATGTTTCAGCCTTACCGTCTTGACTCCCCTGAGCATGCCCAACAGTGTGACATTACATAGGACCTATTCTGGGTTTCTACAAGCCAAACAGCAAAACAGTCAAATGAAAAAGGTATATTTCTGGTAGGAATATACAGAAGCTGGAGAAATAAACAATGATTAAAATGTCCTGGAGAAAAATTATCAGTTTATCTAGAGTCAGCCTCTTCTGCATCAAGCCTCCAAAGGGTCTTCAATTGATCTATATCACTCTCCCACACATCTCAAAGTCAAATTAAGTTATTTTTCTGGTACTTTTTTTTTCTTTATTAATGAATCCAACTTATAACATAACAGATCCAAGATTAAAAGATTTATCCAATCCCCCCAAAATATACACAAAGCAAATACTAATCTCCTACCAACAGCACTACAATAACTCAAATCAATGTCCAGAGAAGTCTTATGCTCCTTTGCCCTCCCCTCCCCTCTCAGTCCCTGATAGCTCTCCAATGCCTCTGCCAAAATAAGCTTTTGTGTTTCTTCCTCTTTATATAATAATTCACTCCTCTGGCTCCCCAGAACTCTACACACTACAAATCCCACTATCCTTCACGCATCTCTACTCCCAAATCTCAAATTTGCTCCAAATATCAATTAATTCCTCATGTCAGCTCTTGCCGTACAGTTAGTATAAGTTCTAACTGTATAAGAGAGAGGTGCTTTTATTGGCCTACTTAACAGCCAAAAGTATCTCAAATCTATGCACAAATAGAATTGGGTGAAAAATTTAAAATATAAAAGGGAGAAATCAATCTGTTAATGTATTCCAAGAGATTACTATTTCTGTATGCTTATTAAATATTGGTAGTCATTTTCTGATCACTTCAGTGAATACTGTATATGCTGCTATTATTGTATATACTGGGTGTCTACATGACAAGCTACATTGCCGTAGCAAGAAGCTATGGTACCGTAGCTCGTTGCTATGCCAGTGTAGCATCTGCAGGCATGAACCGTGATGCCGTCGCGACTGCACAGTAGCAATGAGCTGCTTCACAGCAACTCATTGCTACTGCACAGTAGGGTCAGAAATGACCTGTGTGGTGCCAGGACTGCTAAAGCAAGTACTAATGCCTGCACAGTAACGACTGCACAATCAGGCACACGTGTAGATGTGCCCACTGTAACTTTGGGCCCTATTAATTAGGTCACATGGAACTGATTCTGTTCTTGGATTGGGTGACTTATTCCACTAGATAACATAGGGTGTGCTGTAAACTGGAACTCCTGAATTTAAAATGAAGTACACCATCTGGGGAAAGTTTTGTGATTAAAGATTGTAATATCTGAGTAAGAATGAAATGAGTACAGGAGGTAGCACATGAGGGCTGTTCATGAGGGTACAGGAGATTTGTGGAGGTAGCACATGAGTGCTGTTTATCTCCCACCTTTTGCATCTCTTGAGGGATTAAATGGGGATAGCAGTACTCAGGCAGGCTCTCAATGTTGCATGAGTAGAAAAGGTCTCCAGAGCCCTCTCTATCTACTCCCAGATCCACATGGGGGATTGGGGCCCTAGAGCCCCATGCCACCTCCATCCGGCCCTGCATGTGGGGATTGGGGTCTCTTGGTCCTGCATTGCCTATGTCCACTTTTGTGTGTCAGGATCAGGCCCTGAATACTTGATCCAGTGTACAGGGCCAGTCTGTGTGGCTCCTCATGGACTCATGGAGAGCCCTGCAGGACAGATGACACAGTGCTGGGGGCTGGATCTGACTCGCAGGCCAGGAGTGAGTTCCCATGTTCTAAAGCAGTCTCCCTCCTGATGGAAGCTGTATACCAGAAATTTGAAAGGAAGAATAGTTTTAAATCAGTTCTCTTCCCAGAACAATACTGGCAGAAGATCAAATGGATGCAAGCTGGTCATGAACACATTTAGACTGGAAATTAGAAGAAAGTTTTTAAGATGTAGAGGAGTGAAGTTTTGGTATGGTCTTCAAAAATGTGTACTTCCTTCTGTATTGTTTTAGTTAGCATGTTTAAGGAAGGGTTCAAATCAAGGTTGTGTTGTTTTTAGTATGTGAATGTGTGTGCATCATGTGGATTTGAGTACTTGGTGGTCTTATAAAGAGGTTGGAAGGAAACTTGATCTCTTCATGAGAAGTGCTCTGAAGCATGGTATTTCCAGACTTTTGCCACTTGCCCCATCCCCCTCCCCTCCACCCCAAAGCACTGCTGGGTTCTTCATTGGGCATTGGCCAAAGCAAAAGCTGGGAGTTTATCTGGGGTGCACTGGTGCTTCAAAGTTTACTAAATATCTCTCAAGTGCCCATCTGGTAGCTCTGGTTGCTGCATCACAGATCTGACTAATCACCAAGTTAGGGCCAGGAAGGAATTTTCTTAGGTCAAGCTTGCATAGACCCTGGGTCTTTTTGCCTTCCTCTAGGATAAGTCATAGTCCTCTTAGA
>NW_017729004.1:45614279-45624061 GCF_001723915.1 Gavialis gangeticus | reverse complement strand
AGCTCTGGTTGCTGCATCACAGATCTGACTAATCACCAAGTTAGGGCCAGGAAGGAATTTTCTTAGGTCAAGCTTGCATAGACCCTGGGTCTTTTTGCCTTCCTCTAGGATAAGTCATAGTCCTCTTAGAAGCATCATCTGTCTTAACCTAATTCCTTTGTCAGTGCAATGGTACTTCCCTTGTCTTCCCTGTGTTTTACATGTGGTGCAGTGTGTCTTCTTTTTTTTATAGAGTGCTTTTATTGGGCTGTGGTGTATGAGAATGACCCAATTGTTAGCAGGGACTTCCAAAAAATTATGTGCTAAAATGTGATTCTTAAGTCCCTTCTATACGTTAAAGGTGTTACACAATTAACTGGTTAACTGTGCAGTTACCTTCAGACCATCTACCTATGCAAAGTACCCATCATACTACAAAAAGCTCCAACCAGTTATAAAGTTAGACCTAAAAAATATGTATTAACTTTACAACTAGTTTCTACTGAGCTTTATTTTATATGGGTAACAGGGTTTCCCCAGTGATTGGAGAGGCCTGTTAGATGATAGGACTCCTGTTAGATGCTGGGGGAACTAGCAACAAGGCATGATGGGATCTAATGTGTAATCCCACAATTATGACTCCTGCTATGCATATGTGGCAGTACAGGAGTTATAAATAGTTCCATTAAGGGCAGCAGTTCTACAGTCAGCATTCTCACATTTCTAAAATGGTACTTTCTTACCAACTCATACATAAAGAGAAACATGAAAGGTTTGTTATCTATTTTTGCAAGAATCTTCATTATTGTGTTGTTTCATAAGTTCTTGTGCACTCTGCATTACTGCTTATTATTGTGCACAAATGTATTCAATTAATATATGAATTATGGTTTTGCCTTCTTTTTCTCCTCATAAAACTAAGCATCTAGAATGCTGTAATGTCCAGCGGATATTTACAATGCTTGATTTTGAGAGTCAATGGATGTAAAGTTTTCTAAAATCTTCCTACAATTTTATAGTATTGATATACAAATATTAGTTACGGATTTCCAGAGAATTGCAGATGCTGTGAACTTCTGAAATTAAAGGAAACTGGGAAACGTATGAAATGATTAAATCCAAAGTGTGACGGTATTAGAGACTAAATTAAATTATACTCCTTGGAAGTCAAATGATCCAATAAAATGGCTTTCATGTTAACTGTTACTCACTCAGTATTAGCAGCAGAGCTAATGTCAGGAATGAAATCCAAGCAGTCAAAATTGTATCCATTTAATTTCTTGAGAAAGGAAAGACACATTCAGGAGAACTATAGTAGAGAGGCTCTTAAATTATAAGGGTTTTTTTTCATAGTGAGGAAAAGATAGCTGGCATGCAGTCTGAGGATGCAAATCCTGCAAACAATGCATAGTCCATACTGAATTAATATTTACAGAGAAGACTTACTTTATTATTACCTTGGCCTAAATTGCAGACATAATGTACAGAATGAAAGCGCCCTAAGAGCATAACCTGTTGATAAACTTCTAATGATAGATGTCACAGGGAAATGTATAAAGATATAATCTAAGGAGAGAAGTGTTTGGTTGCTTTAGATTAAAGATGGCTCTAATGATATCTAACAGGTTTAGGAATTGAGACAGGCCATGGAAAAGATTGTATGCTTCTCTGATGCTTGAAAATCAGGTAATAATCTTTTAAAGAGAATTATTATCATCATTATACCATTATTTATCATTATGTTTTATTCCTAAAACAGATCCCTTCTTGATGAACTAATCAAGTTAATTCTGAACTGGTTATAATGCTTCTGATAATCCAGGACCCGCCAACAATCTGTGTAATTACTTTACTCAGAATCCACTCTGTGAGGATTGTATGCCTTTAAGATCTAGGTAGAGTTGGACAGACCTGGAAAGAGAGTCACATGGTGGTGGGTTTGGGTACTGTAAGCAATCTCTTAAAAAGTGGTTAAAATTGGTTCCTGCCTCATAGAAATGGACCCACAACACAATACTCTACACTGTAATTTCACCCTTACTAAAGGGAATGGGGATGTTAGGTCACAATCTCAGAAACGCCTGTTCCCTGACATCCTACCTCAGTTTCTACTCTGTTATTAACCCAGCTAACTTATTCCACCCAGCAAAAGTTTGCGTGGGCTAAGAAACAAGAGCCTCAGCATTGGTGCTTAGAACACGATTCAGGTGCTGACACTTGTAGCAGTGTGAGACCATAAAAGCCTGCAGATGTTGCAAAGTCATTCACTAGGGAAGCCCAGAGTTCAGAAATGGAATATTTAAGAAAGTTCTCAGGAATGTTGGAGGGGGAGAGGAGGGAAGGGGGTTGTGTATATGTCTGTGTGTACACACTAAATGCATCCTTACTGTATGTCTTCTTTGCTGAAAATAGAGAAAATTGTTAATTTTGCAAACTGAAAATGTATGTGGGTGGGGGAACTTTCAGGTATTGAAAGTCACACCAGTTTGTACAAAATGGGAGCTGAAGGGGATGGGTGGGTTTTGTCATTAACTATAAATTTGCCAAGAACCATCTATGCCCATTCCTTCATAAAAGCACAGAAGGTGGAAATCTCAGTGGTTTATCTCCGTTTTCCTCTATGTTATAATTATACAATTTAAATATGCAGTTACATGGCCTTTTTAAGGTCACTTTGAAAGTGAAACCATTTTTTCACACATGTATTAGATACAATGCCTGGGCAAACTTAACTATCAGAATCTGCTTAAGGTTTGTTTTACAGATGCTTTTATTCCAGGAAAGGGACAGCTATATGGCAATGATGGTTCTTGTGTTAAAAAAAATCAGCCTTTGAGGAAAAGTCATTTCTAATCTACTTGAACTCGCTTTGTGCTGAGAGTTATGAATTCTTATTCAAGTCATTAGAATTTGAGATTGCTCATCACTTTGCAGGAGCCAGTTCTGTAAAACAAAACCCTCTCTACCACATGATTTATTCTCATATTCCCCCAACTTTGGGATGATCACAGTTTAGATTGTGGCAGAGTTGCTGAGAGTTTTTATTTTTTTGCTACCTATATTTCCTGAGAATGTTAGAACCCTTTGGCATGCTTGATGATAGTAAATGTGAGGTTTGGTCTTTAAAACTTTCACATACACTGAAATTATGTTATTTCATCTCTCAGCTCTTCTAAATGGATTTATTTTTTTTTGCCTTATATATAGGCTGGTTTTATCTAGCTGATGCAGAGCTTCAGCTTTAAATAATTAACAGTAATTTTCAAAAGTTTCCTGTGATCTTAACCTCTAGATCTCAGTTTGTGGATTCATTAGACAAGAAAGAGAATTTTTAAAAGGGACAAATATGTACATAACATTTTACAACTGTTGTGGTATTTTGTACATGATTAACAACATGAACCTTAATGTGTTGTTGCCTTTACATAAACTTTCTAAATTATATATAGTACTTGTCTTTCTCTAAAATAAAAAGCATGTTGCAACTGAGATGAGTTATTGCCAATAATGCTGTTATAAAGTGCTACTGAACTGTTTGTAATTAATTGTTATCAGCCTAGTGAGTGACAGTGTGCCAGGGGACAGGAACTCTCATTCATAACACACATCTTCCTCATGACCTTACTGTCTGATCTCATTTTTCTTCCTGTCACGAGCTTCCTAAAGAGTCTCATTGTATTTCCTCTTTAGACTGTTCTTCTCTATTAAACCATTTAGGATTCACTCCTTTTGCATTTCTTACAGTACTATAAAGGTATACAGTAAAAAACAATCCATGCCATCTGAACCCTACTTAGAAGGGGGAAGTGATCTAAACATTTAGAACACTGTTATTGTGCAATCAGAGGTTCTTACAAGTTTTCCATCCTCTTGAATGGGGAAAATTACAAGAAGACTGATATTTCTATGAGATTTTTGCTGTTGCTGAACCAAAGACAGAGGAAGAGCAACTTCCCGTTCCATCACTTATTCCGGGGAAAATTAAAATCACAGGAGCACCCTCAGGTCTGGGCCCAAAAAGGAAAAATTGGGAGTAGGGGTGAGACTGAGTTCAAAGTTCCCATGTTGGTTCCAGTCACAAATGAATCGATTTTGGATCCCAATCATCTAGTGTTCCTCCTCTAAAGGCAACAGGATGCCTAATTTTGGGACTCCAAGGATTGGGCCTTGTTGAGTAATCTAAACAATATTCTTTTAGGAGGATCAGACATCAGAAAATATCCATGGAGATGGTTGAGTTTTAAAAGGAAATCAGTGAGAAATAGAGAGGCAGAATCCATCATATGCTGTGAGAAAGGACTTGAAGTTGAAGAATATATTCATTAATTCACACTTTTTCCATTTATATGTAAAATTCTGTTTTAAAGCCTTCAGTTTTATTCTGTTGTAGTTGGGATCTTAAGTGATATTTGTTTCAAGCCATACTTAAAGGATTTATTTACAGAAACCAAGATTTTGAAAAATGTTTCTGAGGGCCTCAGTTTTTGCATAGCCATCCTGGTGCCTTTAAGGGACCATGTTTCCATGGAGCTGAGAATCTTATACAAACCAGATCTTTTAGCCAATGATACTCAAATCATTTGATGCTTTTGGATTCTGTTGGCGCAAGGAGCTCCATCTGCATAGAGGGATTTAGGTACAGGCAGATGAGAAAAGCAATGAATTTTCTCCCTATTTCTATTTTTTAACTGACCTGAGGGGAAGCCCAGGGCTCTATTGTGCTCTTTGTAGGAAGAAAGAAACCTGTGGCACATAGAAGAACACTAAATAATTACATGAATTATTAGAATGCCTAAATTATGCTAATAATAATAATAACAACAATAATAATCATAATAATAAAAGTTGCTGAACTGGACCTCTTATAAGGCATTTTTGTTTTCTTGTACAGACAATAAGATATGGACCCAAAGAGTTATGGGCCAACTGACATATAAATATAAAGAACTGGGAATGAGAGGTATGAAAAAGCAAATGAAGAAGCAGTGATGTGAAAACAGACATCATGTTAGATTTCTTATTGCTTCAACCTCTTGTTTTTTGTTTTATATTTTTGGTATTTATTATGTGGTAAAATTTTTGGAAGAAAAACTAGGGCTTATAGAAGTATGATTTCAGGAGAGACATGGAGAAATAGGGATTAGGATCTTACTGTACACTTTTTAGAAAGGGTCTAAAAAGATCTCTTTAGGCGCATCTACGCAAGATGCTAACGGTATAGTAGCACATCACAGAACAAACAGTGCTAATACACTGCTGTGCAGTATTATTAGGCTACTGCGCAGTAGCATCTCATTTGCCAGAGCTACTGCACAGTAACACTGGTCATTGTGCATTTATTTAGTACTTGATTATACAAGTACTAAATTAAATGTTCAGTAACCATTGCAGATTTATGAACATGTAGATGTGCCCTTTGAGTCTAAAAGATGTAATGACAGAAACAACAGAGATGCTTTTCAATAGTATGAAAGGATCCTGAATGCTTGTATTTATAATTATTAATTATTAATACAAATATTTAAGATTTAATGATGAAATGATTGTAACTGTCTCTTTAGAAAAAGGCCTAAAGGATCTTTGTTTTTGGAGACTTAGATTATTTAACAAATGTTTGCATAAGATTCATCCATTTTATAAGTCTGGTTACACTTCCTGGTCATTACAGTGGTAGATATGAAATGCAGATCAACTGGGGAACTGAGAGAGACCTGACAACAGCAAACAATGGGATACACATGCTATTTTACTGTAGTATCAGGCCATCTCTTCATAACTGAACTTTTGTATTCAATCCAGTCCATTTGGTATATCGTTTTTCAAGTGGGCAACATATTTTTAGAGGTTATTTATGTGTTGTATGAGGAAGAACCACTTATTTTTCCAGAAGCATTTCAGTTCAGTGCCTTGTATTATTATGAGTTTGTTATAACTTCAGTCTTCATAATTATCATAATTTTTGCTATACAGAAAAAAATCAACCTGGCCCAGAAAAGAAAAGTTATTATAAGTAAAAGAGAAAAAGATCCTCACCTTTTGTCTCTTTCTTCTTCCCTCTGGAAATTTCAAGAGGAAGCTGACACCAAAGATGATTTCTTCTGGAGTTCTTTGGACTAAGAGCGGTTGTACACACCTTACACAGTTCTTCAGGTGAACTCAAACATGAGGAAAATTCTTGTGTGAAGTTGAGTAAAATTGCTAAGAAATAATGCACTTCAGACTGAAAGAAGGAATTTTTGTTTCCTCTCCAGAAAATCCTCATAGACAAAGCTTACTCAAAATAGGAATTTTCCAGTAAATCTAGGCATACAAATATACAAGTCTAAACATTTTACAATCTTTGGAGAAGCAGTTCTGCTTTTGTGAGGCAGCTGTCACTCAGCATGTCTGAGCACAAGAAGACTGGGAGCTGTCAGGTGCTTTTCTGTCTTGTTGCTGGTGAGGTCTCGACACCCCATCATCTTGACTACCACCTGCACCCTGTCTGATTTGTATTACTGCACAGTGGCAGGTTTTAGAGATCAAAGTGGTATTTTTGAAAGTAGAACCAAAATGTCCTGGTCACCTCTATATTCACTTGAGTTTTGCTAGCTGATCAGTGAATAAAATTGGAGCCACAGAATTTCACAAATAACTTAAAAGATGATAAACTGCAAAATGAAGAATAGAAAACTAACTAGTGTAGAGCCACACAAATACTGAAAAATAAGTCTGATGCAATATACACATTGTAGAATAGTTGCATCTTAGTAGTTTGTGTTCTAGGTTACTAGGGTCTCCAGCTGATCCCTGATGTTATGTCCTGGGCAAGTGGCCATAACCATTATGATTTTACCTTGGCTTTGCTAATCCTGGCACAGAATGTTTATGATGATCATAACAATGAAGTGTTTAATATTCTCATTGCCACAAACGAATAGAGCAAATGCTATAATTGTGATTTCCCTTGGGAAGAACACTCCAAATATTTGTACAAATGGGAATTCAGATGGAACAGGCCATCATACTCTGAAATGTACATTCAGTTTAAACCTTTTTGATTTCTAGATGATTACCTCAGTACTCAATAGCTCTCAAGTTGAACAGAGCTATCATTCTGCTTCACTAGGTAGTAATTAGTCCCCTACTTCCTCTCCGTAACTCCAGTAAGGTGGTAAGGCAGGAGTTGAGGTGAAGTTCATGGAGAAAGTGAGCTGATCCTGCTGATTATTCAGTACTCGGTTATAAGAGATCTGCAACCTTTTACTTTTTTCTTTTGTAGTAGAAGGGGGGAAATAATAGTGGGTTCAGGCAAGTGAAAATCAACTATTCCACTTTACGCTATACCTGGCAGGTATAATGACCCCTGATTATCTCTAGCATCACCAATATAACTTGGCAACTGTTAGTCTGTTTTTGAACAATCACATTTTTCAGCTATGTTGGCCCATATAAGTAACTTTTTTTCTAACCAAAGTGATAAATTACTGTGAATGATTCTCTCTGTTTTCAATAACTGAAGTTCCAATGGCTTCTGTTTTAGGCATCATATATTAAACTACCAAGCAAAGTATCTTAAACTACCAAGAAGTAAGGCAAAGTTAGATTATGGTGGCACCTAAGCTAAAATGTATAGGGGGTTCCTCTCAAGCATTAGCACAGTAAAAACAGGAAGCAGATTGTTTGAAAATTTAACAAATAAGAAGTGTACGTTGACATCATGATCAGAGGCTCGAGTTGTCATCTTCATAGTGAATGCAAGATGACAGTCAAAGTGGAATGGATCATGAGGAGAATTAGCTTATTTTAATGACATGGAAGAGGTGTAGCCAATAGTGTGATGCAGAGGGAGGTGGCATGGTCAAGGAAAGCTAGAAAAATCTTTGCAACAGCATCTGGAATGGATATGAGTAGGGCAAGATAAATCAAGATTTCAGGGTGTGAGATGTGAGCCTGGATGAAAGTACCAACTATTTGGATGCTATGGAGAAAGAATATGTGTGATTCAATACAGCCTGCATGTGAGGACCTAGAGAGACATCAGAATCCAAGATGACAACCATCTTATGGACCTGAGTGACAGGCAGGATGGTGAAGTTTCTTACAATGGAGAAAGGAGGTAAGGGAGAAATACTTGAAGGGAAAGATTCAGAGCTCTATTTTAGCCACCCTGAGCTTTTCCTGCAAGATAGGAATTCACTGGAGATGCCAGAGATGGGATGGGATTTTAGATTTAAACAGGAAACATGCATGGAGGAAGAGCCAAGAGTTGTCATATACTGATGGTAGATGAATTGGTGTTTGTAGAAGAGAGGGAGTGGAGAGGGGTCAGAATAAGAGCTGCACTTGGTGAATGCTAAGTCAAGAGAACAACCCCTTTGGGGGTATGGGAGACATGACCAAGGGCCTCAGGTTAAAAGAAAAGGTGAGGACAAGGAAACATCTAAGGGTTTGGATGCGTCATTATATGGACACTAAAGTCATTCAGATTGAGTATGGAAGACTAAAGCAAAGAGAGCTGCAGAAGCCAAAATAAGCAAAAGTCTGATAGGGAGGGACAGAGGTGATGGTGGAAATGAGTGCAGGATGGAGAAGTTGTGAGATGGAAGGAAGATCAGGGTAAATATCAGCAGAAGCGAGGAGGAAGATACAGGTGTTTACTAACTGAAGGAAGGGAAACAGCAGAGTGAAAAGGACATAAGGGGCATGTAAACTTGGTAAGAAATGTAGCAGGGTGAAAGTAATTTGAAAAGGAACATGGAGCCAAGAAATATTACTGATGCTGTGATGCAGAAGTGGGGTGTGCAGATCTGAGTGAGAGGCAAATGGACAAGATCTCTCTCTCACTCTCTGTGTCACACACATACAAACTGGGGAGGTCCATGTGGAGCAGCTTTCATGCCAGACAGCCTGAGTGAGTTGATCTCACCCTTTTAGACTAGCTAACAACCAGAGTGGTCAAGCCACATGCAGAGAAGCAGCAATATTGCTGCTAGCATCAGAAAGAAAAAATCAGCAACATCATTTATTAGACTAATAGAGCATATGGTTAGTCTGGGCCTTTTGCCATCAACCCAGGTTGTAACAGCAGTGTGGACAAACTCAATATGTGCATGTGTCAGTAGATGAATAGCTTCATTTAAGAGGGAAGGAAAAAGAGAGAGAGAGAGAGAGAGAGACTTCTCTCTCACTGGTCTGCAGCCTTGTCTAGATCAGGAGACTTTTTTTTAGTATCAGGATCTCACATGTTGTTTTACATGCATACGTGTGTGGGAGTAAGGAGGTTTACAGGATAATTAGGTGCAATAGGAAGGTCAAAGTCAAGGCCTAGATTGTTTTTCCCTGGAGTCATGATTGCATTTGTTTTAAAATAAACACATTCCAAAGGTAAGAAAAAGGTCAGTACACAGAATTGAAAAAATGGCTGGAGAATGCAGAAAAAGAAAACAATTACTCATAAAACAGAACAGGAAATACTAACGAAGTACAAGCTGAGATCTATCAATATCAGGTATGTATCACAAAAAGGGTGCAATTTGCACCCACCTCATACAGCTCCACAGACATATGTTGAAGTGGCCAGGGACAGGATGGGGCATGGGGCCAAGTGTTCTCTCCGTATCTGCCTTTTGCTCACCTGCTTCCTGCCCACTCACTTGCAGCAAGGTAGCAGCCAGAGCTTAGGGACTGCACTTCTCAATGGCCGCAGAACTCCAATCCCAACGTTCCTAGTGCAGTTTTGCTTACTCCCCTTTTCTTACCTGGGACAACCATAGTATATTCATTAGCAATCTAGCCCCACATGTGGTATGTGATTTGATACT
>NW_017729004.1:45604114-45609279 GCF_001723915.1 Gavialis gangeticus | reverse complement strand
TTTTGGAATGAAAAATTAAATTCCTTTTGAAAGTTCAGCTGAAAGGGCTATTCATTTTTTGGTGCCTCTTCAAAAGGTACTTTACCTACATTAAAGAACCTTTATTATTTTGGGGGATGAGATTTGATACTGTTATATAGTTACAAAGTATTGTCAAATAAAGTTAATGAAACAAATGAAAATATCTTTGGTCTCCCTGGCTGATGCTTCATCCATATAGAGACCTACTTATTTTTTACACAAAAATAAAAACTGGCTGTCTGGTATGGCAGAATACTGTGTCTCCAGCTCTTGAAAATGTTTCTGTGTGAAGTTTTGAGCAAACATTTTGTGTGTTTTTTGTTGAGGGATGGAAGCAGAGAAGAGGGTGGCTGTACATTTATATGTCTCACTTTGATTTCCTGAATATATTTCCTGTGATTGCATGAAAAATTGATATTTTGTACCTGTGACATCTCACAAAAAGTATTTTCTGTGTGAGTGTGTTTAGGGACACAAGTTAAATAAAATGCTGTGACTTCAGCCATAAATGAGTTTGAGTTGTAACAATTTACTGCAGACATAGTGCTATTGATATTGATATAATTGGTACATCTCTGCATACCCTGAACAGAATAGTCATAGAACACTCAGTGGCCTAGTGCCCTATGTAATCAGTTGCAATTTGACTAATGAGGGCTGAATTCGGTCTCCTAGTATGGTTACATGGTCTACATGTACAGCTGATTTTGCAAAGTTTGGGACTGTAATGCATCGATGCCCACATGTAACTGGATATTTCTATTTCACTGTGTCTCCATTAAATGCATATGTTCATAGGCATTTTATCCTCATTTAACATTATTAATATCCACTTTGATGTAAAGCTTTGTTTAATTCCTCAAGCAATACACAGTACTACTACTTTTGTAAAATTAATCATGGTTTCTTATTAATGTTTGGGAAGCTTCTCCATACCAAAGAGATTTCAAGGGCAGACAAAGGGATTTCATGCCAAAAAAAATGATTCACTTCTAAGATGTGTTTTGTCTACCAAGCACTAGAACTAAAAGTCAAATACCTCTTATGATAGCCATTCTTTGAGTCATGTGCTGGGCAAATGTGAGTTATTTACAAATTATGCAAATAACCTTTATCATTTTTAACTCTGCTTTAAAAGTAATTTAGAGAGAGTAGAATCAAAGTGACAGGACTTTTTGGAGTAACTGAAATAATTACCACGTAAATGCTCTGTATTCGATAACTAAAAATAACATGGTTGAAATAAAATTATATTTGAGAATAAAGTTTACCCTTTGTTTCAATAAGCTTTCCTATGCTATCCATTCCTGCTCCTTGTGAGTCCCCACGAGACTTGAATCCTTGCTTCTGGTCTCAGCCCTTGACCCTAGTTTTCCCAAAATAGGAACATTTAATAGGTAATTTTGCTTTCATATTGTACTTCAATAGGAATATTTGGAGAGGGGCTCACATTCTCTTGACTAACACATTCTCAACCCCCTTATATTGGTAGTAGGCCAAAAATGGGACTTGACTTGTATATTGAGTAAATGGATTTGTAACATTTGAAAGAAGACTAACAGAAAAAGTTCAGGAGCCTCCCTGTAGGCAAAGCAGTTATGTAGCTCATAATTGATTTTAATCAACATCTATATCATTTGTATTACTAAGTGACAATGAGGGCCCTTTTTATATTATTTTATCTTTAATCAAGCCAGACATTCTAAATCAATGAGATACAAAAAATGGACAAAGGTTCTGCTTTTTCAGTGAGTGTCTATACTCAGTCACCATGCCCTTTAAGGAAGACCTACTGCTACTGGTGAGACACATTATACGCTGCCATCCATTTTATGCTGTTGGATTCAAGTTTCTGCTATTTGTCTGAGATTGCATGTGTGTTTTGCATGCTGTTATGTGGACACTCTCCTGAGTGCTCTGCCAAGCCTATTATTACTGAGCCATTCAGTGTAAAGGTCCCGCACTTTTCAACAATCACCATTACAGGTGATGATAATTTGCCAGAAAGCAATCAGTTTTCCCATGTCTGATATTTCTGAGGACCAGCCCTGTATCAATTCCATGATTCGATCATTAATCACTTTTATGAAACATTGAATGCATGCTTATATGCGGCATTCTATTCTCTATAGTATATAAAAAAAACACTTTTTTACTTTTCCTACCATAAATCTACATAAGATGCTCTTATTAACATAAATATGCTCCAGCAGGTACACTCCATACAAAGAGATGCCATTCTTTTCTTACTTTTACCTTTGCTTTTAATACTTTTAGGTTTTACTTCTTCACAGCATTGGAGGGGCATCCTTGTCTCTCCTTGCTTTTTACTTATGACACATTGTGGAGTGATTTTTATTTTGCTTTAATAAGGGGCTTTGTTTCTGTTGTGTGTAGGAGGTATAGGAATGGACCAGTTTTAGGATTCTCTAGATAAATGATAGCCTGTGAATGTACAGAATGGGAGACCCTTCCCAGTCCCATATTCCTAAACTCTCATTATTTATATTTATCAACTAACTATAAGGTAGGGCTGCTTGGTTTTCCGGCTGAGATTGAGCTGCAAACTTTTAAGGATAACCTACTAAGTTAATATATTTATTTAAAAATACAGTGTCTACCTTGTGTGTGCTATTTTTTTCATTTGCAAGCCATCCCCCATATTTAGAATGGAGGAATAATACCTTCGTTATTCATATTATATATCTAAACATTAAAGATGTACTTGAATACTTAAAAAAGTCAAATGCTTGGGGAGGGGGGGTGTTAAATCAAATGCACTATACAAACCAAAGTTAACTATCTCAATAGGCACTCAGAAAAATGAGGCAGACTGATTCAATGGTTTGTGGATTTTTTCCAAGCCTGAAATAATAGATACTGGAAAAGATAACAAAATAGACTGCTTTGAAGTTTGATTGTGTATACATAGTAATTTGTGTACTAAGACTCCAACCATTATTGATGCTTATGTGATTTGTATGATAATCTCTTCATCTTATTATTTCCCCCTCCCCTCTGTTCTGTCAAAGCATGTGTCAATCATTTCAGACAAAATTTAATATAAGAGTTCAGTATCAAGGGACATCTCTGAGTGCAATCTCCTTGTGTTCACGTGGTAGATGATGTATATAGCAATCTGTGCTTTATATGTACCTTAGCATACATATTTCCTTTCATTTTCAGACTGATAATGGAATATCAAGAATATGGAGTGAGTCTAGAAATCATGCTGGTGAATGGAAGAAAGCAGAAATACACCTGGGGAAATTGAGGAATTTTGAGGTCCTATTTGAAGGCGTTCGCGCCAAAGATCTAGGAGGAGGAGCAGCAATAGATGACATTGAGTTCGAGAACTGCACCACAAGTAAGTTTCAGAAGCTTTTTTTCATTTAAATAAAAAAATAGAAATAGGATATACATAATTGCTTTTATATATGATGGTGTATCAAACATGATCTGCCAGAAGATCTATACAAAACAAATCTTCCTTGAACAAGGGGATTTTTTTGTTCTTGGTATTTTAATGGATTGTCTGCTTAAATGGGAACTTTCATACAAGTACATCTTTCTCACAGGTCATGACAAAAAGAATACATACATTGTCTCATACATTGTGACCTAGTCTATTACTTGGGTCATTTGGCTACATAGAGCAAGTACCTTGATCAGCAAGAAAGAGAACAGTAATAAGAAACAAAAATCACCCCCGCCTCCACAAGAAAGCTACTAGCATAGTGCTGACAGCAAATCCCAGAAACTCATCACTGGAGGAAAGGCCAAGAAAGTTATGAATTGTCTTTTATGTTTAAGCCATTGGATTTAAAATAAGAGCTTTCTCTGCTTCAACCCAATTTCACCTTTAGTTCAATTCACCACTGATATTATTGAGTTAGATTCTCTGATGCTATAGGTAGACATAGCTGTGATATCTTGACATTTGCCATTTACGCTCTGTGAGAATCTGGCTCGTTTTCTCACCTAATTCTAATCTATTGCAGTGGAAAGACACTGAGGTCACAAATGACTCCCAAGGTTAGGTATATATTGTCTGGGTCAGCAGGGGGAAAAAAAGAAAACTCTTGGCCTAATTTAAGGGTTGCCTCCCCCATGTATCCCTTTTCTTTCTTCCCTTTGTTGTGGCTACTCAGCTTCCTCATGGGTTTTGGAAAGGGATGTGGGAGCAGTAGGAGGTTGGTTGGCTAGGCGGAAGGATGCAGTGGAATACTGCTAGCTCCCATGTGCTTGAGGAGTGGGCTTATAAGACATCCCACCTACCTTGCTGGAATTCATTTTCTCCTCACTCCTTCCATCTGCAGATTAGAGTAGAACCAGCTCTCTGGATAATCATGCCTTTTTGAAACTGAGAATTACTTTCTTCTGTTTTTGTGCAGATTTTCGTATACACCAAGCAGGGTGGTTCTCCCTCAGCAACTGAGGGACCCAGTGAGTTTATTAGGTTGCAATGTATCCATTTTGTCATGGTTTGAATGGTGGTCACTGCAGATAATCGTTTAGTATGGGATCTAGTTTCCTGTTCAATGAAAATTGGAGTTGGATTAATAGCTGGCACAGCGAGGATACAACCCATTTTGACCTTCATATAAGAGGAGTTCAGAGATGGGTACAGAAATGATGCTGGGGCCAGATTAATGACATAAAATAGATGGTAAGGAAGCTGAACACAGCACTCCTCTAAGTCATGTGAATAGGCTTGCACTGGACAAGTTATAATCAAATGCTAACCAGATGTATTTAATTAATAAAACTTAACCTTGTTAAACCCTATTCTGTGTAAGTTCGCTAGTCTTTCTACAGTATCTTGGACAATGTACCACTTGATTTCACAGAGAAATTTAGTTTATAAACATGGCAAGGAAAAAAGGTGGAAGGAGCTTACCTTGAATTCATGGCATAAATATAATAACTTTTTATTTTCATGTAAATGTGTAACTTTTTTAAATAGGTGCATTTCAGCCAGTTCAGTTAATAGAAGCAAAATATATAATCATTTACAATTTACAATATATAGAGTTAAAGGTAAACTCTACTCTTACTGTTGTTATATTGCAATATTTGCCTTTACTATCTATAATAGCAATCTTGCATATATAAAATATGAATTTTAAGCATATAAGTATTAA
>NW_017729004.1:45589991-45599114 GCF_001723915.1 Gavialis gangeticus | reverse complement strand
CAATTTACAATATATAGAGTTAAAGGTAAACTCTACTCTTACTGTTGTTATATTGCAATATTTGCCTTTACTATCTATAATAGCAATCTTGCATATATAAAATATGAATTTTAAGCATGTAAGTATTAACATTATAACGTATAATACAGTGTTTGCTAGTGTAAAATAAACTATGATAATCTATAATACCATATCTTGTGAGATATTCTGAAAACAAGACTTTGTACTTTTTTTACTAAAGATATTCCACAGAGGGTTTTTTCTGAGGAAGAACATTTTTTTAGTAGAATAGAGTTTAAAGATCTCAAAATGCTCATATGACTGAGGTTTACTTTGGATTCAGTTTCTGTGACTGATTATATAAATTTGAATGTTAACATTGTTTTATAACCACTATTGTATTACATTGCTATTGCTAGTGCAGTGAAACAGCTCAGAAAGTAAGTTTGGTTTATTATAATGTTAGAGTAACAATTTGTTTTATGAGCATAGCTTCAACAACAGGACCTGCTGGTAAAGCAATTACACCATGCATTTGGATATTTTTTCTTACATTATAACTTCTGCATCATAACTTGCAGAAAATTAGTGATTATGATCAAGGAAGATTCATGGGAGGCTCTTTTTGCAGATGCCTATGTAGTTCTGTTAAAGTCAGAAAAAAGCATAAAAAAAGAGGCTACAAAAAAGAGGCATATAAAAAGCTACTTTATAAATGAAACTTCAAAGAAAAAAGGTGTCATCAGGAAAGCTAAAATGTATGATGATCCTTCTTTACAGGACTGTCACTTCCACATCAAATGTCTTAGTAACATTACAAGGAAATTTTGTGTCATAAAGTTGTAGATGACACCATGATGGGTTGGGTAAAAGGCTCTAAAGAAGACAGGGTTAGAATGCAAAATGATCTTGATATTTTGAAAAAAATATTCTGAATTAAATAGGATAAAATTCAGTAAGGTCAAATGTAAAATACTACACTTAGGAATAAACAATCAAAAGCACAAATTCAAAATGAAAAACAAGTGGCTGGGCTGCAGAATTACAGAAAAGGACCTGAATATGAATCAGTAGTGTAATATTAATGCCAAAATTATGGATGCCAGGTTCTCTGGGCTGGGACATGCAGGTAGTGGATTGTAATTCAGCCCTGGGCCCTGGCCCCACATTATCACTACCCCTCGATCCTGGCCCTGATCCCAGCCCCCACTACTGCCCTCTCATCCTGCTTCCAGATGACACTCCCTTCCCACCTGCCCACATCCTAGTCCCATCTGCCTGGCCAAACACACCCAGCTCGCAGGGGTCCTGGGCCAGTCTCCATGGAGACCTTGCCCACCTGCCCTCCCACTCCATCTGACACCTTTGGCGGTGGGTGTGGGGCAAATGGGCTAAGGACCAGATAAGACCAATTGCTCCCCTCCCCTGCAACTGTGCTGGATCAGCAGCTCCTCCCACACCCCAACCTGCATTAGACTGGATCAGCACCACCCCCCCAGGAGCCTGCAACAGCTCATTGAAACGGTATATGTGGCCCTCCAGCCCAGATCATTGGCCACATTGACACATGTGCCCAGGGGTTGCCTACCCCTGACGTAGGGCTATTTCAAATGGCATTAAAGAATCAGCCCTGTTTTATGCAAATTCTAGAATATGTTATTTAGAGCATCTCAGGTAAAATTTACTCTTTTCCATATATTTTTTTCTTCTTATCTTCTCCCTGACACTTTCTATAAAATCAAAACAGTTTTGTTCTTCAAAAGCTTGTGCTTGGTGATAGCAGACTTTTATTGATAATTCTCTTCATTTTGCATAGATTCCAGGTTGAAATATAAATAAATACAAATCTGACCATTTTTAAAATATGTATTTCTATGCTTAGCTCATTTAAATCCTCCTTCCTTCCTGTCTTGCACAGCTAGAAGTACAAGGGAAGCTAATATTTGGTGTCTCCTACTGAACTTCTGCATGTTGCAATATAGGTCATTGTAATTATTACATTTATTTGTGTGTTACTGTAGTTTTGGTGAATAGAACAGTGTTTTTTTTGTTATAAGATTATTATTACTATTCCCTTATAAACCACAGCATAGATAGGTACATAAGCCCTTTGCCTTGTGAAGGACTCTGTATATGCTATGTTTGCTTAATGAATGTTCAGTCTCAGTTGGTTGGGTTGAATAAAGTGAATTAATAGCTATACCCATGCTGTTTCTGTCTGTGATTCTCTGCTCTGCACGAAGTACTAGAGAGAACTATTAGAGATTAATTTGGTTAATCTGCATGGGAATATATTAATTTAAGCACGGTTTATTTTGGTAGGGGAAAGGATATATAACTGGTTGATTTTCCCAGCACTCTTCCTATTTGGGACTCATTTCTCCTTCATGGGAATCCATGCCCCATAACA
Source organism: Gavialis gangeticus (assembly GCF_001723915.1). Classification (NCBI taxonomy): domain Eukaryota; kingdom Metazoa; phylum Chordata; order Crocodylia; family Gavialidae; genus Gavialis; species Gavialis gangeticus. The sequence continues at coordinate 45,596,704 of NW_017729004.1, read as the reverse complement.
ATCTGAGTTGCAGCATGAGCAATGCTGTTTATAAAATAGCAGTGCACCCTTTTCCTAACTGCCTCATACAACAAGGACATGAACCAAACTCTGTGACATCAGTGGGGATCTTTCCATTGTCCTTATCCACCAGCTCAGCTATTTAGATGAACATTTGCGTTCTACAGTTTGAGCCAAAGCTGTTTAGTTGTCTTAACACCGTTGGTGTGCTGACCTTAATCCTGGTGTACTGACATCAAGGAGGCTGACCTGCCTTTACCATTCTTGTTTGTTATTGATTCCTTTATCTTTGTCGAACAGACAAATAAAATAAATTTCACCAAATTCACAAAAACAGGATTTCCCTGTTGAGCCTAGCCTGGAGCACTCAGAACTACATCATGCCTAAATTTTTTCTTTCTTTTTTCCATTTTTTTTGTAGCACAGGTACAAGCTTTTTTTATGGCTGCTAAAACAAACCTAATAGATAGCAAACAAAAATGGGTTTTGCAAAATACAAGCAGAAACATATTGCACATCTAGGCAGAGGTCAAGGGGGGGGATTTTCCTTGTTTAATTAATTTATTTGTGACACTTATCCAAACAATATATTTGTATGTTCCAACAAACAATGAGGGCAGCTGAAGAAAAGGAAGTGGTCGTGCAATAAAAAGTTATGCTAGCTACAGTGATTAATCACACTGAGGAATAAATCATAAAGAAAAGGCAAGGCTTTTCAGTACAATATAGTTTAACTATACTACACTAACTATACTATAAGTACTGAACTACTGTCTGCCACTTATACAGGCTGAATAATCAGAAAGCTTTAAAGGCAATAAGAAAAAATGGCAGCATGCTATGCGGGATACAAAATATTGCCCCTGGATGGATGGATGTTGGGGAATTTTTGATCTCTTCACCATGTCTACCTTGTGATTTCTAAAGATTGCCAAAAAGTAGCAGCAGTTCTATCTATTCCATTAGTAATTATCTTAAAATGTAGTGTTCTCTCATGAAAGACAGAGTGTTGACACTTTGCTGATTCATAATAGTGGGTTAGAATCAAGATCTCTGAAGTGCTATTGCCAAAAATCTGGACTTTGTGTATAAAATAATTATTTTATAAAGCCAAGCTTTGCTTCAGCAGGAAGCAAGAACAGAGAATATCAGCCTGAAAATTTACCTCATTGAACCATATGGTGTGATGCAATTACGGCGCTAATTATTTCTCGCAAGACACCATTAAAGAAAACAGATGATGATTAAATAAAACAATAATTCTAAATTAAAATGTAATAGAAATTTCCAGGAACAATGAGAGGAATGATCCATGTCATTCATTTGCTGAATTATTATCTGATTTCCATAGGCTTTCATGGTTAGTTAAATGAATCTTGTAACAACACAGGAAGAAGGTCACTTCTGGCAACTTTGTGAGCTGTCCTCTTTGAAACCGTATTTCACAGTGTTTTCTTCTTTAAGGATATTAGTGCTAGCATTTATCACTCCAATCTATCACTCTTCCGGAGGTGTTACAACTATACCCAAGCTTTAAAAAAGCCCCCAAAACTATGGGAACCAGGTCTTCATAGAAATGAGTTACTAGTTTAGCTGCCATTAGAACTGGGCTCAATACTTCCCCAGAGCACTAAAGATTTGATCTAAAAATTTAAAATGTTGGGTTTACTTTGTGATCTTTTTCTTATGAGATAAGCCAGAGGCAAAAGTACTGAATTAACTCTGAACAACTTTGCTTCCCCTAACCACAACCTGATTCTACAAAAGTATTGCGAGCCTGGTCGGGAAGATTACATCCTAGAATTACAGCTTCAAGCACATGGGAAAACAAATCACTGTTTGGTTGTTTAATCTAGCCTTGAATCCTTTCAAACTGGCTATCACTTCTCAGCTTACAGACCAGATCTGGCCCTCCATGCAATGTCATTCAGCACGCAGGGCTCCCCATGGGTATGGGAAGCCCAAAGAACAATAACCTTGTATGCTAGGTCAGGCACATAGGACCAAGCAAGGCCCAATTCCAGCATATGGGGGTAGCACTGGGCCCCCAGAGCCTGATCCCAACACATAGAACTGGGTGGAGCCAGTGCAGGATTCCCTAGAACCCAGTCCTGGCATGTGGGACTGGGTAGAGGCAGCGTGGGGCCCCCAGAGCATGATCCAGGTATATGGGAATAGTGTGGGGTCCTGGGGCCCAATCCTTGTATGTGGGGCCTAATCAGGCCTGTGGACAGGCCCAACACCCCTCATCTAGCCCCCTAGGCCAAAAGATTGAGTATCAGTGCTTTACATAAATCTTCATTTTTGTACAAAGCAAAGTTTTACATTTAGTGGAGAAATTAGTTCTTCCTGCACTGGAACTCAGGAAGGGGTTAAATGTTTATAACAAACAATACGAATACCTGTTGCAGAAACTGGTATGAAATGGCAGGTTTGGCATGTTGTACTGGTAGACTATGCTGGGTGCTTAGAAACCTGAGCTGGTTCAGGTTCTCAAGATATGTGTTTGTCTTTAGCCATAATATAAATCGGGGGGGGGGGGGTTATCATTTTTTATTTTATAAGGTCTCCTTTCTGCTTTTTCTTTTCTTCTTGGTTTTTTTGTTTGTTTGTTTGTTTGTTTTTTCAAGGGTTTTTTTGCTTTACATTTTAACCCTTAATGATGTTTTTCTCTTTTTCTACCATTGCTCCTGTATCAAGATGTTTTGAAATATGATTTCCATTAGGAGTCAGGTCACAGGGATAGGGCCTTATCCAGTGAAAGGTTCCCATTGACTGCAATAGGCTTTGGATTAGGCTTTTATTTAGTGAGAATAATTTTAGCAACGAGTAAATAGTTCTCTGATTCTAGAGTGTTGGCAATCATTACAAATGCAGGCAATCATTAAGAATCTTTAAATTTGTCTCATTTCAGGGCAAAAGTGCTAATTATCAGGGCCTTTTATCAAGCATGCCCCACTGGACCAGCTGTCAAACCTGTCCCTGATCTCTGGCTAATGAGACTGACTGCTGAAAGGGCCGCTCACCTCTTTTAAGCATATCTGCAGCCTCAGACTGCAGTCATGTCTTGACACAACCTTAGTCTGTTCTGACAAACTTTACATTCACTGCTTCTTTTAACTCAGCTTTGGCTCTTCCTGACTATAACCTTGGATCTTCCCTGGAACTAAGCACCAGTTCTCTGACTCCTGGTTTCTGGTCTCATCTTGCTTTTTGGATTTCAATTATTGGTAATCTGTGCTTCCACCTTGCTTGTGGTATGGGCTTGAGGGAAATATGTTGTCATGGCATAAGGAATGTGCAATACAATGCGTGAACCAGAGAGAGCCACAGTAAAGTTGTTCAGGCAACCTTAATTTTATATTTCCTGACTTTTGCAGGTTTTCACAACTCTTAACATTTACTTACAAAGTTTTATTTTAGATGTTATAGTTGAAAACAAAGCATTAATTAACAGAACCCTATTTAGAAATTCTGTTATGGGGAATCCAATACCCCTTATGGATTATTGACAGGGTGAGGATTTTTATAACTTCAGCTAATAAAGTCACTGTTAGCAGTAAGAGGCTGTTATCTTTTATGTGGATTTGCCACTAAAAGGGAATGGAGACATTAGTTTTTTCAACAGGTGGTTTACAGCATTTTGCTAGACCACAAAGAGATGTTGAGACCAGGAACGCTGGGATTAAATCTAGGGTCTGGAGGAACAAGTTCTCTAATAGTTAGACCTTTCTGTTCCCTTTCCCTAGCTTTTTTATGTTCCATTTTGCTTCTTCCCCTATTCTACCTTTGTCTTTGGGGCTTGTGCAGGCACTAAGACTCATGGTTGACAGCCCAGAAGTCATAAGTTTGAGGCCATAGCAGAAGTGCTTATGGCATGGCCTGTCAGATTCCAATGAATTTGCAAATTTTGCTAAATACCTTGTTACAAGGACATAAAAAAGGAAAGGAATGTTGCTGACCCTGTAATTATTTCCATGTCCTGAAAAAACCTACATCCTGGCCAAACCTTTACAACAAGGTGTGCCTCCCAGACCCACATTGATACGGGGAGATGGATCTACCACCAGGACAGATTTCTGGAGGCAAGCTGCTGGTTGCTTTACAGGGGTTACAAATCCAGATTATGGCCCTGCCAGCCCAATGTACCCTGATTCCAGGCCCATTGGGGAAGCCAGCCCACTCATCTTATCCTGAACCCCAGATTCTGTTACCCCGTACATCTGATGGGATTCCCCTCTGCTTCTGGGGGTTCATTAACCAGTGTCACCTCACTTTTCAACTCTGCCTCAAATCTACCCTTCAGATATGTCCAAGTTGGGACTGACCATCAGCCTTTTGAATGGGTACACCTTGGTCTGGGCTTCCCCACTTCTGAAATCAGCAAACCCCCTCCTTAGCAAACTCAGAGACCTTATACAAGCTGTGGCCAAGATCTCTGACAACCCACATTGGGTCCATACTGCAGAGTAAGTTCTCCAGACCTTTCAGACAAAGGCACTGCCTGGTTTTAAGTTATGCCTCTGAGTTTAGATGACTGCTCACTGACACTGGAATGAGAGAGCTCAACATGTCTGCTTACATCAGGGTCTTCAGAGCCATGTTAAAGACAAGTTGGCCCAGCTGAAGCTCCGAGCTACTTTGGATGCACCCATTGACCTTAGTAGCTGTATTGACACCCATCTCTCTGACTGCCAGTGGGAGTGCTGAGCCAAATCTTAGTTAGGACAAGCCAACATTGCCCTCATTGGAATCCATGCAGGTAGACCAGACAAGGAGAAGAATCTATCCCCCACCCCACCAGAGAAGAAGGCTAGTCATCACTTCCAGGGCCTCTGCCTACATTGTGGGGAGGCACAGCACTTTGCCCTAACCTGCCTAGGAGGGGAATGCCCATGTTTTCTTTGGGAACCTCCTTGGCCCAGCCTCATTATAGAGGTGTTATCCAGGCCCACTAGTGACCATTCAGCCAGCTCCTCTGACTTATTAAACACTCAAGTGCCACCAAGCCCCAAGATTTGTCCTCGCTAGTCATCCTTCACCTACAGCATTGGTTTAGATTGGATGTCCCTGTTCTGGCCCTCTTAGACACAGGGGCCTCTAGTAATATCATACACTTAACGCTTGCAGAATAGCATCAGATGCTAGTCAGGCCAAAATAGAACCCCAGAGTAATAGAAAACATGGGTGGATCCCAACACTCCTTGGGGCCCATCATCAGTGAGATGGTTACACTAGGAGCAACAATAGGTGACCACCCAGAGTCTCTTTGTTTTGACTTTATCGGTTTCCCTGACTTTTCAGTTATCCTGGCAACTCCTTGGCTATACCTCCATAATCCAGACATCTCTTGGGGTTTAAGTGAGCTCTGTTTCAACCCACTTTACTGCTTGCACTCTTGCTTAGAGGAGATCCCCTGGCTGGTACCCAGGCCAGAAGCAGGGCTGAAAACATCAGGTTACTAACACCAGCTATAAAAGATCTGCAACCTGCCTTAATGGGAAGTACATATCCCACAGATGGTGACCCATCTCTTCCTGCCAGATATTGAGATCTGGCTGACATGTTCAACAAGAAAGGTGTGGACCAACTTCCCACACACAACCCTTATACTGGCCCCATTGATCTTTTACCAGGGGTACAGATCCCATTTGGGTGCCCTCCCTAAATCAGAGCTTAAGGTTCTCAAGGAGTTCATTATGCAGAACCTCCATAAGGGGTTCATCAGGCCTTCTACATCCCCAGCCAGGGCCCCAACATTCTCTGTGGGCAACAAAGGTGGCTCTCTCTGCCCTGGCATTGACTACAGGGCCTTAAACAAGATAATGGTGTGTAACTGTTGTCCACTGCCTTTAATGAATGAATTTTTTGAGCAGCTTTGTTAGGCCAAGATTTTTTCGAACTTAGATCTGCAAAAAGCCTACAACCTAGTCTGTATATGGGAGGGGGACAAGTGGAAGACTACAGTTTGGTCCCACTGTGGGCATTCTGAATACCCGGTTATGCCCTTAGGACTCTACAGTGCCCCCCTCCACATTCCAACATTTTGTTAATGATGTGTTTCAAGATATGCTGGACCACTTTTTTACAATTAATTTGGAAGACATTTTAATTTTTTCTGATGGTCTGGCCTAGCATTCAGAACATGTGTATCAGGTGCTGCTTAGACTCTGAGAGAACTGAATATATGTTAAGCTAGGGAAATGTGAGTTTGATAAGGCCTCAGTTGAATTCTTGGGTTATATAATTTCCACCAAGGGCTGACCAATGGATCCACATAAAGTAACTGCTATTACCAAAGGGACCATGACACATGATGTTAGAGGTCCAACAGTTTGTGGGCTTTCTTAATTTTTATAGGCATTTTATGAGCAAGTTTTCACACTTAGTAGACCTGCTGACCACCCTCCTTAAGAAAGGGGTACTGTTTAGGGGTACTATTTAAATGGTCTCAGGAAACCCAAACAGCCTTCAAGAAACTAAAAAGGGCTTTCATCACTGCTCCCATTCTGATGCACCCTTGATCCCACAAAACCTTTTGTAGTGGAAGCTGACTTTTTGAGTTGCATTTTAGGGGCTATTATGTTCCAAACAAGAGGCACCCTTGTGTCTTTTATTCCCAGGCCCTGACTCCTGAGGGGCCAAAATGAATGGTGACATTTAGGACTGAGAACTCCACAATCAAGGCAGCTTTCAAGGAATGGCAACCCCTT
>NW_017729004.1:45583469-45584991 GCF_001723915.1 Gavialis gangeticus | reverse complement strand
CCCAGGCCCTGACTCCTGAGGGGCCAAAATGAATGGTGACATTTAGGACTGAGAACTCCACAATCAAGGCAGCTTTCAAGGAATGGCAACACCTTCTAGAAAGGGCTCTCCATCCTGTCCCTAACAAGCCATAAGAACTTGGAATGGCAAATGAGCCAGAATTTAAATTCACAATGGGTCTGTTGGTCATTCTTCTTTTCCCATTTTAATTTCATAATCATTGTACCATTCAGGAGTCAAAAACCAAAAAAGCAGATGCCTTATCCCGTAAAGACGAACCTTGTATACTAGGCTCCTTGCTACCTTCTACCATTCTCCAGCTTAAGAACTTCATTCAGGGAACCACTCAGCAAAGCCTCCTCTCAGCCATCCTTTGTAGATTATCCCTTTGCTAAAGAACTGCACCCAATTTTTGGTGGCTCAGGGGAGCATCTGTACATCCCAGAGGGTCCTATAAGATCAAGAACATTACTTTTCTATCATGACTCATCTCCTGTGGGTCACTTTGGACAGACCAAGACCCAGTTCTGAGTCTTCCAGCAATTCCGGTGCCCCCAAATGGATCAGGATGTTAAATGATATGTCTGTCCATACACTATGTGTGCCTGGATCAAGAAACCTTAAACTAGGTTTGGTGGTCTTCTTCAGCTGTTACTCACCCTCACACTACCATGGTCAATATTTTGGTGGATTTCATTGTGGACCTTCCACATTTGAGAACTGTTCCATAACCATGGCTGTGGTGTATTAATTAACTAAGATGGTGCATTTCATCCCTACCCAGTCTGTCCCCATTGCCAGTAAAACAGCTGGCAGTTTTCTGAGGCATATATTTTGCAGACATGGTAGCCTGTCCCAAATGCTCTCCAGTTGTGGTCCCCACTTTATTTCATGCTTCTGGCACAAGTTTTGTAACACTCTGTGTATGAAACCTCTACACACCTCTGCATATCATCCTAAGACTAAGAGGCAAACATAAATTTTAAATCAGACCCTTGCACAATACCACAGGTGCTTTTTAAACTTTCATCAGGATAATAGGGTGATCTTACTCACCCTAGCAGAGTTCACATATAACAATGCTTTCCATACACCCACAGCCCACACCCCATTTTCCTCCAACTATGGATTCCATCCCCAACTCTGTCCAACACCTTCCCTCATCTGCTGAGGTCCCTTCTGATCCTAATATCTATGAATCTATGGGTTCCTGTGATAAAATACTTTGTATTGCACCTCCAACAGGTTAAAAACAAACTCGAGGCTTACCTCAGCACAGCTGAGATTGCATATAAAGACCAGGCTGACCGACACTGACATCCCAGGCCCACCATTTCAGTTGGTGACAACCTGAGCCCACCATTTTGGCCTGTCTCTCTTCAAAAAATATCTAGACCCTGAGACCATTAGCCTAACTGGACTACCGGTATCTCATAGTTTCATAGTTTCTAGGGTCAGAAGGGACCTGAGCAGATCATCTAGTCCGACCCCCTGCCATGGCACGAAGAGCACTGGGGTCAAA
>NW_017729004.1:45565977-45582808 GCF_001723915.1 Gavialis gangeticus | reverse complement strand
CAAAAGCCTTCCTGAAGTCTAGGAAAACTATATCCACTGCCACCCCTGCATCCAATGATTTAGTGACCTGGTCGTAAAAGGCCACCAGGTTGGTCTGACAGGACCTGCCGCTGATGAACCCGTGCTGGTTGCCCCTGAGCATGCAGTTCCCTGCTGGCCCCTCCTGGATGTGTGCCAGAATAATTTTCTCGAACAGCTTGCCCAGGATCGAGGTAAGGCTGACTGGCCTGTAGTTTCCCGGGTCGTCTTTCCTTCCCTTTTTGAAAATGGGAACCACATTGGCCCTCTTCCAGTCCTCCGGCACCTCTCCAGAGCACCACGAGTGTTCATAAAGCCGTGCCAGGGGACTTGCAATGACCACAGCCATTTAAGTTTATAGATCTCGGCCCATTTAAGTTTACAGAACAAATAAATCTTTTGTGTTCACCTCCAACTTCCAGAAACATTAAAGCGCACACCCCATTTTCCACATATTCCTACTCAAACCATTCATCAAAAAACAACCTGACCATCTGAATCTGTGCCCCCACCCATGATAGTGAAAGGTCATGAATCATATATCGTTAAGTGGGCCTTAGACTCTAAATAGATCCAAGGAACACTACTTGATTGATTAGAAGACCTATGGGACTAAAAAATAATCCTGGGAACCAGTCAACCACATTCATGACTTCAAACTAGTGTAATACTTCCATCAGAGGTACCCAGAAAAGCCAGATCCTGGGATGCTTAGAAGACAGTCCTGTAAGGGGGAGTGGGGTGGGCAGTACTGTCAGTAACTCTGATCAGGGATGCCCAGCTGGACCAAGCACGCAAGCAATTGCATCTGCCCCAATCACTGGCTAATGAGATTGCCCAAGTTTTCTGTGACTGGATTAGCTACTGAAAGAGCTGCTCATCCCATTTAAGTGCACCTGCAGCCTCAGGCTACAGGCATGCCTTGACACAACCACAGTTTGTTCTGGCAAGCCTTGCATTCACTACTCCTTCTGATTATCGTGGCTCCTGACTCAGGTTTGGCTCTTCCCAACTCTGACCTTGGATCTCCCCTGAAACAAGGCACCAATTCTCTGACTCCTGGTTTCTGATCTCAGATTTTTTCTTGGATTTTGCCTCTTGGATTTCACTTCTCAGTCCTCCTGGAACTTAGTCCCTGTGTTCTCAGCCCTCTGACTTAGACCCCAGCCCAATGCTCTAGTAATCTGCACACCTACTTTGCTGACCTCATAATTGCTCTTAGGGGCCTTCCTGCAAGCCCAGCTGCTGCGTCCTATCCAAACCCTTACACTAATGTTAAGGATCTAGTAAATTTTTGGTATTCATTGACTTGATATCTTTATTGAACAATAAATACATTGTTCTTAAGAGACTCTCAACTTGATCTGCTGTTTGTCTGCTAGATAGGGATGCCTCCCCATTATTATCTTTATATCATCAAGGCATGGCAGGAGAGAAAGGAAGGCACCTTAGGGGCAGAGTGGGGCATGCTCACGTAGCCACCAAGGGGCATCACGGCTGCCTCTGGGACTCTGACATGCTACAGGATTCCATAGAACCAGGTGCTCCAATCAAATTCCAGCAACATTCTGTGCAGGCGTATTGTGGTCAGGGTTTCCCTACACTGGAGGTGGGGGAAATAAGCCCTGAAGTCTTTGGAAGTGCCATTCTGATATTCTTCCCCTGCTTAATCTGCTGCTCTGCTTTTTGCATCCTGCCCTATGTTCCCTACCCAGTCTGTTGCTGTGCTTTCTTTTCTGTGCTCCTTGTCCCATCTGCTACTCTGCTTTCTGCCTATCTGCCACTGTGTTGTTCATCCATTCCCTGATCTGCTGTGTGCCACACACAAAGGCTCATGGTGCCACTTGTGGTAGGTTGGCCATACTTGCCCTAACTTTCTCCCCTCTAGTCTACCCTTACTTCTATCTGTGAGATTTAATAATTTCCTATTTAGTCATGTTATACATATATCTGTCTATGACAGATTTGAAGAACTAAAAACCAGGACTGCTGAAGAAAGTCTTTTTGAACTTTCATATTGCTTGAATTGATGCAGGATTCTGCATCTTTCATATATTGATAGATTGTTGGTTGCATCTTTGATTCGTGCTTTTTATATGCCTTTTCCACCAGATTCTTGGTGTCTCTTTGAGCATCTTTAGGAACCACATTAGTTGGATTTTGTATTTACAGATGAAATTCTCTACTAGAAGTCAATATAATTTAGGAAGTCTACTGTTTATGTCAGAGTGAATGCATGATTTCAAATTAAGCCTGGTGTTCTACATGGCATGTGAGCTACATAAAATTCCCTACAGCTTCTGAACCAAAAGTGTTGTTTGAACTGATTTCTAGTTTGCATCAGTAGAATATTTTATCCAGATTGCCCTGTGAAAGACCACCAAGGTCATGTATGGACAGAACCATTATTGTTAAGTATGCTAATAGTGTGTTGATGTTTTTATATGGATCTGAGCCTGTTTAAAATAACACTGTTAATGAAGGCAAACAAACTCAACTCTTGATATAAAATAGTTAGGTGTTAAGTCTTCTTTACTTTTCATGCTGCTGAGTAGTTTCAGATCTGATGCGATTTTTAGTTTGAGGGGAGGGGTGCTATGCATATTTTAATTTGTTCCAGGCCAAAACTTGGAAAATAAGGGATGTATTCATGTTCAAAGTGTTTAAATAATAAACATTTTTTTAAAACAGTTTGACTATCCTTCTATTTTAAATAATATCAAAAGAGTATCTAAACATTTATTAATCTCTTCCCCTTTTGGGAACACAAATTAAATTTAAACACTCCAAATTGGAAAGCAATTGGTCCATAATAAAGTTGGGAGTTTTTTTGCTACTTGAAAACAGAGTTGTGTAAGAAAAAACTCCATCGTTTCTTGAAACTTAATAATCATAGAAAACATATAATTTATTAGATCAATTAATAATCTGATGTCTATGATTTTCATTTTCATTGAGCCTACACCATTTTGGTTAAATACTGTCAGTTATTTAATTATACTGTTACTTTATTCATTCATCTCACCATTCACTGATACGGGTCATTTTGAAATATTAATACAGTGTTCCTCCAGAACAGAGGAAATGCTGAAAAGGGGTTAGTTGTTACTCTTTGGAATATACAAGAGATTGGAAACCCTTTATCTGATCCTGGCATGATATAACTTAATACTTTTTGTGACAGGCATTTCTAGTTGCAGATTATTCATATAGTAATATTACTATGAAATTTCTTGGTATCTATCATTTTAAGATGAGAGTTTACAACTTTTTATTGATTAAATTTTCCTCCAGTTATCCATTCTGTTCTAGATAATGTACATCTACAGTTTCCATTACTACTATTCAGCCTTTCTTAAGTACCTAAAATTTAAAATAAATGTAGCAGCCATCACAGAAATGCTTCTGTCTTACCAACTATTGAAAGGTTGCTTGTGCACTCTCTCTCACAAAGACAGAGCAAAACTCATTGGCCCTACCAGATCCTACTGGCTTTTGTAGTAAATTTCAAGAGAAATAATATGCTTGCATGAACTTACCGATAGATGATCCTCTCATAGCAGTATGAAGGCCCAGTGACCAGACAGATACTTTCTACTCTGAAAAATATTGTTCGTTTGCTATGATTGTTGACATATATACAATTACTGACACCTGTATGTGAGTCTGCCTTCAAGGGTAACTCCTATGGGAGGCTAAAATGCTTGTGGCTTGCTGGCTTCATGAGCAATTCCAGGATTCTGCATGTGATTGTATGTGTGTGTATAATGCACGTCTGTGGTCCCACATCTTTTCCTGAAGCCACATTGACTGTCAGGCAAGAGTCCCTTATTCAATGTGTTGCACAAGATGGTTCAGCAGAATTCTGGTGAGGATTTTGCCAGCTATTAACAGCAAGGAGATACCCTGATGGTTGTTGCAGGATTGTCTATTGTCTTTCCACTTGTACAAGTGGACAATGGATGCATCCTTGTACTCCTGGGATATAGTTCCTTGATTCCACGTTGACTAGAAGAATTCAGACAGTTTCAGAGCCATATGTGAGCCGCCAGGCTTAGTTTCATAGTTTCATAGTAGGTAGGGTCAGAAGGGAGCTGAGCACATCATCAAGTCTGACCACCTGCCATGGGCAGGAAAGAATCCTGAGGTCAAACGACCTCGGCTAGGTGATTATCTAGCCTCCTTTTGAAGACCCCTCAGGGTAGGAGTGAGCACCACTTCCCTTGGAAATTGGTTCCAGATGCTAGCCACCCTGACTGTGATGTAGTGCTTCCTGATGTCTAGCCTGGACCTACTCTCAGTCAACTTGTGGCTGTTATTCCTAGTTACTCCTGGTAGTGCTCGGGGAAACAGGGACTCTCCCGTCCCCCCTGGTAAGTTTATAGACGGCCACCAGATCTGCTCTCAGCCTTTTCTTGTGGAGGCTGAACAGGTTCAAGTCCTGAAGCCTTTCCTCGTAGGGCCTGCCCTGCTGCCCCTTGACCATGCGAGTAGCCCTCCTTTGGACCCTGTCAGTGCTGTCCACATCCCTCCTGAAGTGCGGCACCCAGAACTGGATGCACTACTCCAATTGTGACCTGACCAATAGACCTTTGCTGGTATAGCATCTGTTCCAGGTGCTTTACCATTTGATAGCAAGTTAATTGCTTTCACTGTCTCAGTCAACATTGGAGGACCATAGACGTGGTGTTTGCAGCTTTTCAGCTTCAGGGGAAATGCCAGGAACAGAACTCCAAGCTGTATATGACTTTCATTGACCTGACAAAAGTATTTGATACAGACAGTCAGGAGGGCCTTTGGAAGATCATAGCAAAATTTGCTTGCCCAGAGAAATTAATCACAATGGTTCATCAATTCCATGGTGACATTCTTGTTCACATTGTGGATGAGTCATCTGAACTTTTCCCAGTCACCAATGGAAATCAAGAAGGGCTGTGTGTTGGCCCCAACTCTCTTCAGTAGGATGTTCTCTGCTTTGCTTACAAATTATTTTCATGACTGTGACATTGCGATTGACATCCTTCTCAAACTAAAGAGCTTGCCATCAGTCAATCCCAACTGACATTGGGATTGACTGATGGCAAGCTCTTCAGTTCAAGAAGACTACAGGCAAAGACAAAGTTACAGGACATGCCTGTTTGTGATCTTCTGTTTGCTGATGACTGTTTCCTGAATGCCAAATCTCAGTCTGATATGTGGTGGAGTATAGACTATTTCTCTTGAGTTTATGACAACTTTGGTTTCACAATCAACACTAAGCAGACAGAAGTGATGTTCCAGCCTGCACCAGGAAAGTCTTATGTAGAGCCTACCATCACAGTGAATGGCCAAACCCTCCAGGCAGTGGACAGGTTCACCTATCTCAGCAATAAACTGTCATGTGCAGTTCACATCAATGATGAAACCAATTCCAGAATTGCCAAAGCAAGCGTGGCCTTCGGCAGACTATGTGCAAATGTGTGAGAGCACAGAAGCATCAGTCAACAAACAAATCTTAAGGTCTACAAATCCATTGTGTTGCCAATCTTTATGAATGCATATGAAACCTAGATGGTGTACTGATGCCATGATATGAAGCTAAACCACTTTCACACAAGCTGTCTAAGGAAACGGATGAGGATAAGATGGCAAGACAAGTTCTCACACAGGCAGGCATTCCAAACATCTACACTCTGTGGATGAAATCAAAGATGAGATGGGCAGGTCATGTCACCAGGATGACAGATGAGTGACTGCCAAAGATCTTCTATGATAAGCTAAAGGGGAGAAAGCACTCTCAGGGAGGCCAGAAGAAATGTTTCAAGGACTCCCTCAAGTCATCCTTGAAACATTTCAGCATTAACCTGAAATCTTGGGAAGAGTGCACTCATGATGCTTTCACCTAGCAAAGCCTTATCCATACTGCAGCTTACCATTTATGAGCAGAGGAGAACTGCTGAGACAGACAGAAGTGCAAACAGTGTAAATCTCACAGCAGCAGCACATCCACTATTGATCAAGCAAGCCAAAGTGCCATCTCTTGCTCAGTGTGCCACGGGCAGACAGTTCAAAGCACAAATTGGCCTGAGCAGCCACTCAGGTACTCACAGAAACTAAACCAACCAGTGATCTTATGGTCATCTTCAAATTTGAAGGATGAACAACAAAAACATGTAATACATTATAGAGAGTCATGACAGAGTGGTTCAGGCATCTGGCTACAGCTCCTGAGAGATGAGCTTGAAACTTGCTCTACACTCATGCTGATGGCCACCCTTGATTAAACAGCTGTAAATGGACTCCTAGTCATGAAGTCAGGAGAGTGAGAAACAAGAAGATGTAAATGCTACCCCATTGCTTCCTCATATGGTAGTGTCTGTAGAAGCTGGCATGCCTTGACAACTTGGTGAATGTACTGCTGAGTATTGGCACACCATGAGTGACTTGTTATATAATAGGCTGATACTCTGAGGATAAGTTTGTAAAGTTTAAAGTACTTTAAGATTAAATTGTTTTAATGGACATTATTATAGTAAACCAAATCACAAAAAGGAAGTTTATAAGAAGTGGAAACTTGGACAAATAACTAGAGAAGAATATAAGGGTATTACTCAGGCTTGCAGGGATGAAGTCAGGAAGGCCAAAGTGCAATTGGACTTGCAGCTAGCAAGGGATGTGAAGGGTAACAAGAAGGGTTTCTACAAGTATGTTGGTAGCAAGAGGAAGATCACGGAATGGGGGAGGCAACCTTGTGACAGGGATGCAGAAAAGGCTGAAGTGCTTAATGCCTTCTTCACCTCAGTCTTTTTGTTGTTCTTGTTCATCCTTTAAATTTGAAGATGACCATAAGATCACTGGTTAGTCCCTAACCTGTTCTTTCACCACTGAGGGCTGCTCACCTCCTCCCCAAACTGTGTTGCCAGGTGCAGTAGTCTGGGAACTGACCTGACCTGCGAAGACTGAGGTAAAAAAAGTTAGGGACTACTTAGAAAATCTGGATGTGTATAAGTTGATGGGGCCAGATGGGATGCAACCAAGGGTGCTGAGGGAGTTGGCTGATCTGATTGCACAGCCATTGGTCATCATCTTTGGAAACTCATGGTGATCAGGTAGGGTAAGGATTCAGAGTCACCTAGGCAAATGGGAGAAGTGGGCCAAAAGGAATTTCATGAGGTTCAACAAGGACAAATGCGAAGTCCTGCACTTAGGATGGAACAATCCCATGTACCAGTACAAGCTGGGGCTTACAGTGGACAATAAGTTGAATATGAGCCAGCAGTGTGCTCTTGTTGCAAAGAAGACTAACAGCATACTAACAACATACAGAACTGCACTGGTAGGTGTGTTGCCAGTAGGTTAAGGGAAGTGATTATTCCCCTTTATTCAGCGCTGGTGAGGCCACATTTGGAGTACTGTGTTTAGTTTTGCTTCCCCACCCCCACTACAGAAAGGATGTGGACAAATTGGAAAGAGTCCAGCAGAGGACAATAACAATGGTGAGGGGGGTGGGGGACATGACTTCTGAGGAAGACTGAGGGAACTGGGCTTATTTAATTTAGAGAAGAGGAGACTGAGAGGGGACTTACTCGCAGCCTTCAACTACCTGAAAGAGGGTTCAAAAGAGGATGGAGCTAGACTGTTCTCAGTGGTGGCAGATGACAGAACAAGAAGCAACAGTCTCAGGTTGCAGCAAGGGAAGTTTTGGTTAGAAGAATTTTCTCACTAGGAGGGTAGTAAAGCACTGGAACAGGTTACCCAGAGAGGTGGTGGAAGCTCCATCCTTGGAGGTTTTCAAAACCTGGCTAGACAAAGCTTTGGCTGGGATGATCTAGCTGGGGATGCTTTGAGCAGGGGTTGGACTAGATGACCTCCTAAGGTCCCTTCCAACCCTAACTTTCTATGATTCTATAGCAGTCATCATTAACTTGTTTCTTTTATAAGTTTTGTCCAATAAAGCAAACTGTTTCTAGAATTCATTTGAAGACTGTGACTCTTTACTATGTCAGTCAAAAGGCATTTCAGTGAAAAAGAATATTTTGTGTATTCCTTTTTCTTTTCAAGTGCTTTTGTTTCATTTGCTGAAGTGTATAACATACTCAGTCATTAGTATTTCATCTAAACTATTTCTTGTGTTATTCTTCCAACCCTCAGTTGTTTTTGGTTTAGAGATGTGTTGCAATTACAAAGGAAGACTAGAGAAATGGGTGGAATGAATAACAGGCAATTGCAATTTTCCTGCCCCAGAGTAATTGTTTTAGTGAGAAAGGATTCATGAGATTCTAATCCTCCAGGCTAAGGACAGACATTCAAAAAGCCTGAGCCTGAGTTGATTCAATCTTTGCAGGTTAGTCCAACCTGGATAGGCTAAATCAGTTTGTAACCCAGACAGACATCCCAGAAATGCAGGGACATGCAGTGACTCAGGCTAGAAGCCAGGGAGCGCTAGAACAGCCCTCCCTTTGTTTCCACATGTCAGAGCTGAGGGTGGAGGTGTGGCCAGACCCCATCAGGACACTCTGATTATTCCCCACCCACCGCCCCACTGAGCTGCCCAGCAGGAAATACATATCACCCCTAACTTTGTGTTTATCAACTCATTAAGAAACCAAAGCCTCTCTCCTTTAAGTAATGAAGCTATTCTTAAACAGCTCTTCCAAGGAAGGACATTACACTACCAATTGATTAGCTCCAAAAAGCCTGTCTGCCTCTGTCCTCTCCCACAGCATAGACCCTAGCTGTATGGTCTGCTAGTTAATGCTGAGGTGTCTGCATAAGACAGAGGGGAGGGGGGAATAATCCCTGTTTAGCAGGGAGAAGCCAGGCAAACACTCTGTGCCTACAAGTCTGTGCCAAGCTCCAGCCAGGGAACAGAGGGGGAGAGGCCAGCCCTGCAGTGGAGCAGAGAGCCCCACCCAGCCCAGAGTGCATGCCAGGAGTGTCTGGTTTATTTTAAACCAGCAAAGGGTCTGGGACAGACATTGCATAAACCGGTTTGAGCCAGATCAGTTAAGTCTAATACTACCTTCAACCAGGTTTAGCTCAAACCAGTTTCAGCCATTTTGAAACTGGTTTATGTGCATTGAACATCTGTTCTGTTACAGGTTTAAACCAGTTTCTGATCACTTAAAGTGGTTTATGTGTAATGTCTGTCCCTAGCCCTAGTGTTCACCCTATAGGAGACTTTACAGATAAAAATATGTGTGTCTCTATTCTAGAGCTCTGGTCCAGAGGAAAAACAACAAAATTGTTGGTTTCAAACAGCATAGCTGTTTCTAGTTAACTTTTTTTTTCAATGCTACCCTAATGCTCAGTTATTTTCTTAACATGCTTCTGCTTTACTACATGTAGTTAATCCATGCTTTCTTGTTAGAAATAAATCACCAAATGCTATATTCATGTGATGTTTCCCACAAGTATTATGAGGAAAGTTTAGAATAACTCTGTTAGTCAGTCTAGAGAAAAAAAGACCAGGGGAGTATTTTACTGATGAGGATTTACAGCACATGGAAGAAATTAAATAATTTACCCAAGATTATACACAACATATAGGAACACTGGGACTTTCCTATATGTCCTTGGACCTTGACCCCTGGCTTTATGCTCCAAACTAGTCTCGATCTCTCCTTGCCATATTTTCAGATCTTTCATGTCATGCACTAAAATGTAGCTGGCCCTATTCCCTACTTACATGGTTATCTGTAATTATAAATGTTAGATCCTTTCCAAGGAAATATTCCTTGTAGATCTGGGAGAATAATGAATTTAGTTTGGTCAAACTGAAAAACTAGGTAAGAAAACTAGATTAAAACAAATGTTAGATGACTTTAAGGTACAATACTAATAAAAAAAGAGATTATAAAGTAGCAAATTACATTTCCACTTGATTAAATAAACCACACAGGCGATTTATTTGTGCATTTTCACACTATGTACACATGCAAACAGAGAAGGGAGTGGGGAGAAAGAAAAATTGAATTGTTCCTTATTTTATCAGAATTTCATTGTTGTACCATGTCAGAATTTAATAGTTGTTTAGGAGGAATTGGTTGGCTTGTAAAGCATATCTGCTGGAAATCTGAGTGTCACTTTTGAAAATGCTATCATTCTAACTCTATGGATTAAGTAGTGATAGAATCTAACTTGGATGTTGGAAACTGATGTTTCTTGGTTGGGAAAAGGACTAGCAAAGTAATATTTTGGAGGTCCTCATGTTTTCTATATTGTTAGAAGCTTATCAATACAAGGTCTTATGTTGAAATGCACATAGGACCTCAGAAATAAGATATATTTTGGTGAACATGCAGGGATGTAATTAGTCAGAGATAATGCTGTATACTGTAGAAAACTGGGCCTTTGTTTTTGTATGGACTTAGTACAGAGCTTTGTATAGAGCTTTACTTGGAAATTTAGGAGGCATATTATGTTTATATCTGTTTGTGCCACTCGTTGTTATGTTCATTCCAAAACAGATTTGCGTTCTGGTCTGTGCCAGAACTTTTGCCAGAATTTAAATAATGTTTGTAGATGTACCTGCTAGTTCATAAGCAGCTACCTGGAAAAACCATGTTTTTTTAATAGCTATCTAGAGAGGACCAAGCCACAGTTTAGAATCCAGATCCACGGTGTCCAGTAGTTATGCTACTAAGATGTGGAAAGACCCATCTCCACTTCAAGTAATCTCACTTCAGCAATGTAGAAGCTCCCAGTTTATCATCTGAGTTACTTTTTAATTGTTAGTTCAGTGGAGAATTATATGATATTTTTAAGAAGTGGGTTCTATTCCAGGTGCCATTGAATCATTTAGTGATTTTCTTCAAGCCACGCAACTTTTCAAATCCCTGAAAACAGGTATTAGTAAATTATTAGCTTTTGCTACATGGTTTGAGAACTTTAGGTGTTCAAGTTGCTATTAGCTTCTTATCACACATGAATTACTTCAGTCAGTGAATAGGCTTATTTTAAACTCCTAAAGTGAATGAAATGGTACCTTTAATGAAACCAGTCGTTTAGCTAACTTGAATACCTGCTTGTCACAAGGTCAGGTCCCAGGGGTGGCCATGACATTTCCCTGGAGGGTCCCTGACCAAAGCATCCCTAGGGCACCTTTCTGTCTTATCTGACATACCTTGATGATAAATATGATAATAGGGAGGCTGCCCACAGGCCTTTGCATGGCCCAGTTGCACTGAACCCCTGAACCTCCACCTAGGCTCCTTGCTGAGCATCATTCAATAGGTTTCCCCCAGATAGCACCACAAGCCTTAAGGGCTAATTGTGTGGCTCCAAGTCCACCCCATACCTCGCAGATGGCATCCATACAGGTGTACAACTCATTGCTGACACAGCCCCTCACTGGGTCTTCCAATTCCTCAGCCTCTTAGCCCTACTCCAGTTGCCAGACCCCCCTCAGTCTCTCCTCCATCCCCTCTCTGAGCCCTCAGACCCCTCTGTCTCACCCAACAACTCCAGTTTGCCAGACCCCTAGGTCTTTCCTATGGCCACTCTCTAGGCCCTCAGTTCCCCTTGGTCTCCTTCAACCAGTCACCGAGCTACTAGGTCCCTTGATCTTTCTCTTGGCCCCTCTCCAGGCTGTCAGCCCCCTTCTTGGTCCCTTGTCCTGGACCCTGTTATTGCTTCATTTCCAAGCTGCTCTTCAGGCCCTCAGACCCATCTGGCCCTGCAACATTCTCCTCACTGGGCTGCTGGACCCCTATAGTCCCACCATGCTCACTGGGCCTCACTGTAGGCCTCAGACCCCTTGCTGGGCCTCAGAACTCATGGACTTGGACCCCTCTGGTCCTACCCTCTATTTCCCAGCCCCTCACTGGTCCTCTAGACCCACATGGTCCTGGTCTTCCTTGGCCCCTCACTGTGCCTCTGGACCCACCTGGTCCTAGTTCTGATCTTCTCTGGCCCCTCACTGTGCTTCCAGACCCATATCAACTGCTTTTCTGTCAGGGTGTGCTTCCCAAGCCTTCCCCCTCCACAGGGTTATTTGCAAAGCAGTGGGAGCTGAGGCTTTCCAGTGCCCCATCCTCCCGTTTCCCTGGAGTGGCTCATGCATGGCATTTTATGGAGACTGCCCTGCCACAGGCAACCCCACCACACCAACCACCTCCAGTAGGGTGCAATTTGAGATCTTACTGTTCTTCAAATCATCCTGGTCTTATCTGTAACTCTTTGGTCTCTCTCCAAGATGCCCTACACCCCTTCTGGGCTACTAACCACTGCCCCTCCCCCCTGGCCCTGGCTCCATCTCACAACCAAGTCCTTTGTCTCTGGCCCCCAGCTCACTCTTGGACTCCTACCAGCTATCATCATACTGGGCTGCATGCTCCCTGTCCCCTCCCTCTTGTCTGTGGCCCCACATGGACCTTTGTACCTCTGCTAGGCCTTGGCCCCACCTCCAGGCCAGTGAAGACTCCAGACTCCCAGTTCCGTCAGTCTCTCACAGTGGTCTATTTCACCCTTCAGCCCTTCCTGGGCCCTGAACCCAGTATAGGCCAGTCAAGGTTCCCAGGGTCTGTCCTCCAACTACCAGCCCTCTCTTCTCTGTGGGTCTGCCCACTTGAGCCTCTCCATAGGTCACTCTCTCTCTCTTTCTCTCTCTTGCAGGTTCAGAGCCCTCCATAGGTCTTCCTTACTGCTGCCCTTCCTTCTCTGGGCTTTTCCTGAACCATCTTCTCAATAGGCCCCAGGCACTCAGCCCCCTTTTCAGGGCTCTGGACCCCACACTGCACCCCTAAGAACCTCCTCCATCCCCTTAGTTCCTACCCAAACCTCCAGATATTATTTTCCTTGCTGGAATTCAGGAGTAGTAATCTTCCTGCTGGGTGATGTTCCTACACCAGCTCCCAAGATGGCCCTGCTTTCAGGGTCTAGGCTTATACCCTGTCTAAGCCCAGCTTTCCTGTGATTGGATAACTCCTTTCAATCAAGTGACTCCTTTGACCAGGCCTAGCCTCACCTGCCAGCCCCCTGAGTCAGCTGACTCTGCCATTAGCTCTGACACGCACCTGCCAGTGGCTCAACAGGCTGCCTGACGTCTTAAGGTGGCAGGCACATCCAGTACCCTGCCACACTACTCCAAGTATCTAAGTTCCATCTTAATATGTCTTTTAATATATCCTTGTTCCTATGCTCTGGGGGCATTTATAGATGTGCTCCAGGAGGCAGGGGAGGTGCTTTCATTAGCAAGCCACACCAATTAGAAGCACCCGAGTGTCACATCACAAGGTATTGCATCATGTCATAATGTCCATACAATATTGCTTTTAACTAAAGCTCATTAAATGAGCTTTAGTTCAAAGCAACCTGCCACCATTTTTCAGTGTGGAGATGCTGATGTGCCGGAGGCTGCTGGAGCACATTAATTTCCACACCCCACTAGACTCTATTAATCAAGTCTGCTCTGATGTGCTGGATTACAGCTCATTGGAACAGCCTTCCTGCATGTGTATAAATACCCTGGGAGCCGAAAATTTAGCTCTGCTTGTTTTATCATGTCAGCATTAGTAAGAGCTTGAGGATCATCAGCTCTCTGAAAAATAGGAGCCATGTGGATCAGTGTTACAAACCAGATCTATAAGAGGCTTAAAAATTATCAAATGCTTTTAAATCAAAATTATCAAACCTTAGATGCTTCCAGATACTCTGCCCATAATTGTGACTGCTGATCTATCCCACTTCAGACTTGTTTTACAGAACAATAGTACTGGTGTAATAGGGGCCCCTATCCCTGTTACTGAGAGCAGGGCCAGGCAGTAGGGCTAAGGTTGCAGCAGGGCCCCAAACTGTAAAAGCTGCAAGCAATTTGACTTGGAATGAACTGCAAAGGGAAGAGGCTAAAGTGCATAGAGTTTAAGGGGAGGGTGGGGGCCACTAAGTGAGCGGAAGCCACAGTGGTTGGTGCTGTGTTGACTGAGTAGAACAAAAAAAGTAGTAATCATCTGAGGCCAGGATAGCCTGTCTAGAATAGGCATGGCACTTAGGAAGGCCTCTGTCTAGAACAGGCATGGTACCTAGGGAATTCTATCAGGAACAGAGATGACAGTGGACCACTGAGTCCAAGGGGAGCTGGGATTTCTCCCAAGATGCACTTGGGGGTCCCAGATATCCTGTTGGGAACAGGCAGACCATAAACGAACCCAGTGTGCAGAGGGAGTGACAGCCAAGCAAGCCAAAAGGGCTACAGTAAGGGGCAAGCAAGCCCCTCAGACTAAGGTGGGGCCAACAAGCCAAAGTCTAGGTAAGCCTAATTGGGTCTAATTAGATTAGATTGAATAGAATGAACCTGGGAGGCCTTAGTTGGTAGGGGTCTCTTGAACCAAGCATTCAGCCAGATTGGCTGCCCAGTGTTGAATAGGGTACAGCAAGGCACCTAAAGCTAAACTCTGATTTTCTGAAGGCAGTTTCCCAAATTTATATTAATTTTACTTCCACATATGGCAGGTGAGGGTGGGGCAGTGCCCTTATAATCAGGAGTATACAATGTACCTAATGTGGCTCATTGGAGGTGCCACAGGTGCCTTTAGAGGCAGTCCTGTTACAACTCAAATACAAAGAACACAGTCAGAACATATTTTCTAAACCAGTGTCTCTCAACCAGTGGGACACGTCCCACTGGTCGGATGCAAAGGTCATGTAGGTAGGACGATCTGAAAAAGTGGCATTCCTGAGAAAGGTAGGGAACCTGTAGACTCGAGATTCTGTGGGGTACATTTCTTGGAAAAAGTGTGTGTGTGTGTGGGGGGGGTATTATGGTGGGACCAGGCTTTTTGACAAAATGGCTGGTAGGATGTAAGATGCAAAAGGTTGAGAACCGCTGTTTTAAACTTTATTCCTGTAGACATTGAGGCACTAGAATGTTGTGTTTTAGGTTAACAGCACTGTTTTATTAGTGCTAATTGGAGTTTTGTAGCCAATATCCTGAAACACTTGATTAACATTATATCAGGCTTTTTATGGTTTGACAGAAGGATGAAACTGAAAGCTGACTGACCTTAGCTATAGCCTTTCTAGTGAAAAGCTGCAATTATTCTTTCATTCTCTTTCTCTGGTTTTAACAGTTTCACAAATGAGCTAGGAAAACAAATCTTCATCTCAAATAGTTTAGGAAGAATATCTGTGCAGCCTGCATGCTCACTGTCATAGTTTCTCTACTATACTCCAAAATACCTTTCACTTAAGGCTTCTGAAATACACTGTGTGAAAGTAGTATAATGACTTGCCCACATTTTACCACTGCCTTTTTTTCCAGCTTATAGCAGTGTTCCCTTTGCTTTCCCCATTTGTACTGGTTTTGGTACAAATCCTATTGCATACAAAAGTGTCTGCACAAGGAAACAATTGAGCCAACATTGAAATGAATTCCACCCAGTGGAAACATTCCATTCATAGAGCTTTGAGGATGACCAATATAGCAGTCTAGGCAGGCAGAAGACATCATTGAAAGACAGCAGGTTTGAATAACATCTGATGGAAACAGTAATCACTAAAGTGGTGGTGTATAATGGATAGATAAATAAATAAAAGGGGCATACTTCAATTTAATTACAATATTGATTTAAACATCATGTTGGTTTTAGTTGGAGAGAGTCCTAGAGAATGCCCAGCAATCACTGATTTTGTGTGTTGGAACAAGAATTGCATTGAGTCTCACCTTGTTTGTGACTACAAACCAGACTGTGAGGACCAATCTGATGAAGCTGACTGCAGTAAGTACCTCTCTATGTATTAATATGAGCTCCAATTAAAATGTTAACCTTAAATGCTGTAATGTAGCTTAGATGGATTCACACAGCTGCTCAGAAGATAATTACAAGCAGATCTCCTTCTCCCCTGCTCCTCCAACGCACAAGGTTTGACATTTTCAGATCCTCAGAGACATTTGCTGAATGAAAATATTTAAATGTGATTTAGTCACAAAGGTGTAACATCCAAAACAAAGACGGAATAGGAAACCATGTTCACTTTTCTTTAAGGAACAAAATCCATGGATTACTCTACAAATTGCTTATAAGAAGAAATGTAAACTCATTTATTAATTTGAAAATATTTTGAGCTGTCAACATTAAAGGGAGAAGCCAAATAAGCAAACTGATATGAATATAGATTCGTTTAGAGTACAGTTGTACTCCAGCAAGTGACTATGTAGAAATGACATAATCTTACCCTTCAGATCAACTCTGTGTATGTGCTTGGAATGCTATCTGACTTGCATTTTCATTGTACTGACAAAATAGGATAGAATTGCTCTTCCCTCCTACTATAGCAGCAGAAGCAACAAAACAGAAAGTGTCACCTGGGTTATCTTCTGTTTTCATTATCAACAGAATTATTTGATAAAATACACCTATGTGACCCCAGTGAAGGCTAAGGCCTAATTTGACCTGCACAACATCTGTACTGATGATGTCTCTAGAAGGACCAAACTTAACTTCTGAAACCTAGATAAGTGAAAAGAGCTTATAGTTAAACAAGCCATCCCTTCATACTGGACGCGTCTACATAAGACACTGTGCGGTAGCTGAAAAATACTGCACAGTAACTCATCAGAGCATGGACAGTGCTAATATGCTACTGCATAGTATTATTAGGCTCCTGCACAGTAGGATCACCTAAAAGATGTTCACCAGTGCTACTGGGCAGTAACTCCAGTTACTGCACATTTATTTAGTACTTGTTAATGCGAGTAATATATAAAAGCTCAGTAATGACTGCACAGTAGCATCTTGTGTAGATGTGCCCACTGAGAACATTTGTTTCTAAATGGCAACAAGCAGAAACAATGTTATCTGCCCCAAGTCATTTTTTTTAATATACTAGAACTACT
>NW_017729004.1:45559360-45560977 GCF_001723915.1 Gavialis gangeticus | reverse complement strand
GGTCAAATTAGGGAAGGAAGAATAAATCTTTTTTACTTAGGTCATACAAAATGTACAATGTTAACAATAAGATATTTTCACAATCTGTATTGTACTGCAAGCATACTTACCTTCACTTCAGCACATATGTTAAGGAAAAAAGGGCCATAGTAAAAGATTCTCAGAACTACTCCATCTCTATTTTTTCTTTTTATAATGGAAAAGATTTACTAAAGGAATCTCTACCAATTGACTACTGCATTTCCTGTAGTGCAGTGATTTCTGTAATTTTTTTTCAAGCAGATTTCAAAATTAAATTAATCTAAGGGCATGAGTGTTAGACCCCAACTCCATGCGGTGCCCAACGACTAGGGAGACGACGATACAATCGCTCATGAATCCTGTTACTCATAGCCAGAGCAGGCAGGGAGCAAACACCAGCACACATTGCTCACAACAGCTTTATGCAGAATGGAGACAGCTTCAGACTAGCTCCCAAAAAACAAACAAACTGGGGAGCTGCACTGAACAATATTTTTTTTTCACATTTATACACTTTGGTTTATGCTCATTGACATTTATTCTACCCTGTCCCTCCTTCTGTTCCACCTATTTCTTCTCCTATCTTAAGCTCCACCTCTGTTTACTGTTTGCTTCATTCACATGGAATTGCCTATGCATTTTACTCCTTCACATGTCTTTTTGCTATGAGCGCATGTCTAAGACACTGACCTTACTTCTTCGGTCAATGGGCAGACATTGACTAAAACCTGGAAGCTTCTTCACCGATCACCATTCACATTTTTGCATATGTTCATCTAGGATTCTGTTACCAATTACATGTTGTTTTTTCACATTCCAGTGTTTTTCTTTCTCAGGTTGTACCATCTTCCATGTTCCTAAAGCTTCACCTCATTGACAGCACACAGACTCACACAAACTTACTTGCTGCTTTTTCAGAAAAATGGTTAACACAATTAAGATGGCTACTTAACATAAGCAAATTGCTGGCTTAGCTATCATTCTGCCTTGTGGTCAGCAGCTTCCCTAGGCCACAGGTCATGCCTTTTATCCAGCTGCAAATCCAGTGCTCCCCAAGATCCAAATATTGTCACCCTAACAATGAGCATATGTTAATTTCTAGCAGTGTAACTTTTCCACTGCTAGAAATATTTCCAGGAGAGAAAGCAATACAGACATTGAGGCTGCAACTTCACTCCATCCCTTACTTCTCATGCCTTCCTCAGACCAGGCTGCTCCTGGTCTGGGGAAAGCATGGGGAGCAACATGGCAAAGCCCCCACCTGCTCCTCACACTAGAGTCCCTGATGTGAGTGGCAGATGGGCAGCAAACAGCAGCTGAACCTCCCTTTCCCTCCTGGTCATGCAAAGGGCAAGAGTAGCTGAGCTCTGTGCCTTCAGGAGGGGTCACATAGCATCTGCACCTGCTTCCTCCCCTGGTCTGGGGTGACTCCAGTCTCAGAAGATGTGGGGGATCAATCCCTGCTATTCAATTCCTCCTGGTCCTCAGGAGGAGTCAAGTGGTGGGGAAGTGTACAGTTCTTCATTTTCCTGGAAGAGACATCCCTAGAGTTACTTCTACCAGGTTAGAGATGGGTTATTTTTCTCCCCAAACCAC
>NW_017729004.1:45554065-45554360 GCF_001723915.1 Gavialis gangeticus | reverse complement strand
TTCTAAATGGCAACAAGCAGAAACAATGTTATCTGCCCCAAGTCATTTTTTTTAATATACTAGAACTACTCTTTCAGAGGAAGAAGGCCAAAGAGTCTATTTTTTTGTTTTTGTTTTAGTAAATCTTGAGCCTATAGCTCAAGATTCTGCTATATTGCCCATATGAATGTCATCAAAATTAGTCTTGATATGCAGGAGAGAAACAATTCATCAAATTCATAAAGCAATTAAAATAGATTTTCATACTAATCATTCTTTTTTAAGATTCTACCCCCCACACACCCCCACCCCCACC
>NW_017729004.1:45540317-45553905 GCF_001723915.1 Gavialis gangeticus | reverse complement strand
CCTGTTACTCATAGCCAGAGCAGGCAGGGAGCAAACACCAGCACACATTGCTCACAACAGCTTTATGCAGAATGGAGACAGCTTCAGACTAGCTCCCAAAAAACAAACAAACTGGGGAGCTGCACTGAACAATATTTTTTTTTCACATTTATACACTTTGGTTTATGCTCATTGACATTTATTCTACCCTGTCCCTCCTTCTGTTCCACCTATTTCTTCTCCTATCTTAAGCTCCACCTCTGTTTACTGTTTGCTTCATTCACATGGAATTGCCTATGCATTTTACTCCTTCACATGTCTTTTTGCTATGAGCGCATGTCTAAGACACTGACCTTACTTCTTCGGTCAATGGGCAGACATTGACTAAAACCTGGAAGCTTCTTCACCGATCACCATTCACATTTTTGCATATGTTCATCTAGGATTCTGTTACCAATTACATGTTGTTTTTTCACATTCCAGTGTTTTTCTTTCTCAGGTTGTACCATCTTCCATGTTCCTAAAGCTTCACCTCATTGACAGCACACAGACTCACACAAACTTACTTGCTGCTTTTTCAGAAAAATGGTTAACACAATTAAGATGGCTACTTAACATAAGCAAATTGCTGGCTTAGCTATCATTCTGCCTTGTGGTCAGCAGCTTCCCTAGGCCACAGGTCATGCCTTTTATCCAGCTGCAAATCCAGTGCTCCCCAAGATCCAAATATTGTCACCCTAACAATGAGCATATGTTAATTTCTAGCAGTGTAACTTTTCCACTGCTAGAAATATTTCCAGGAGAGAAAGCAATACAGACATTGAGGCTGCAACTTCACTCCATCCCTTACTTCTCATGCCTTCCTCAGACCAGGCTGCTCCTGGTCTGGGGAAAGCATGGGGAGCAACATGGCAAAGCCCCCACCTGCTCCTCACACTAGAGTCCCTGATGTGAGTGGCAGATGGGCAGCAAACAGCAGCTGAACCTCCCTTTCCCTCCTGGTCATGCAAAGGGCAAGAGTAGCTGAGCTCTGTGCCTTCAGGAGGGGTCACATAGCATCTGCACCTGCTTCCTCCCCTGGTCTGGGGTGACTCCAGTCTCAGAAGATGTGGGGGATCAATCCCTGCTATTCAATTCCTCCTGGTCCTCAGGAGGAGTCAAGTGGTGGGGAAGTGTACAGTTCTTCATTTTCCTGGAAGAGACATCCCTAGAGTTACTTCTACCAGGTTAGAGATGGGTTATTTTTCTCCCCAAACCACCATTTTTGTTCTGGGAGAAACTGTGTGAACACTAGGGCTGCACGAAGCTTCAGTAGCCGATTTGATACGGAGGAGATTTGGCCTGATTTGGGGGCCAAATCTCTGAATCCAAATCTAATTGGGAGACCCATTAAAAGGTCTGAATCAAATTGGAAGCCTCTGAATTGATTCAGAAGTCTCTGAATTAATTCAGAGATTCAGGCAGTTCTTGCTTGCTGCCGCAGGGAGCTGGACCCAGGCTGTGTGCCAGTAAGTAGGGGGCAGAGGGGCTGGAGGAGGTAGGAGGGGACCATGGGGGATCCCTGCCCATCCCCATCTCCTGCTGGCTCCCCCAGCCCCCTGAGTGCCACCCCACCCCTGCTCCCCTAGGCCCCTCCCCATGGCTGCCCCGCCTGGCCCCAGCATCCTGGCACTTAAAAAAAACAAAACAAAAAAACCTCACAGTCGCTGGCTGCAGAAGCAGCCATCAGGGCCTCTGGGGGTTCATGACAGAGCCCTCCCTCTGCTTGGCACCTGCATGGCAGCTGTCACATCAGGCGGGTGCAGCATGGCTCAGCAGGGCACCATGGGGCTCCATGTATGTTCCAGGAGCTGGGGCCACTCAGGCTGAGCACTGCCAGGCTCTGGGTGACTGCTGGAGATGCCCCAGCTCTGGGACAGCATGCGGTGCCCTGCTGAGCCATGCTGTACCCGCATGATGTGATAGTTGCCAGGTGGGGGGGGGGCCGGCAATCCTTGCTGCACCATGCTGTGCAGGGGGCTCTGCCACAAGCCCCCAGAGGCCTTGATCACCACTGCTGCAGCTGGTGAGTGCAGGGCTTTTTTTCTTTTTTTTTAAGTGATGGGACGCTGGGGCTGAGCGAGGCAGCCATGTGGGAGAGATGGGGGAGGAGGAGGCAGGGGGTGGGGTCCCACTCACTGCTGCCACGCCCAATTTAGCAGTTCAATCTCTGAATCCAAATCAAATTGGGACAGTGATCCGAATCACCAAATCAAATCACTGTCCCTCAAATCAGCCAAATCTGAAGTTGAATCGAATACTTGCTGCTCCACACTGGCCTAATAAACATGTGCCTCCTAGGCAAACCTAATACAAATTCTCTTTTGGTAATATAAATTTTATCTGCAATTTCTCTTATTTTTCCCCTCAATTAAATGGTTAAGGTTTAGCTCCTTTTCCATTCTATTATACTAGCTTTATCAAGGTAACTCAGTGGGCTAAATTCTACTCTTGTGCACTCTAGAGTAGTTCCACTGAGACACTTCTCTGGTTTTACAGCAGATTTGGCAGGCAATGTGATGTCCATGTAAAACCCAGAAAAGCCTGATTATTTTTTTTAAGTAAATTTTCAGCTATTGTATTGCTCCTTCTATCCAATCAGGCAATCTTGCACAGTTGTCATTCCCTTTCAAGACCCATTTGAAGTACTGACGTGAAAAAAAACACATGAAAGCAGTTTCAATTTTTGTGAACCATATTCAATTATACACACTGATCTGATTAATAGTAGTTCTCAGTGTTGATGAACCATGTAGTGGAATGCTTGAATTATTTAAATAAAAGCAAATTTTCAGACAAATGAAATAGCCCTCTTCTTATAACCTCTAAATAGACTCTGTTTATATCAAAAAGAAAAAATATCCAGGAGGTGCAGACATGTAGGTGAATTCATCAAGTCTACAAAAGCTGTTCATAAATATTTATTATTAACTGAATTCTGAATGCACTGGTAAGATATTAGAGTTGAATACCAGAAGTTAGGCAATGTATTATGAATAGCATTATAACTTCTAAATTCATTTGGTTTTTGATCTCTTTAGAATTGTACAAGACAATTGTTCTTTCTCTTGAGATCAGACAATCTCATTCTTTTCCCTGACTGCTTGGCTTCCTTGTTTAAAGCTGGTCCTTGTAGCTCCACTTGTCCTAGTTGCACCATGTAGTATATGGTAGAACACCGGGTGTTTCTGTTTAATGTACCCCTTTCCAGAGGCCATTATATAGACAACACAAAACATATGGTCCTCTTTTCAGAGTTTAAAACTTATGTTAAAACCTCTTTTTAAATCTATATGGTCCTCTTTTCAGAGTTTAAAAGTGTGTTATTCACTTTATAGTGAAAGGACTGATCTTTAAAGAAAAAGCCTGCAAACAGCAAAGATAGCAGCTGATGGTTTTTGCATATCTACATCATACTAAAGAAACCCCCATCAGTTTCTTATTTGATAAGATGCAATTGCAGTAGCGATGAGGCTTTTTGAAAACAAACTTTTTTGGACCATCAGATTAAATCATTGACTGAGAAGCATATCAAAATGAAGCCATCTTTTTAAATTGTTTTTTCTCAAGTAGGTTAGTTCATAGGTTAGTTCATATAGATTAGTTCCTAGTCCTAAAATGGAAAGGTAGGATCAGCATGTTAAATGAATTTATTGAATATACTTCTGAAGTGGCTTGTACTTTTTCAAGGTATCCTTTAAAACAAATATCCAGTAAGTAACTGTTTTAACACTGCTGCCAACAACTAGACATGGAGCTGGTCCCAAACCAAATCCCCACATTCAAACAGTCTTAAATTTTGCATACAGATAGGTAGTTCTAGACTTATTGTGATCTTTAACAGATTAGATCAACTCTCTGGATCCTGACTTCGGAGAAGTCTAGTGCCCTGTCTGAACTGCCTTATCTGGGCCTATATTGTTTTTATTCAGTTTGTCCAAATTCTCCAAAATTCGAACTGGGACATTGTAGTTGAAGATCAGGCAGTCATTTGCAGCTTAGGATAACATCCAAAAGGAGCACAAGTACAGCAAAGCAAAAGTTTTAGTTTTACATCCATGCCAATCTAATCATGATAAAGTTAAAGACGCATACAATTAATTATTTTGGTCCAGAAGTGCACAGTGAACCAGTGATAAATCTAGAAACTGAGCCCAGACCTTCTGGGTTTTAGTTTAGTGGCTTCATCACTATATTTTTTTGGAAGGTGTGAGGACAGTTGTGTGCTTTAGAAACAATACTGAGTTGAAGGTAATTTGTGTTCAGAATCATTTCATCTCACAGTACTTCAAATATAGATCACTTTCCCACTAAAGAAAAAATCTGAAATGCTGGGTAAGGGTATTATTTTGGTTCAACTTTTTTTTTTTTTTCCATATTGTACACAAATGGTTCAGGTTTTACCTTCCCGTTCACTTA
Source organism: Gavialis gangeticus (assembly GCF_001723915.1). Lineage (NCBI taxonomy): Eukaryota > Metazoa > Chordata > Crocodylia > Gavialidae > Gavialis > Gavialis gangeticus. The sequence continues at coordinate 45,549,468 of NW_017729004.1, read as the reverse complement.
GAGACCTGTGTGTTCCTTTCTTCTAACACATTTATTAAATGCTTTTTTCCACCTTTTTGCCACTGGTTAGCTGTATCTCAGTTTATGCCTTGGTATTTCCAATTTTTTCCTACATGTTCTTGATATAACCTAACACTCATCTTTAATAACATGGCCAGGTTTCTACCTCTTCCAAAATGCCTTTGATTTCAGTTGGTTAAACCGTGGGATTTTAATTTGGGTCTCTCTATGCTTCCCCTTCTTCCTTTGAATTGGTCGATAGCATGCTAGTGTTACAGTTTTCTAATAAAGACAATTTTGTTCCATGTGGAAACATTTTATCAATACTTGTAAAGTTATATTGATATAATAAAAGCTGCTATATGTATACCAACATGTAGAAAACCTCTTTGCAGCTTAACATACATAAATGTAGTATCAGTTAAACAAAATCCTTGCTATTGCAATGTGTGGCATAATACTTAATGTCTTTTAAATGTGTGAATTAATGTGATCTGTATAGAAACCTAAGACAGTTTACTTTTTATCACATTTTCAGGTCACTATACAAGTATTCCTGGAAGCTGTAACTTTGAAACACAAGGCCAAGAATGGACTGTTATGTGTGGTTTCACACAAGATGCTGGAGATGCTTTTGATTGGAGTATTGGCAATAGCAGTGTCACCAAGCAAAATGGCCCTGGGGCTGACCATACACCAGGTGATATATTGTTCCTCATATAAGCTTTGGAAAGTAATAGAACATTCTCACTGTTGGTTCCAAAAATTATCAAAAAATCTAGTGAAGAAACAAAATATCCTGCAGAAGTAGTCTAAAAGTTAACAGCAGATCCAGATTGCAAACGTAAGATCAAGAATTTAGTGATCAAATGTGAAAGTTTCTTTTTCAAGGTAATTGGAAAATGTTCCTTTCAAATGTTAAAGGTACAGCATGGAATAGACACCTGAAAAAGTCGGTGCAAAAATGAACCAGAAGAATAAATTGAATCTTGTCAGGTATACAGTCATAGTAACCACCCATGCTATCTGAATACAAATAAAAATAAACAGCTTAAGAGGCTAGTCTCTTACCAGCCTTTATAAGCATTGCTTGAGTCATCAACAGGGTAATTTTATAGATTGCTCTTTTCAAAGTAGCCCTGATTATATCATTCTTGATACTCTGTCACAGATTGATGAATTTGTTTAGTCATTTCTTAGACAATGAGCTGCAAAATAAAATGTAAGTATACTAATTAATCATGTTCTTTTGGGAGAAACAAACCTCTTTATAAGTAAGTCCAACTTATTAAATAAACTTACAATACATGTGTAAGCCTCTGAAAAATAAGTAATTAATTACACCTGCATTTGTCAAGCTAGACACTTAAAACTCCAAGCTTCATTTAAAAATGAAGAACTTGATGCAGGAGGAGACACTAGCAATCAGTGACAATCTCAACTCCTTAACTGTTAGATTATTCTATTGGTAGCCTTGATACATTTGCTGATTGAGTGCAGCAGTTCTGTTGTTTCCACTGCACTTGCTGTATTAAACCAGCTTCTGCTCTCAGTTAGAGTGGCCTGCATTAGAAGCAGTCACTGAGCTCAACAGTATTTTGTATATCCTGGGTGCATCTACACATGAAATTAATGCGGCAGAATAAACTACAGCACAGTAGTTGACTGGAGTTGACTGCTCCTGAGCACAGTGTCTACACATGTACCTGGGACAGCAGCACTTTGAGCCAGGGTAGCAGGCTCAGAGGGTCAACCTCAGGGTCCAAGTGGCAGCACTGGACAGCAGAGGGGCTGGCTGAGCATGACAGTTCCCAAAGTGCAGAGCAGTGTGGCTAGGTAATAGGCAGGGCTCTGACGCCTGGCTGCCTGGGCTGACAGGGCGCAATTTTTGCCTGGGTCAGCATTTACATATACGTTTCACCACAGTTAATAACTCCACTGTAATATAATACCATTCCTGACAGTACTGTTTTATGACTGAGTTAATTAATTTACTGCACTCTAATGCCATTGCTCATGTGGATAATGACACTTTACTGCAGAGCTAATTAGTCAACTCCACAGTAAAGTGCATGTGTAGATGCACCCACTTAGTATACATAACTCTTTAATTTTTTTTTGGTAAATATTGATATTTCACAGCATGCAATTCACATAGTCATGCATATGTGATAGGGAACTGGTGAACTAAGAATGCTGCTTGTTGCACTTGCCTATTTCACTATTATCTTGTCCTTTCCCCTAAGTGGTCTTTTTCATCTATCTGTTTTAACATCTCAGAATCTCACCTGGGTTCTTCAGGGTCTTTTTACTATGCATGACACCTAATGTGAAGGGGTCCTGCATCAAAAACTTTAGTTGAAAACCAAAGCAAAATTATTATTATTTAGACCTAGTTCTAAGAAGCCAAGCTGGTTAGATCAGCATTTTTCTGGGCACTATCTAAATATATAGTAACAGTCCTTTTTTATTTAGAATTTACAGTATCTATATCAATACAATATCTTCAAAATAAGTGGGGGAGGTTGTTGCTTGAAAATGTTTACCTCTTGTATTTATTAAAAGTAATGAGGACTAAGAAATGTACTGTGCTAATCTGACCCACGTACGCCATCTGGAAAAATGTAACTGCAGAGAGAGTTAGAGAGAATGAGAGCATTTCCCTGGCAGCCATTACAATTTGCAAACCATCCTGATTCAATATGAGTGACAGACAGAAATTACATGGGATTGAGGGCCAAACTGTGAATAAGTCTCACTCCACCTAGGTAATCATTTGTAGGTCTATCAGAGTGGCATTGTGTATAACAGTTTTGAAAACCATTAGATCGCTTCACTTTATGAGTGAAAGAACTAAAACTGCGCACAATTTTAGGTAAAAATAAATGCAACTAACTTCAACAGGGAAATCACTTTTGATGTTATGACCCCAGTCCAAGTAAGCCTTACTCTAGAAGTAATGAAGCTACGAGCAAGCAGCTTTGGTTCATTCTGTCCTTAAAAGTTTTTTGTTCACTACACTGCTGACAGAATTGCCCTATTAGTTTTTTCTATTCCCCAAAAACATGCCAAAATAAATCATTAATTGGACAATCTGTCTGCCAAAGTCCTCAGAGCAAATGAGTTGCTTCACTGAATGCCTGAACAATGAACTCACATAAGGTGTATTCAAATGATCTATTAGAGCTCTAGTACAGTCCTACCCCTTTTATCCTATGATGGAAAAAGAGCAGAATTTTAAATCTTTTCAAATATATTGCCCAAGCCACAATTTTTGTTAGTGAACACATTCATTGTGAGCATGACAGACTCGGGTTCCAGTCCTTAGCCTAAAAGAGCCAGAACAGTGACTTGAACGTTGGTCTTCTGTACCTAGGTGATTATTATAACCACGATGTATTATAATCACAATGCTATTGGCTATTCTGGGGGTATCTGTCTTTCTAGTTTTTTAATTGAAAAAGCTTTGAAAGATGTTATGGTAGTGATGTGGAATTTTTATAAAGCTGATTTTTTTTTTTTTGTGAGACAAGAAAGTTGTTACCCATCTGGCTGTAGTCATGAAGCTGCAGGATGGCCTTTTTATATCTAAAAAACAAAAGGCTGAGAGTGGACTTGGTAGCAGCTTACCACTAAATCAGGGGAATGAATCAAGGTCTTGGCAAACAACTGTTCACCAGGGCACCCTTGGGGAAAACCAGGAGTAATGGCCACAAAGTCCTGGAAGACCATTTCAGGCTTAACACTAGGAAAAACTTCTTCACAGTTAGAGTGTCCAGACTATGGATAAGCTCTCTCCAGAGGTGCTGCAATCACCTACCCTGGAAATCTTCAAGAGGAAACTGGACAGTCACCTTGCTGGGATCGCCTGACCCCAGTTGTCTTTCCTGCCTAGTGCAGGGGGGCTGAACCCGATGATTTTGCAAGGTCCATTCCAGCTGCTTACAATCTATGAATCTATGACTATATCTGGACAGGGGATTTGGCTGGGAGTTTGTGTCAACAGGCTATCTTGGATGGTTTAGCACAGGTGTGAGTGAAAGAGAGATGGGCAGGAGCAGAATATAATAGGCATGTGACACTAAAGGGGTAAGAGAAGTTTCAGAAATTAGGACATTTTTTTGGAAGATTATGCTCTGGCCTTGAGGGAATTTTCCCTCCTGATCCTCTGATTCTTCTTCTAGGCCTCTCCTTCCTATGCTACAAGATAACATGATCACTTCTTCTTTTCTGGGCCTGGGAGCTGAGGCGGGGGCAGGAGGAGGGGAAAGAGGGAGGGAAGAACCTGAACTCCATGTACCTCCTTGGCCAGCTGTCTCAGATGTATGCTTATCTTGATACTTCACACTTGAATATTTTACACTGATGGACTGTGGTGTTTGGGACAGTCCAAATCCTGGAACACATGACACTGGAATTTGGACATGCGTATCTTCTAATCCACCCAAATTAGAAACCCCCTGCAAGAGCCATAAAATGTTCTTCAACCAACAAGGAACCTGTCAATTTAGATTTACTAATCAAATACCTCCAGACAGGTTTAGATGAGCCCAAAAGATGTTTCAGCACAGCGCTCTTGTGAGTCTGAATTGTCTTGTAAGTATTTGTGGTTTTAAAAAAGTAGTTCAGATGTATTTCATGGTTTGAAGAACTCTGAAAATTATTCTCTTTGAATTTGAAGATATTAAAACAAATTTTTTATGGATCTAATTTACCAAGTGATCCAGAACCATCTCTTCTTCATTATTTACCACTTCACCAGCCCCAATGTTATTCTCAAATCTTACCAGCAGCGATTTTATATGTAATTCCAAATGATTGATGAAAATGTTGAACAGTATTAGCCCCGCTCCTGTTTCCTGGAACTCCACTACAAACACATTACTTAGCTAATAGTTTCCTATGGACGTTTACCTTTTCTAAACTGTTTGTTGGTCAGTTCCTAACCCAGTCAAGATGGGTGCTATTATAGTCCAATTTTTTTTTAAATTAGAGTGTTGTTCAGTACAAAATTCAAATACTTTTTATCATTCTAAACATAAAGTATCAATGAAGTGACCATTATCCATCAACCTTGTAATCTCAGAAAGATATTGCGAATAGTTTGGAAAGTAATATGTTTAAACCTTGAACAAAGTGTTTACTGAGCACTTCTACCTTTTCTTTATTAACCGTTTTAGCATAGGAAATTTTCTTGTGTTCTTTGTCATGTTCCCACTACCTACAACACACATTCTATGATTCCCTAAGTCTTTTGCTTCCACACCCTACTGATACTGTAAAGTAATAAATGCCCTGACTACATCTAACTGGTATTCTAACACGTAACTTAATTTGTGAACTCATAACATTAAGGTAGAATCACCCAAACAAGGGGATCCTGTTACAGTCGGATGGGTTGAGTGGAAAATTTCATTTGGGAATCCTTGGAAAATAAAGAACAGAGAACTGTGGAAAGGGGAGGAATAGATGAGAAGTAGGTATGATTCTTCTGCAGTAGGAGATATTTAGTTAAAAGATAAGAAACATTGATTCCAAAGATAAAGGAGGATTCTTAATAAACCTCACCACATTTTGCAGTAATAGAAAAAATAACTAAGGAGTTTATCATTTACTCAGGGGCACAGCTTAACTTTATTCTGTTTATGAATGCCATAAAAATAACTACACATGACAAAATAATGATTTTAGGAAATATTTTTTGAATCTTTATTGATTCATTTTTTGAACAACTTCAAAGCAAGAAAAGCTACTGCTTTAGCAAAACCAAAGCTCATCTCTAAATATTAATTATTGTAATTACTGAGAATTTTTCGTATACTGGGTTGTTTTTTTTTTTTACAAACTATAGTATAGTAAAAAAAATCTCTGATCATTACAGTACTGAGAGAGACTACTTGGAAAGATGAAATATAAGGAGTGACAGAGAAAAATGTGCATAAAAAGTTGAAAGTACAAGCATGTAAAGTGTAACGATCAGCGTTATGGAGAGGCTTCCATCTAATGTGAAACTAAATAGGCTAGGACTTTTCAGATTAGAAAAGAGATGTTTGTGTTGTTGGGTCGTGATATGATAAAGATTTATTAGAATAGTAAATGGTGCAGAGAAAGTAAATTGGAATTTATTTTTTTAACATCTCAAAATACTAGAAGTAGGGGACATCAAATGAAACTATTTGGTAGTAGGTTTAAAACTAACAAAAGAAAGTTCTTTTTTCACACAGCGTGTCATTAACTTCTAGAACTCATTGCCACCAGAGGCTGATAGACCCAGTTCAAAAGGGATTGAGCAAATTCATGGAGGAAATGTACATTGGTAGACATTTAACATTGGCCTTTGAGTCAGAACTTCATAAATCTCTGAATGCTGGAAGCTACAAAGGGTAAAGGAGCAGAGGTGGAAAATTTTGTACACCCTTCCTATCCACATCCACTGTTTGTCACTGTGTGAAACAAAACATACTGTGAGCTAGCAATAAATGGCAGTTTTTATGTTATTATATTATCAGATCTGTGGGTTATATTTAGGTATGTGTGTGTATGCACTAAAATGTCAAACAATAATGAAAAAATGTTTTCATTATTTCTAAGGTAATGGACAACATTTTTTGTATGTCAACTCATCTTCTCAGAAGACAGGGGACACAACAAGGATAGTTACTACTAGATTCTTCCCAGCCAGTCTTGGAGTGTGTAGAGTTCGGTTCTGGTTCTGGTTGTGTAATTCTAGGCGAACAGGATCCTTAAAGGTAAGATAAAAGTATATTTATGTAAGCCTCCAATCACAACATTTGTGCTTTTTATGTCTTGAATAGTTTAAGCTTTATGTAGTCTCAGCTAGGTTGCCAGTTTTGTGCACAATAGCCAGAGCTGTTACTTAGACAACTCTCTTCTAGTCTTTATTTCAGTAAATATTTGTGAATCAGTGTTGTAGAGAGAGAATAAACAAAAAGACATATGTTTTAGAAGGGGAGTCCTGTTTTGGTCCTTGATCCAGGGACTTCTTATGCATTAGAGTAATTGGACAGAGGTACAACTGGAAGCAGGAACCAGAATCCAGAATCTCTCCCAGTAGGGTACCTTTACCTGTGGGGGTATGGATTTTTGCTTCATCTTCTCCTATGATTTTCTCCTTTTTTTTGTACAGAGTAGTACAGGCTTAGCAGGGGTTGGTAAAGAGGTGGCTTCCATCCCAGCCTTGTCTATAGCCTTGTGGTTAGGCTGCTATCCTCGGAGGTAGGAATTAAACACTATGGATGCATCCAGACAAGCATGCACATGCCTCTTGCAGCATCCCAAACCACTTTGAGAGGCTGCAAGAGGCACACTGTGAATGAAAAAATGTTCACCATGCTGCTCAGAATTTGAAACCTGGAAATCCAGATATCAAAAAAACCCCTACAGGGGACAAAAGTGGGGTAACCCAGAAGCTAGTCCTCCAGAGAGATGCTTTGGTTTCTGGCCAGAGCATCTCTATGTGCTTCTGCTACCAGCACACAGGGCATGCACCCTTAACGTGCTGGGACAAGCAGATGCATGGCAAGGATCCAGTGTGACAAACCCTGGCACTGTTGCAGGTAAGTAGGAATGGAGGTGGGGGGAATTGTGTGTGGGGTGGGGCACTGTGTTTGTGTGTGGGAGCTGTGTGGTGGGGGGGTGGGCATGGGGGGTGGAGCTGGCCCCAAGTGGCAAAACTTGCTTCACACCAAAGTATGTGTCCGGGTATGTGCACTTGTATCAGCTCAAATAGGAGCGGCACAAATTTGTGCCGGGAATGTTTGCCTCAGAGCACATGCCCGGACATGCACTTTGGTATGGGGCAAGTTGTGCTACTTGGAGCAAACTGACTCTGCCCAGTCCTCCTGGATCTTCAGCCAGGAGGAGTTAAAGGCTGGGGCCAGCACTTGTGCTGGCCCCAGCAATATAATAACCTGCCTTGGCGAGCAGTTCAGGGCTACTTGCCCTCAGGAGCTTCTGAAGCCCAGCCACTTGGTATCTGGGGACACTACTCTTTGTGCCAACTGCCCCTTGAAGCAGCCGTAACCTAGAGCGGCCCCTGCCCCCTCTACTCACTGCAGCAGTCTGACAGTGGGGTCTGCTGCCTGTCAGTTACCTGCTGCCATCTACAAAAGCATCCAGTCTCTTGGACCTGTGGCCCCATGGCTACGTGCTTGCCAGACCTGGATGGGGTGCCCTCACTCTGCCATCTGGGCAGCTATCACCCAGAAGATGTGCTTCTTGTGGTGGCCTGCTTTGAATTGTCAAAGCATGTCCTCTTGGCCCCAAACAGCCAAGACGTCAGAGACTTCATTTGGCCTCCAGCTGGGTACCCAGGGCTGGCTCTGGACAGGCTCCTCTGCCCGGGTCTCGCCACGTGTCTCACAGGTGTTCCCTGTTTAAAAATTGCAAAATTTGGAAAAAGAATTGCAAAAAGAAACCCGAAATCTGTCATAAAAATACCCAAAATAGTGTTCTTTTGCTATGAAAATGAAATGCTACTATATATAGAGAGATCAGTTGGACAATGTTTTGTTGATATATTTGTAAATTTAAAGCAATTTGGAAGCTTACCAGTGCCTCTATCATCATAATAAAATGGATTCTAAATATCTATACACTTTGGCATTTACTTTTGGGATTTTTGTCACAGAAAAAATCAGAGCTGCTCCTACTCCCTTCGCTCACCAGGATGTGTGGCGCTAAGAACCACTGATATGCCAGTGCCCTTTGCCCCTCACAATCAACCCACAGCCCCCTCCTTCCCCTTCCCAGTCCCCTCACTCCTGACCTGCAGCCCCTGCCTGCCCCCACTAGCTTCCTCCCAGCCACAGCTCTGTCCCAGCAGCAGGACATGAGTCTGGCTGCAGCTATCCTACCAGCTGCTTTGTGGTTCTGAACAGTGCCAGCCCTTGCTGTCCTGCTCCCTGCCCCATCTTGGGAAGCCCTGAAGTGAGGATCTGAACTGAGCTGAGCCATTTCTTCTCAGGCCAGCATCCCCTGCACAGGCTACTCTAGGGGAGTAGGGGGCTCTAAGCCTGGCTCTGGAGGCCTCTCCTACCCGGAGTGCTCCCCCAACCTCACCACCTCTCTCACACACCCCTTCCCCCCAGTCCATCACACCCCCCAAGTGGCTCCTAGGACCAGAAGCTTC
>NW_017729004.1:45535051-45535317 GCF_001723915.1 Gavialis gangeticus | reverse complement strand
TGCCGGGCTCCGGATCCGGCCCCGGGCTCCGGTTTCCGGGTTTGTGCGGGAGGTTGTGTATGTGGGTGAGGGGTTTGTGGGGGTGGCTTGGGGGTTTGGGGTTTGTGGGTGGATTGTGAGGGGAAAGTGGGTGTGAGGGGCTTCTCAGAAGGGGTGGGTGCCCTGCCCCCCCACAGGGTGTAGTCCCCCCACACAGCACACAGACTTCCTCCACACACAGCTCCCCCCTGCAGGGCCAGAGTCTGCCCCCCCTCCCTCCGTAGCAG
>NW_017729004.1:45529326-45530051 GCF_001723915.1 Gavialis gangeticus | reverse complement strand
CTAAATATCTATACACTTTGGCATTTACTTTTGGGATTTTTGTCACAGAAAAAATCAGAGCTGCTCCTACTCCCTTCGCTCACCAGGATGTGTGGCGCTAAGAACCACTGATATGCCAGTGCCCTTTGCCCCTCACAATCAACCCACAGCCCCCTCCTTCCCCTTCCCAGTCCCCTCACTCCTGACCTGCAGCCCCTGCCTGCCCCCACTAGCTTCCTCCCAGCCACAGCTCTGTCCCAGCAGCAGGACATGAGTCTGGCTGCAGCTATCCTACCAGCTGCTTTGTGGTTCTGAACAGTGCCAGCCCTTGCTGTCCTGCTCCCTGCCCCATCTTGGGAAGCCCTGAAGTGAGGATCTGAACTGAGCTGAGCCATTTCTTCTCAGGCCAGCATCCCCTGCACAGGCTACTCTAGGGGAGTAGGGGGCTCTAAGCCTGGCTCTGGAGGCCTCTCCTACCCGGAGTGCTCCCCCAACCTCACCACCTCTCTCACACACCCCTTCCCCCCAGTCCATCACACCCCCCAAGTGGCTCCTAGGACCAGAAGCTTCCCCCTGCCCAGGGTGGGGACTCATGTCCCAGCACTGGTATGAGCATGGGTCAGGGCTGCAGTTGCCCGTCCAGACACAGCTTCCACCAGCAGGTCCCACCCCGTCCCATGTAGCCAGTTGGGCATGCAGGGTGTGAGATTTATGGGTGCATGTGGGGTTGGGGGGAAGGGGTGTGG
>NW_017729004.1:45517354-45524326 GCF_001723915.1 Gavialis gangeticus | reverse complement strand
GGGGTTTGTGGGGGTGGCTTGGGGGTTTGGGGTTTGTGGGTGGATTGTGAGGGGAAAGTGGGTGTGAGGGGCTTCTCAGAAGGGGTGGGTGCCCTGCCCCCCCACAGGGTGTAGTCCCCCCACACAGCACACAGACTTCCTCCACACACAGCTCCCCCCTGCAGGGCCAGAGTCTGCCCCCCCTCCCTCCGTAGCAGCAGCTGCCATTGGGATGCTCAAGACCCTCCTGGCACATCTCCCCCACCCCCATGGCACGGGGCACTGGGGTGAGGCCCCGGCCACCTGGCACCAAGTGCTGCTTGTGCCACATAGCGCGGGTCCAGCCCAGCATGAGGCCATGCACCTTGGGCAACTCTGGACCACTCAGGCTGTCACCCAGGGCCCATTGCTGCTTGCAGGGACCATGTCGCACCAGGCTGGGTCCTGCCTCCATGGGCCCCATGTGCCATCAGGCTGGGCCAGTTCCATGGAGGCAGGACCCGGCCTGGTGCAACATGCAGTCCCTGCAAGCAGCAACAGGCTCTGGGTGGCCGCCTGAGAGGCCCGGAGCTGCCCAAACATGCACAAACCCATGCCAGGCCAAGCCAGGCCTGTGCAATGTGGCACAGGCAGTGCTGAGTGTCAGGCCCGGTGATGTCTCTCAGCAGCAACTAAGGATCCATGAATATACATTATCTATAATTACTCGTATTTTAAAAAATAAAAACTGAAGACAGATCAGTGAAAGCCTCTGTTTAGTTTGCAATACAAGTGAAAAAGGAAACAGCATCAGAATGTATGAAGGATTGGGAAGTTTGTTACATTCCATATATGAAATATTCTCTACAGCTCCATGAAAAGGAAGACTGAATAGACTGTTTGGTTTAGAGAAGAGATATATTAGAGGCATACAAAATAATAAATGGTAAAAAGGACAGTTGTGTTTACCCCTTATAATAAAAAGGGCACATTCAAGGACAGTGAAAAGGGAAAAGTTGAGACTTTTTTTTCCAGTGAATATATTAAACCTATGAATCTTAGTACAATAAGATTGTATTAAGCCAAAGGGCTTAAGTAGTAATCAAAAAAGGATTATCTATTTATTCTGATAGTTAAGTTGCATAAGATAAAATAATTATCTTATGAGGGATAATTAGATTAATGAGGGATCTGAGACCTCATGTGTTAGGGTGTCAGCTAGCTACTAGCTAACAATAAAGGTAATTTATTTTACAATGGTCTAGTATAGGTCTCTCTCACCTTCCTCAAAACTATCTCATACTACCCCTTGAAAAACATTTTACATTGAACTAGACAAACCATTGGTCTAAGCTAATATGGCAATTTCTATATTCATGGTAGTTTCCGATGTGTTCATTTAAATTGCATTACTTTACAAGTGCAAATAAAAGAAATACATAGATTTTGATAGCTGTTCACTCAAGTTTATATTGAGCAGGAGAGAATTTTCAGGAAAAAAAGTATTAAGCACAAGCTTTCATAAGATAACTGGTGTAGCATTTAAAAGTGTCTTGTGCCAGTCCTTGGTGTCCCATATTGGTCTGTTGGTCTATTTGTATGGAAAGAAAGAAAGCAAATACAACTTCACTGTTCAGCATTCTTCCTCTACAGCTTTATTTATATGTTGTCATAACGTGGAGTCTTAAAGCCAAATTAATTCCCCATGTAATAATATAGTTTCAATATTACAGTTTAATGACCTGGTCAGGCAGTTAATATTAGCAGAGATTGCTTTGAACTGAGGGCACCAAAATTTAGTATAGGAAAGGTCCATTTCATTAAAAATGACTACAGCTTTTTATTATTTTGAGCTCATTTAATAGTTAAATTAAAAAGGCATTAACTTTTTTTCACTAACAAAATTTTACAATTTTTTTTAGTGCCAAAATAGTGCAATGTGGGCACATCTACACAAAATGCTTCACTGCACTGTAGCTTAATTTACTACATAGTAAATGCATGTCTACACGTGTACATGCTAACTGCACAGTAAACACTTAATCATGAGTAAGTTTGCTACCTGAAAATACAGGTAGCAAATTTATGAGTGGTTAGTTACTGCACAGATAAGCACATGTGGACATAACCTAGACGCAACAAGCAACCCAACCTGAGGCTAGCCTCAGGGCTCTGGGCTGGGAGCCTCTCCTGCCCCAGGGCTACGATGCCTCTATGGCAGCCCCTGCCTCAGGCCTTTAAAAGCCTGCAGGCACTGAGAGCCCTGGGGCACATGAACAACTATCCTGAGGCCACTCCAGGACCCTGTGTGTCCCTGGGCAGGCCTCAGGCCAGCTGCCCTGGCCTACCTGCACTCTGCCAATGCACTGCTGTGCGCCTGTCAGGCCCACTCCATCCAGGCCAGCAGGCTGCTCCAGGCTGCTGAAGGCTCCAGCTGGGCCTGCCAGCTCCCAGGTCCAGCTGCAGGCAGCTTCTGGCTGCCATGGCCAGCTCCACCTGCCCACAGCCCACCCCTGGCAGCCTTCCCCAAGCTTGCAGGTGCAGCCCACCCCTGGCAGCCTTCCCCAAGCTTGCAGCTCCCACGTGGCTCCCAGCCTCATACCAAGCCCCTGCACTGGCTGCTGCAGGCATCTGTCCAGGCCCAACAGCACAGAGACATCCATGCAGGGGCACAGAGAGCTGGTGTAGGACCCATGATGGCATCCTCCTCATCCATGGCCACGCTTACAACCACATGCCTGCCATGTGGAGCCCCAAATAACCCATGGAGGAGACTGGTGACCTTGTGGCACTGTGGGGTGAGATAGAGGTGCAGCATGAGTTCAAGCAGGGCAGGCACTCCAATGCCCACGTATATGATAGACTGTCAACCCAGATGTGGGAGTGTGGGCATGACCAGTTGGCACAGCAGTGACACACAAAGGTCAAGGCCTTGTGGGCACAGTAGGTTTCCATCACCAACCACAATCATTAGCCAGGGAGTGCCTGGAAGTCTGTGCCCTTTATATGGCAACTGATGGACATCCTCAAGCCTCAGAACCCAAGCCACAGCCATGCTGTGTACAGTAGCACAGGTGGCCTGCCTGAACCCCTGCTCTGGCCTGGCACCCCTGGTAATACGTTATCAGGGGAGGGCCCCTGAGGCATCCAGCAGCCCATTCCACCGAGCTTCCTGGCTGCACCCTCCACCAGGGATCCTGGGCCAGTGTGTGCCTTAACAGCTCCACAGCCCCAGCCATGAGGCATGGCTGTCCATGACAGCACTGGCCACCAGCAGTGCTAGCTCATCTCTGGGGTGGAGGTGGGGCCCTGGGCCAGGCACCTGCCCGCTGTGCCCCACCATCTGAGGACACTGCCTGGAGCTGCATGCCATCAACAACAGCCACGACTGCACAGAGCCACCATCCATGCCAGCCCTGGCCACATGGTAAGCCCCACTCAAAAGGGGGAGGGCCCTCCCTGCACCTGCCCCTGGCCCCAACCCCTGCCCCTTCCTGCCCTCCACGCCCAGCCTACCCACACTCCCTTGGCACTGGTTTCCTTCCCCACAGCATGCAGGGAGTCAGGAAATAGTGCCACACTTTATTAAGCAGCTTGTGCCCCCACAGTGAGGTGGGAGCACAGCCATGGGCCCCCACCTCACTGTGGCATGGGCCTCTGACATGCTGAGGAATGCATTGATGCCAGTGGAGCAGAAGTGGACCCCCACCTCACTATGGCATGGGCCTCTGACATGCTGAGGAATGCATTGGTGCCAGTGGCTATGTTCTTCTCAGCTATGGCAGGTAGGGATGTGTAGAACAGACATGGGTAGCCCACCAGGTAGTGGCAGAGATTGCAGGCAAACCAGGCTTGCCCCACTATGCCACTGTAGTTCAGGATTGCATACCAGGTGTGCAGGTGCACCTGGGGCACCATGGCCATCAGCAGCAGCAGGGTGTAGTGGGTCTGGTACCCCTTGGTCCATGCAAACAGCTCCTCATGCACTCCCTGGAGAACATGCAGCAGGGGCACACTTGGGGCACAGTAGGAGCTTGGGGAGGGGCTGCCCCTGGGGTGGCTCCCTAGAGATCACTGTGGGGAGGGCAGGGGAGCAGGGAGCTCCTTGTCCCAGTAATCTGGGAGCCCCACACCTTTCGAAACCATGCGCTGAGGGCTGAACAGCAATGCAGTGGGCTAGGTAGTTCAGTGCCATGGGCTGAGCAGCGGCGCAGCAAAGCAGTTGGCCTTCCAGAGGAGGTGTTGGGGAGCAGGGTTTGGGCCTCAGACAACAGGTGCTGCAGGAACCTAGCCTGTCCTGCCGTGAGAATGGGGTTGGGAAAGGCAAGCTGCCCACAGGCAACACCTGGTGGCCCCAGGGGTGCGAACCGGGCAGGGGGCTCAGCCAGCACCTGCCTGAACCCAGGCCTGCCAGGCTCATTTACCATGGTTCCTGTGCATGCCTGACCCCTGATCTGAGGCTGGGCAGCTCACTGACCCTGGTACAGAGCATCTGATCTCTGAAACATTGCAAACTCTCACAAACAGCTTCTGTCTCATGGCTGTTCAGGGCCTGCAGCTATGCAAGGAGCAGAGGCTGCCCTTGGCATCCAGGAAGTGGCCTCAGGGTCACCACCACCCACAGCTGGGGCCCTTCAAATGTACCCACTCCACATGGATAGGACCCTCCTTCTGGACCACCTTACAATGGCACCAGAAGATGGGCTGGGGGATGCTCGGATCTGGCAGGTGGAGGACGTGGCCTGCCAAGATAGGTGGCAGAAGGAGGAAGTCACCCATAAAGAGACGCAGGACCAGAGCAAGAAGGCATGGGACTGAGTAGACTGGGTGTTCTGGGTGCAGCTCCTGGCCCTGGAGCTTGAAGGTGCTGTGGGAGCAGAAAGCCATCCTGGCCCAGGCAGCACAGGCCATGAACAATGACTGCTGGGTGCTGGACACCGTTCTGGCCTTGGCAGCTGCCTTCATGCCACTGGCTGCCTAACCCCCAACCCTAGCACTGCATGCCCCCTAGCAGCCACCTGCCACCCAGCAGCAAGCCCCAACCAGGGCCTGGGAAGAGGTCCTGCACCGCCTCCCACAGCAAGAAGCCCCTGACCTGGGTCCAGTGCCACCCAGCTCCCCTGCCTGGGCCCAGTTCTACCACTTGCCCCAGCTCCAAATGGGCATGGAGCTGGACCTGCCTGCAGTGGGACCAGGATCACACACTGGACCTCCTGACCCTGGACACTGCCTGTCAGAGGGGGAGCTGCCCACACTGGGGGAGCATTGGCCACCATCACCCCTGGGCAAGCCCCCGATGCGCTGCACTCACTGCAGCCTCTGCACCCACAGGGTAGTGGCCAGAGGCTGGGGTGCTGGCTACTTGTCCCCTAGTCACCCTCACTTCATGGACCCCACCCCAGGATGGCACACAAAGGATACAATACATAACTTTTATGGAGAAGAAGGTTTTTTGTTGATGGTGAGTAGGCTGGGTGGCGGAGGGACTCTGTTCATTGGGTAGAGAGGTGACAGTGGGGCTCCGATTGATGTGAAGGGAATAAAAACTTGTTATACTGTGCTGCTGGGTGTGGGCAGGGAGGGGTAGGGGGTCTGTGGATGGCAGTGTTGGCAGGCTAGACCAGGGAGTGCTGGAGGAGATGGTTGGACAGTGCCTCTCATGTCCTGTGCCCTGGCCTCCACTGGCAGGTGCACGGCTCTCCTGCGGCCTTGGTGGGGGGTGGGAGGGCCGCTGCTGCTGCTACCGCAGGTGGTGTTCCTGCTACCAGGCACCCTCCAAATGCCATGCCTCCTCTTCCCAGGTCTCATGGAAAAGCTTCCCCCAGAACACAGACGTTATGCAGTATGTAGGCTGTGATGATGACCAGGGGGAGGTTGCCCTCAGTGAACTCAAGGCAGGAGTTGAGAGTGTGCCAGCATCCCTTGGGGCAGCCAAATGCGCACTCCACTAGGGCGCAGGCCTAGCCCAGGTAGTGGTTGAAGTGGGCCTAGTGCACTCCACCAGTGTGTGAGTCTGGCCCAGGTAGTGGTTGAAGTGGGCCTGGCAGGGGTCCAAGTGGCCAGTGTAGGGCCACATGAGCCAGAGAAGGGCAGGTAGGCAGGGTTCCTGATGAGCAGGGACAGGACTACCACAGCACCCAGCTGCAGGTCCAGCACCCCTGATGTGAAGTGGCAGCTCTGCACAAGGTGAAGCAGGCCAGAGTTATGGAAGATGAGGGAGTCATGGGTGCTGCCTACCCAGCTGGCACGCATGTGCATGAAGGCACCTCAATGGCCCATGAAGGCCTGGAGCACCATGAAGCAAAGGGGTAGTCTCTGTGGGGTGGGCAGGTGATGGGGATGTGGGTCCCATCAAGGGGCCTGATGCACTGAGGGAATTCCAGGGCACAAAACCCCACCACCACCTCCAGAGAGTCATGCACACTGAGCATGGTGTCCCCAGCATATCCTGGAGGGCACTGCATGCCTCCAGGATGGCCTCCCAGGCTGCTTCTGGCCAGGGAAGTGGCTGGCCAGAGAGCAGTGAGCGGGGCTGGTTTTTGAAGATGGCTGCTGGCAGCTGGAGCCAGAGCCTGGAGGTCCCCCCTGGTGGTGGCAGGGGCCCATTGCAGGGCCCCAGGAAGTGGTAACAGATTGACAGCAAATCCATAGAGCTGTGCAAATCTTCAGGTGCTGATACAATTCAGAAGAGATTCAACCTGATTCAGAAGCCGAATCTCTGAATCAAAATCAAATCAGGGGACCAATTAAAAGGTCTCAATTGATTCAAAGCTCTCCAAAGCTCTTCAATTCAGAAAAGATTTGGAGAGCTTCAGCGATTTGGGCAGTCCCCAGTGGACCTTGACCCGGGCTCCATGCTGGTAAGTAGGGGGTGGGGAATGCGGAGCTTGAGGAGGGGGAGGAGACCATGGGGGGACCCCTGCTGTGCCCATCCCCTGCCTGCTCCCCCAGCCCCCCTGAGCACCTCCCAACCCCCGCCTGATGTCCCAGCCCCCTTCATGGCTTCCCCACCCA
>NW_017729004.1:45516617-45516998 GCF_001723915.1 Gavialis gangeticus | reverse complement strand
TTGTAGCATCAAATGTTTTGAGTTCAATCGGAGTCTAAAACAATGCTCTATACTGGTGGTTTTTCAACCTTGTTTGACTTGTGGCGTACCTTGGAGAATGCCAGCTCTTGGTTTTCATTCTTTCTTTTTTTTGCCTATGGAAAAATAGTAGAGCAATTCTGCTGCAAACAACTCAGAGCCCCCTACATGGCAGGGGACAGTGTGGATCACCCCCCACACACACACCTAGCAGGAGCTGGTGAGTGGGGGCTTTTTTTTTTTCCCCCAAAGAGCAGGGAGCTGGGGTGGGCAGAGCAGCCATTGAGAGTGGGTGGGGGATGGAGCTTGTGTGATACAGAGATTCGGCTGATTTGGCAGCAGCTGAATCTCTGAATCTGATTC
>NW_017729004.1:45503359-45511617 GCF_001723915.1 Gavialis gangeticus | reverse complement strand
CTGGTGGTGGCAGGGGCCCATTGCAGGGCCCCAGGAAGTGGTAACAGATTGACAGCAAATCCATAGAGCTGTGCAAATCTTCAGGTGCTGATACAATTCAGAAGAGATTCAACCTGATTCAGAAGCCGAATCTCTGAATCAAAATCAAATCAGGGGACCAATTAAAAGGTCTCAATTGATTCAAAGCTCTCCAAAGCTCTTCAATTCAGAAAAGATTTGGAGAGCTTCAGCGATTTGGGCAGTCCCCAGTGGACCTTGACCCGGGCTCCATGCTGGTAAGTAGGGGGTGGGGAATGCGGAGCTTGAGGAGGGGGAGGAGACCATGGGGGGACCCCTGCTGTGCCCATCCCCTGCCTGCTCCCCCAGCCCCCCTGAGCACCTCCCAACCCCCGCCTGATGTCCCAGCCCCCTTCATGGCTTCCCCACCCAACCCCAGCTCCTAGCTCTTTTTTAAAAAAGCCCCTACTCACCAGGTGCTGCCACACAGGGGGGCAATCCCTGCTGTCCCCCACAGCCCTATGCCACATGGGGGGTCTGCTACAAGCCTCCTGACCCTTGCCTGCTCTCCCAACCCTCACCTCCATGGCTGCCTGGCCTGCCCCAACTTCTGGCACTTTAAAAAACAAAATAAAAAAATTACCCAGATCCACTAGCTCTTGCAGCAGCCTCAGGGCTTCTGGGGGCTCATGGAAGAGCTCCCCATGCAGGGTGGGGCAGTGAGGAGCAACAGGGATCATCCCCCGCTGGGCAGGACCTGGTGAGTTCAGGGGGGGTTGTTTTTTTTTAAGGGCCAGGAGCTGGGGCGGGAGGGCAGCCATGGGGGTGGGAGAACACGTACAGATTGCAGGGCTTGTGTCAGAGCCCCCTACATGGCAGGGGACAGTGTGGATCACCCCCCACACACACACCTAGCAGGAGCTGGTGAGTGGGGGCTTTTTTTTTTTCCCCCAAAGAGCAGGGAGCTGGGGTGGGCAGAGCAGCCATTGAGAGTGGGTGGGGGATGGAGCTTGTGTGATACAGAGATTCGGCTGATTTGGCAGCAGCTGAATCTCTGAATCTGATTCAGCTGAATCAATTTGGGACAGTGATTTGAATCACCGAATCAAATCACAGTCCCCCGAATTGGCTGAATCCAAATCTGAATCCAAAGTGAATACTAGCCACTTTGCACAGACCTACAAATCTGCTCCCACTTCCCTGTATGTGTAGATGTGTGTCCAGCAGCATTTACTCACAAGTAAACTGGTGCCACATCAAATGCATGTGTAGATGCACCCTGTTAGAAGCCAACTTTGCTAAACTAGCTAGCCAGAAGTTCTGAAGTATATTTTTTTAGAGAAGCAAAAAGACTTATGGAAACCAAAATTAAATCTCCTCTGTGAGTCATAAATGTAATATTTTGTCCATTCCTGAAATTCTTATTCACATAGTAAATAAATACATCTCTTGGTATTAGTGACTCCAGCTTCTCTCAGAGGCAGAGGAGGTATTGCTTTCAATGTTGATGCTACAAGGAGAGGAAAGGTATATGGCCACTTACTATAAAACAAAAGACATAAACAGTCTGAAGCCAAGAATGTAGGACAAGGCAATTTAAAAAAAAAAATGTGATGTCATTCAATATTGAATTCAGATGGAATTTTGCTAAATTAAGACTTTAGTATAACTTTTAGCCTTTAGTATAATGCACTTGTATGGTTGCTTTTCATAAGGCAGTGTCCCTTTTCTATCCCTGTTTGAATACAGTGTGCGTAGTGGAGAAAAATCAGATAATACGAAGCAAATTTGCAGTCATCTTAGAACTTGGTATGCAAACTATAGATTTGTATTGGCTTCTCAGTTATACAGAAAGTCACTTAATTAACCTTCCAAATAGAACATAGCCCCTTCTGTCATGACAGCAGTTAGAGTTAATGAAGATTAGGAAGATAATTGGTTATTTTAGAAAGCCAGCAAGAAAGCATAGAAGAGCCTCATGAGTTACAAGTGCTAGTAAAGAGAGGCTAAAGAGAGAATAACACTTTGTATTGTTGACCTTCAAAAGTTCATACTCTTCTCCCAAAATTTAATAGTAGATGAAAAAAGAATTAACAAGGCACCACTAGACACAGGGTGTGCTTTGGAGATTTAAACCAAGTCATGATTTTAGCCAGGGAAATGGGATTTGCTAAAGAGTGTAGTTTCCCTGTTGACTACAAATGAGCTAGGTGCAAAGGCACCTTGGAGAAGAACTAAGAATCCACTCTAAAAGCCTCACTAAAACCTACAGTTCAGCTTACAGTGGTAGATTCCTTTAAATATCACTGCAAAAAAGCATTAATAAACCACTTCAGTTTCAAATAATATTTTACAGTAAAAGGAATGTTAACTCTATTTCTGTTAGTTGATTTATTGCCCATGACTTAGATGAGATGACCATTCTTATGCAGCCATCTAGAAATAATATCAATCTAGAGTGGAGAATAAATGTGATAGGCACTAGTTAGTGCTTGATGTATGTGTTGATCTTAAAGTCAAAGTTTAAATATTGAAACACTTCTGAATCTTAGCCAATAATTATACTATGATGATGGTTAGGATACACAGTCAGTGAGACACTCCCCAAGCTGAATAGATAGGCAACTTCCCATCAGTACTTTCACTATTTAGGTATTATAATATGTGTAGTTTGATTGACTTTCAGTCTTCCTTCTGTTGAACTTATCAGCTGCAAATGTAATGCCTTTAAGACATGACCCACAGGTCATATGGGGAAAATGTGGCAGAGCTGTGAATTTAACTGAGAGCTCCATTCTAGTGTTTTACCCAAAAGGGTATCATTCTTCACAGAATCTCCCTTCACCTTAACTCAGTTATGAACTTCTAGAATAGCAAATTTCTCCTTCTGCTTCATTTAAATAAGATACAAGATACCACTATGTGAGACAATGAAGATGATTCATATTAATAGCATATTCATAGAAATCTAGATATTTTATAATAGAGTCCCCTGGCACACATTACACTTCAGGCATGATTAACCAGCTAATCACATTTTAAGCTGTTACGTGCCCCTACCTTAATGCAATTAATAGTTTGATAAAACAAGGAATAAGCCAAAAAGTTATTACACAGAAAACATGGTACCTATCACACCATTAACACTCCATGGCTGGGAGCCACATTAGCTGATGGATCTCCCAGTCACTGGGGTGCACCATGCAGTTTTATAGCTGGAAGCCCCATCATCTAATCTGGGCTTCCAGGTATGGGGCACTGCATGGTACACCCCTGCTGCTGGGACACCCATTGGCTGACAGGGCTCCCAGTCATAAGCACTTGCTAACTGCTGGTGCAGGGCAGCCCAGGATCATGATCCCACTGGAAATAAGACACTATGGCATCTGATGCTTAATCCTACAATCATGCCTGATGCCATGCACATGTGGCATAACAGGAAGTGTGATTGTGGGGATCATCGCGCACCAGATCCCATGGTGTCTTTATTTGCATATCTGCCAAGGGCCTAGGAAAAATAAGGTTCAGTTCGCTGTTGACTTAGTTTGACAGATTTCCAATGCATGGAGCTACACCAGTGTAAAATTGGAAAAAACATGCCAATGAACAGCACTCCCATGTATAAGATAAGGAGCCATTTGAAGACTGGCTACATCAACACAGGATTTTTCTTCCCTGAATATGTATTTCTTATCTTAACAGTTTCAATCCCAGAAAAAAAATTGTTTTTGTCCACTCCAGACCTGGAAGAATATAGTGTTTAAAAAAACAAAACAAAACTCTCCAGGCCTAACCAAGCACAAGGCAGATGGTGAAATATCTAGACATATGGAGAGATTTCTAGCTTCTGAGCTAGTCTTACACTGACTGGCCTAAAGGAACTCCAGTAACTGTCTTCAAATGTTTCACCAGTTTTCCACCATAAAGGTATTTCAATAGTGTACTGAAAGTGCTGATGTGATCTGAAGATGGCCTGTTAGAAAGGGGAATACCATACCATTATACAGTAACAGTTCAAATCACAAGATTGGTTTGACCTGTCCAGCCCTATGGGCTAGATCTGGCATTCAAGGCTGGTCTGAGGGTCTGATTCATCATGGGCACTACATGATTCCACTGTGAAATACCCCACTAGAGCTTAGTTCCATCCTGTGTTGCAGTTTGAATTAAGAAAGAGGAACTAGAATGAAACTATTTACAAGGTGGTATGCAGGCATCAATAATACTTAGGTTTGAGATGTTTATACATTAAGGCTCTAAGACCTTGGTTGGGGAATACAAAGTTACAGTAACTTGTTGAAGACTGTACAATTAACTTGGATTTAAGCCTATTATTTTCTTAACTTGTCAGACCGTTGTATTGTGTCATGTGCCTTTGTTGTTTTAGGGTCCCAAAGTGGGAGCTGAGCTCCAGGCCTGTTGGCGTATCAGGTGCTAGGCTCAGTTTCTGGTAAACTGGAATGCCAAAAGTGTAACATTTCAGCTTCTTGCTGGTCAGCTGATGGAGAAAACTTGCTAATAATATGTTTTAATGGGTTAGATGAGGGGTGACAGGTCAATCTGCAGGCCAAGTCCCATCCATGGGCTGCTTGGCCAGGTCCCAATGTAGCCATGCAAGTCCAGCCCTGCCAGGGTCCAATCCAGACTTGAAAATTTGGCAGAAGAGAAATGCTGGAGGTGTTAATTTCCACTACTCCCCCACTGCCAAAGATCACAACCGCTGGGGAGACCCATGGGCCAGATGACAAAGCTCTGCGGGCTGGAGGTTAAGCATACCGTTCTAATTTATTTTCTCATTTTAATATTTGTCTGGGTTTTTTGCATCTTGCCATCTGTAATTTAGTTTGGTTGAGCCAATTTGCCATCACAGGCCACATCCAGACAAGCATGGACATTTGGTTCTCTTGTGCTGCAGCTACTTGTCCCTGGGAAATGCCGGTGCCATGCGTGCATTGGTGCACAGCAAGTTACCCTGAGGGTAGTAGGGGAGGCTGGGGCCAGCAGCTGGCCTCACCAGCCTTACCTGGAGTTCTGGAGGCTTTCTGGGACTGCAGCAGTGGCAATCCTTCCAGGTGGATCCTGGCTGGCAGCTGCAGCATGGGTCCTGGTGGCCCAGCTCTGCTTTTCAGCAGCACGTGCTTCCCACTCATGCACTGCTCTTCTTTTTTTCCCCCATGGTAAAAACAAACAAACACTTTTTCTTCTAGAGGTAAAAAATAACATGGGGGGCCAGGGAAATGCAGAGCAGCATATGCATGGGCAGCATGGCTTTGCAGCATGGAGAACACCTGACTATGCAGTATGTGGTGCAGACATATTTGTGGCACCACATACCTCATGGCTGTGCTCGTCTGGACATGCCCACAAAGTGTAACCATTGTTTTTTAATCATTTGTGCCAGATACCAGACTGAAACCCCTGGACACCCATGCCCTCTGCTTGTATATCTAAAGACAGGGTTGCGCTAATGGAGGGACTACTTCTAAAGGTGAATGGGTAACTTGTGATCTGTGCTAAATCTTTCCTTTGACTTCAAACAGATTTTGAATCAGGCCCTTATCAGTAGCCCCAGTGCTGGCCAAGGCTGCTGATGGAAATTCCAATTAGTGACTGTTCTGGCTTTATTTTTTGTTTTGTGAATACTTATTTACTAGGAACTGGACTGACTCCAGCATCCCAACTGAATTCTGTTATTTCCTTTATACCTAAAATTTAAGGGATGGATTTAACTGCAGATGGAAGGATCGACCTAATTGTACATCTCTGTAGTTTACTGTTGTTGAATTTGCATTTTCTGGGTTTTGTCCTCAATAGGTTTACACAGTTGAAGAACATGGTATGGATATTCTCATGTGGTCTTCAAGCAGGAAAAAAGAAAGGAGATGGATGTATGCAAATGTGGTCCTCTCCAGTAACAGTCCTTTCAAAGTTGCATTTGAAGCTGAAGTGGGGGCAAATGAGCTCACAGAATTTGCTCTTGATGATATTTCTTTCACTCCTGAATGTATGGCTGGAGGTATGTGATAGTACAAATATGGTAAATTTACTTATGGCTTTGGAGGGGGTGGAGGACATGTTCCATCTTACAGTGGAGTGTTTATGTTCTGTTCATAGCATGTTTTAAAAAACTTAGTTACCAGTAAAAGTAGTTGAAGGGAACTCCATTAAAAAGCCAGAATTTTAAGCTACTGCACTGCAAACATGATAGCTAACAAGTATGGTAATATCCTATAAGATTGTAGAGAAAAAATTAAATATCTTGGATAATTCTGCATAGAAATAGTAAATATTGGGGGTTGTTTGTTTGTTTTGGTTTTTGTTTTGTTTTGTTTTTTTAAAACACATACAATGTTACAGGTGTTTCTTCCTTCCAGTGCCTTTTCCAGACTGCAAGGATCACAATGGGGGAGTGGCAGAGGGCAGGTACAAAAACGGGGAAATCCTTCTATTGCTGCCACTGTCCCCTGCTGAGCATGGCACCACCTGCAGCCAGAGCTTGTGTCTGGAGCAGGGCAAGAGTGACTCAGAGTCTCCCCTTGTACCCAGATCAGCTGGGGACAGCAACAGCAAAACAGTGGGGGTTGGGCTGCAACCACTTTACTGCATCCTCCTTGGATTCACCCCTGAAGGCTACTAGTCATATCATAGGTATCAGTTTGTATTGGGGAAATAAAGGAAATAAAGAGTAAATTTATCATCTCTGATCTGCAGGGCAGATTTTGATTTAGATCATTGGTTTTCACTAAATGTGTGAATTTCCCATTGGGCATCAAAGGAGTTCTACCCTTGTAAGTGGAGAAAAATATCTGAATAAAGATGTTTACACTTTGAGTTGGTAAGGTTATCTTTTTTTCCTAAAAAAACAGCATTTGAACAAATCAGTAATTACAGTAACCCTTAATACAATTGCTATAATTGAAGGCCTGTTAGTTTTACTGTGAACCCTATATGAAAGGGTTTTGTTATGACCCCAGCTATAACAATTTTCTCTAGGATGAAAACAGTAAGACAAGGCTTCAGTTTGGAATGGAAGGGTTTTACAAGCACGGAAGTTACTCACAATTTAAAAAAGAAAATGGTTTGTTCTTTTATCTTTGCTCTCCTCATAAAAAATCTTAGCAGCATAACAAATTTACCTTGTTGCCAGGCACTTCAAGATTTTATGATCTCTAATGCAAACTAGAAAAAACATTGTGACTTGAACTGTGCAAAGAAATGGCTTGAATCCTAGAGCTCTACAACACTGCTTGCTATGCATGTGAACTATTACATAGTGCAGGGGTTTTCAACCTTTTTCAAGGAGTGTACCCCTCCTGGACTGTACCACCTGGACGAGCTGGGATGAGGGAGATCCTCCAGCAGCCAGTTCACAAGCGGGGAGGGTGGTACTTGGTTGGCAGCAGGTGGTGGCAAGTGGTGATGCACAGCAGCAGCAAGAGAAGTGAAGGTGCTTGGGAACCACACCACCGCCACCTGCCACTGCTGCACAATGGCACACAGTGATGCACTTCCCAAGTATCCCCGCTTCTCCACGCCACTGCCGCATACCCCCTGGAGCCTTCCCAAGTACCCCCGATTGATGACTCCTGACAATGTAACCTCACAATTAAAAACAGCTAATTAAACTGTTTGCATGGGGATCAATCATTCTTAAAAAGTGATGTAAGTTTAATGATTTCATAGTTGGTAGGGTCAGAAGGGACCTGAGCAGATCATCAAGTCCGATCCCCTGCCATGGGCAGGAAGGAATGCTGGGGTCAAATGACCCTGGCAAGGTGTCTATCTAGCCTCCTTTTGAAGACCCCCAGGGTATCAGTGAGCACCACTTCCCTTGGAAGTTGGTTCCAGATCCTAGCCACCCTGACTGTGAAGTAGTGCTTCCTGATGTCTAGCCTGGACCTACTCTCAGTTAACTTGTGGCTGTTATTCCTAGTTACTCCTGGTAGTGGTCGGGGGAACAGGTGCTCTCCCATTCCCCGCTGGTCCCCCCGGTAAGTTTATGGATGGCCACAAGATCCCCTCTCAGCCTTTTCTTGTGAAGGCTGAACAGGTTCAGGTCCCAAAGGTAGGGCCTGGCTGATATCTAGCCTGAATCTACTCTCCATCAACTTATGGCCATTATTTCTTGTTACTCCCAGTAGTGCTCGGGGGAACACGGACTCTCCCATTGCCTGCTCGTCTCCCTTGGCTAGTTTATAGATGGCCATCAGATCCCCTCTCAGCCTTCTCTTGTGGAGGCTGAACAGGTTTAGGTCTTGTAG
>NW_017729004.1:45496893-45498051 GCF_001723915.1 Gavialis gangeticus | reverse complement strand
TTCTTTTGCCCTAGGTGCAGTACCTTGCATTTGTCAGTATTGAATCCCACCTTATTCTCATCTGCCCACCCCTGTAACCTGTCCAGATCCCATTACAGCCTGTCCCACCCTTATAGTGTGCCCACTTCTCCCCACATCTTAGTGTCATCTGCGAATTTGAACAATGTGCTTTATACCCCCTCGTCCAAATCGCTGATGAAGACGTTGAACAGTGCAGGCCCAAGGACCGAGCCCTGGGGGACCCAACTGCCCACATCCCTCCAGGCTGAAAATGACCCATCCACCACCACTTTCTGGGTGCAGCCCTCCAGCCAATTGCCGACCCATCTGACTGTGTAGGCATCAACACCACAATCTCCTAATTTTTTAATGAGGATGGGGTGAGAGACAGAGTCGAAGGCCTTCCTAAAGTCCAGAAAGACTATGTCCACCATGACACCTGCGTCCCAGGATTTTGTGACCTGGTCATAGAAGGCCACCAGGTTGGTCTGACAGGACCTGCCTCTAATGAACCCGTGTTGGTTGCCCCTAAGAATACACTCCCCTGCTTGCCCCTTGCAGATGCGCACCTGGATAATTTTCTCAAAGAGCTTCCCCAGGACCGAGGTAAGACTAACAGGCCTATAGTTTCCTGTGTCCTCCTGACTCCCTTTTTTGAAAATGGGGACCACATTTCGTTACCAGATTGCCCATTACTTTGGGGTGTGCTCATTTATCAGGGATACGTTTCTAGGGTCTTGGTAATTCTATCAATGTGCTGCTTGTGTTACTTGTGTTTCTATATGGAGCTGTATATCTCCCTTCTGCAAGTACTCACCCCCAGTGGAGCTATCTTGCAGGACTCAGTTTCAGTGGGGCTGGGTTTCTCCAGTCACCAAATCAGTCATACATACACAAACACACACAGATTAACATGACATGCCTGGCCCAGCTGGGTTGATCAGCATTGGCAGACTGACACCCTCATATGCCAAGAATGAGTTCATTGGAGCAACAATAAACCACAGTCAGACACAAGCACAGTTAAACAGAATACCTCTGAATCCAGCTGGGTGTCCAGTTGACACCCTCATGGGCCAGCATTCAGTTCATTAGGGCATATCTGAGCCAAACTGGGTCAATCAGCCTGTACAAGCTGATCCCCTTATGTGTTTCAAA
>NW_017729004.1:45478296-45496883 GCF_001723915.1 Gavialis gangeticus | reverse complement strand
GGGGAAGGAGAAGTAGAGAAGGAAAATATACCCAGTTACTACCAGTTTGACTGTAAAAGTTATTTATTGCTAAATATATGAAATATATAATGACACTAGTAGTAATAGACATGCAAAGGAAAAACAAACACAAACAATTACAGTATTACCCTGGTTTCGCTAAGTATGTGGGGAAACTTTGCTCAAGCTTAACTAATACAGTTCAGGTTCAGAAATTTATGCCTAGAGAGAAAAGAGAGAGAGTGCTGAGATCTCACCAGTCCAAGGCACTCGGGTTGCAAAGCTGACAGGTTAAAGTTCTCAGCATGATCCTTGAAGGGAGACGATCTGTTCTTCCAGCATCCCAAGAACAACAGCGGGTGGTGTGTGAAAGTCTTCTTCTCTTGAAGCACACACATACTGCTGCTTTTTAAAGATTTTTATACCCTCAGTTCAGCTTCTTTCAAGCATTCTCAATAGTGCAAATCAGTGTCTTTTCTCTTGACAAGGGGTTATCTGTTTGGAACAGCTCAGGAAACTGATTGATAATCAGGAAAAATATAAGGTTAGGGAGTAACCAGACACTTAGGAGCCACCTTGAAATTCCTATGGATAGCAGATATACTGATGAGATATCTCATGGTTTCTTCAGAAACAATAGATAGCTTGCAGCATCAGGGTTTTGGATTTTTACTTGTGGAAAAGCCTCAGCTTAGCTGGATGCTGTGATGAACCCTTAACCATTGTTCAAATGTTGGCCATACCCCCTCTGACTTGGTCTCTTGCCTCAGCATTCCCTAACCCGGCTTCCGAGTTTTAGCCAATTAAGTTTAAATAGGCCTCAGTAGTGGGAACGGGGAATGTACAGCCCAAGATGCCTGTTAAACTTTACTTCTGCTTAGTTCTGGTGTGTGTGTGTGGGGGGGAGTCCTTTGTAAATCCAGATTAGAACTGGTCTGATAAATGCTGAGCTAGGTGTGTGTAAATGTGGGTTGATTAGCATCTGGAGCACAGATTCCCCATCATGCAGTGCTCCCCTACTTCTCTTATCCCAGAATTCACTGTGGTCTCTGCTTTGGGTGTTCTGTTCTCCCTCTCTCATGTAAACAAATGGTCATCTTGTTCCATCTTGGATGCAAATGAGACCTAGGGCAGTTGTTTCACTCTTGTCATCCTTATCTGGAGGGTTTTAGGTGTGTCTCCCGTTGCATCTTAATCAGTTTCGTTTAGGTGGGGGGCAGATTATTTGCGAGTCAGACAGTCTGCGTCCTGTGTCAGGGTTCCTCAAGAACAGGGAGCTGAGAGGTAATAATTGTCCCATTTCAGGTCCTCTGGCACCTCACCAGAACAGCACGAGTGCTTGTAAAGTTGTGCCAGGGGTCCTGCAATGACCTCTGCTAATTCCCTCAGCACTCTGGGGTGGAGATCATCAGGACCTGTTGATCTGAATACAACCAGTCCCACCAGAAGTTCCCTGACTAGGTCCTCTCTGACCTGGCTGTGCCTCCCCTGGGACCATCAAGGATCCTGGTGTGGGGGATGACCTGGTCCCTGCTCAAAAATTGGAGGCAAAGAAATTGTTAAATAGGTTAGCTTTGTCATCTGGTGAGACCACCAGATTTCCTAGCGTATCCTGCAGAGGCCGCACGTTACCCAGAACCTTCTTTTTACCCCCTATGTATCTAAAAAAGGATTTCTTGTTATCCTTGATCCGGGTTGCTAGTCCCAGTTCCATCTCCACCTTGGCTTTCCTAACAACCCCCCTACAATCCTGAGCAATGGGGGTATAGTCCTCCCTGGTGATGGCCCCTCCTTTCCATTTGGTGTATGCCTCCTTCTTAGCTTTGAGATGTCCCTGGATACTTTTGGTGAGCCATGAGGGCTTTTGAGCACTCTTGCCCCCGTGTTGGGATTGCCACCCTTTGGGCTGGAGGATTGTCTCCTCCAGGAACGACTGCTTTTCTTGGACTCCCAACTCCCTGCCCCTCCAGGACCTCAGTGTCTCTCTGACTAGTCTCCTTAGCTCAATGAAATCCACCCTCCTGAAGTCCAGGGCTGCTGTCTCGCTGCAGGCCTTTACCACCCTGCTCTGAATGAGGAATTCCAATAGGTGATGATCATTATCGCCCAGGTGATCGATTTGCATGAGTACTGGTTGGTAAGTGAATAATAGGTATTGATATGGCCAAATAAAAAGCAGGCATCGTGCAAAGGTCCTTGAATAATTTTTGCCACTATTCACACAGCTCTTACCATAACCTAGAACTGTTCAGACACCATACAGGTAATGCAGCCCATGTGTGAATTACTTGTATCACACCATGTTTAAAACTGCTTCTATTGTCAATGATGATAAAGCTAGTCTCTTGGGAAGTAAGCCACATGCTGGTTTGTACTTGAAGCTTTGATGGTACTATATGTTCTCACATGTGAAATTTGCTAAATCTAAAAATACAAAGTGCAGCATCTTTCTGAAAAATACTGCCAATGGATCAGGCAGGGTTGTTTTTTTTTTAAATGAAATCTGATGAGCTGTGACATGCATATAGACAAATGCTTGCCCTGGGTTTATTGTGTCAGTAATCTTTGCTTGTTCTGTCTTAAGAATCATTTGTGAACTTTTGTTGAGGGCTTTTACAGTACCATGGGGAGGAACAAAGGAGTTTTTAAATGATGTATTTTTAGTCCCCATGAGTAATTGGAACACTCATATCTAAGCCCTACAAAGGGCTGCGTTCTGCCTTCTTGTTCATGTTTAATCAGCACAAATATTTCTATGTGCATATTTACACTTTGATTTCTACAAATACTTATTCAGTTTTGACTTGTTTTGTCCCCATCCACATATTTAAAAAAAAGATTACACAGCTGTTTGCTCAAAGAAAACAGAAATGAAAGAGAGAGAGAGAAAAAGAGATACACATATAGCTGAAGCAAACAGATTTGAAAATATAAAAATATTCAAAGTCATGTTTCCCTTGTTCCACCCAACTCCAATCTCAGCTTTTTTTTGGGGGGGGGGGGGTTCTCTTTGTCACTACCACCATCACATACTAATCTTGTTTTAAACCCAAATATGTATCACAATATGGTGAAAAATACCTGATTTAGTTCAGTTGGAGTTGGCTATTGTGCTAAGATGGGAAACTCATTACATTGTGGAGGATGATTAGTTGTCCTTGTTAGTTTGACCAGGGCAATTTGCTCAACTCCTATAAGATGTGCCAGGAACAGGAAGAAAGCACAAAGAGAATCCTCCAATTACATAAGGTTTCATTAGTTTCTATCTTTTTGTACTGTGGTTCATTATTGGAATAAAACAGATTATCCTTAAGATTGCAGTAGTTGTAACCCAGGCTGGGCATTTGGGGAATAATGGAGCCACACATGTGACAAAATTCATCTGCCATAGGGAAAGCAGGATCTTTTAATGTTTTTCTATACCTTTGAATTTTTTTACCCCTCTTCCTACATTCAGGGTGATTTTCTACTTGTTCAAATTCATGGCTCATTTTCAGGACTTGAGATCTTCTAACCTCTCAAAATTTACATGCTCTCATAATATCCCATTCTCATCTTTTTCCTTTCTATGTTCACCTTGTAAGTTTCACATTCCACCTTCTGATTCTTTTCCTTGACT
This sequence comes from Gavialis gangeticus, assembly GCF_001723915.1. Lineage (NCBI taxonomy): Eukaryota > Metazoa > Chordata > Crocodylia > Gavialidae > Gavialis > Gavialis gangeticus. The sequence continues at coordinate 45,493,264 of NW_017729004.1, read as the reverse complement.
CTGCCCAAAATAGCCAATTCTAACTTCATTTATGTCCTTCAGTCAGCCAGATATCCCTATTTTGTGTATTCAGTTTAACTTCTGTCTCCCACCCAGCCCCATAATTCCATGTTTCACGCATCTTTCTATTTTCTGCTAGCCTGCCTTCCAATTCTGTATTTACCTTTGCTTACTTCTTGCATTGACACCTTGTACTCTGACAACCGACTGTTAAAATTCCAAATGTAATGTAATCTTTTATTTAGTTTGGGAATGAAGCAGTCAGAGCTAGGAAATGCAGCCTCCTGGCCAGACAAGCTATGGTATTTAGATGGAATAAGTGTCTGCTGGTGGGCTTCAGGTACTTTCACTGTTGAACCACATGAATTGGCAAAGAACTCAGCTCCTTTACATATTTATCCAGTAGACCTGGGCTGTCCTGAGAAGAATTCTCTCCCAACTCCTGTTGGCCAGAAAGTTGATCTGAACTGATAAAGAAGCAACAATTAACTATCTTAGGGCTCTGTAGCTCATTAGCAAAAAAAATTTCAACAGTACACAGAAAGGAAATCTTTCCTTTGGTTTAGTCATGATTTGCCCTAGATGCAACACCTACTTGTGAGCTTGTTATAACAACTGTTTTCCAAATGGCCACTTTTTAATGGTAAATTTGAAGAGATCGCTCTGCCAGCATCACACCACCACAACAATCAGAAATTTGAGTGCAGTTTGCCTTTCTTAAATATTTTTTTAAAAGCTCTAAATCAGATATTTAAAGTTCTTAGGTGAAAACGTGTGCAGTCCTTTGCTAGTTCTGCTTTTGATTTTACTTATCATATTTATCTTTGTTCAAACTGAAAAGTATGCATTACATGCAGTTATGATTCTTTTGTAATGTTTCCTGCCTTTTAAAAGACTGTTTTGTGACTACAGACTTTTTCTCTCTCTTTCTGCATTATTATTTCTCCATCCTCTCTTTAATTACTTTAGGTTTCCCGGGGCAACATGTTCTAAATAGAAGCAATCACAATTTAGCTGGTTGGGAGCACTAAGCAATAAAGCATTACCAGCAGATCTAATTCAGCTGAGGTTTTTATTTGTTTTTAAGTAGTGAGCATTCATTAGCCAAGAGAGTTTCTCCAGATCCAAGTATATTTCTGAGTAGTTGAACAAAATATTATCAAGCTTCTACTCAGTATAGTGCTCTAGGAAGTTACTCTGAGTATCCACTGTATGTAGATAGCAGATGGCAATGAATTTAACTTCAAAACTGCATGTAAAGGAAGTCTTGCCTTTCAAAAGATCCAGGATCTTCTGTTAGTCCATGCCACACACAAATCTCTCATTCCTGTCCACTGGGGAGGGACTAGTTCTAGGGTATATGATACTGGATTTAGTTGGTTATCAGGATTGTTGAATGCAATTCAGAACACAAACCTTCTCCTTATACTTGTACCTTTAATTAATACTTTAAGTTTTTGAGAAGTTCAGTAATTTAAAAACATAGCTAAATAACATGCTTCCATGCTGAGTTTCAAATGGGAGCAGATGATGAAGTATTGGAGTACTGCACAAGCAGCTATTCTCATGGTAATTCTAGACCAGCTGATAATTGGAAGTATCTGTAATAGTACTAAAATGCCTTATTTGCAAGATTATAATCTCAATTCTAGCCCAGAGAGGGGCTAGTTTAATTTGTAAATGAAACATCCAAACTTTTGGCTATTAAAATTTATATTTTTGTTTTTCACCTATTTCTATATAGATCCTAGAAACAGAGTGGTTACAATGTTAAGTAGTTCATAGAATCATTTAGAAAGTTAGGGTTGGAAGGGACCGCAGCAGGTCATCTAGTCCAACCCCCTGCTCAAAGCAGGACCAGCCCCAACTAGATCACCCTAGCCAAAGATTTGTCTAGCCAGGTCTTGAACACCTCCAAGGATGGAGATTCCACAACTTCTCTGGATAACCTGTTTCAGTGTTTTACTACCTTCCTAGTGAGAAAATTCTTCCTAATATCCAACTTAAACTTCCCTTGCTGCAACTTGAGACTGGTGCTCCTTCTTACGTCAAAATAGTTAAAATGATGTAAATTCAAGCCTTGCTCTGAAATCATGCCAAAGGCTGCACCTGATTTGATCCAACTATAAATGAGTATGTGGTCACTCAGAGACAAAGGCAACCAAACGTGATGCTCCTTGTGTGCTGCTAGCTACAGATTAAAGTGTGGCTTACCACACAAGCCTAGTATGTTTTTAGACTGGGGATAAAGCCTTTTTTTGCCTTTTTATCTCATAATCAAAAGCCTTGCACATATATCATCAAAAACATGATCATTCCATTTCCAAAAGGCAATCTGACTGATAATTAATCATTCTAGAGTCTGTCAAGAAAATACCTCAGTATGCCATGTCCTCAGTAAACCCCATTTGGATCAACACTCACCACCACAGGATTTTCAGCATGACTTTGCAAATAAATTCCAATATAGCAATAGGAGTTTGTAAGTGAATTGTTGAGTTCTTTTTTGGACTTAGATGGGATGTGAAGCTCTTGATATGTCTCCAGTGCAGTGCTACTATGTCCTTTGTTCACACCCCACATGCCTGCTTCTGTATGTATATGTTAACCCTGGAAATATGCTGGTATAGACACTCAAGGGTCATCACCAGTGACCACTCTCTTGGGCACCCAAGCCTCTTCACCAGTGTTTTTCCAGTTTTCAAGGATTTACAAAGAAGTAAATGGGGGTCGTGTGTGCTTTGAAACAGCCTGTCTAGCATATGCTGCTGTCATGGTAAAGAAGTGGCCTCCGTCAAATAGAGATATTTGAGGGAGGTGTGGTTCTCTGAAATTCTAGTCATGACCCTGAAGTCTGAATGTACAAATCTCCTACCTTCCCAACAATATGGTTGTTTGTTTATTAAACAATTCAATCTTTGTTTGATGGTAAAAACTAGCTGTTGACCAGGACTGTGTTGTGAAAAGAGGGGGTATGTATGGCAGGGCACTGTTGTTGTCTGCCACTTTAAGGGCTAGTTTAGGGAGATGGCAGGTGTCTGATGAGGGCGGCCATTTAATGCCCAGCTCTCTGTGCTGAGGAAAGCCATTTGAGACCAGTCAGCAGGGGAAGAACATGTCCCTGCTGAGTTCCTTGGGCCAGGAACAACTTAGAGGTCTATGGGCTGGGGCTATGGGGATGAAGGAGGCCCGAGGTCCTGGCTACGACCTAAAACTGTACCCTCCCAGGGTCAGGAGGCCTGGAGGGACTGCTGGTGGCATGGTAGATGCAGGAAATGCCAGAACCACAAATCTCCCTGGTGAAAAGCAGGTAGGAGGCACCTACACAGTCCTGGCTGGGGAAAGCCCAGGCCTGCAAGATCTTTGAGAGGTGTGAGGCTCAGTTTGATCCAGTGGAGTTGTGAGGCAGAGAAAGCAAGTGGGTCAGACCTGACTGGATGGACCCTCGAACTGGTCACTGCTGGGGCCAGGACCCAAGGGGGGTCAAAACGGATAGGGGTTCACCACGAGGGATGCCCAGAGCAAGACGCTTGGGATCCCAACTGGCCTGAAGGTGGGGCCAGGGCCTAAGGGGGAGCCAAAGGTCCCAGAGAGGGGACCACAGCCAGAGAGGGAGAAGGGTACAGGTACGCTTAGCTGCCTGGGATGCAATCTGTGAGACATTAGCCCCAGTGTAGGGGAAGGTTCAGAGCTGGCGATATCAACCCTAGTCATTGGGGCTTTAAATGGGCAGCCTCCTGCCAGAGTAACATCTTACTCATTTTTCCATAAAGGCATGGCACGTGATAGAGGCAGGCAGTTAGCCCAGGTGAACATCAAGAGCCTTGAGAAGGCCCCTTATTACAGGGGACTTCTGCTTTTCATAGCCAGAGCAAGGTACAGTCAAGTTTTCAAATAGACTGGCAGTAGCCACAGCCCACTGGAAGTTTTCCCTTTTTCCAAATAAAACAAGCAAGGATGTTTGTGAAGTCTTTTTGTGCTCATTCTTTCGGTTTGTAGCCAAGCGGAAAACCAATAACCTCAAACCAGCAGTAAGTTTCCAATCAAGATAGAGTTATTCCCTTGTTCCAGAGCAAATTTTCTCCCTTCTTCTGAAGCGAACTGTCCCAAACAGCCTCACAGGCTGACTTTTGAATGTGCCTTTTAGTTGATTAGTATTCTCATGGGATGGAGTGTCAGGGGCTTAATGACCCTGCCACTTTCCTATCCCTGTAGAGAACCCAGGTCAAGCACTGGATTGAACTGGGCAGAAACTTTCACTTAGTTTGCAGTTCAGCTCCCAGTCTGCTTTGTGACCTTGTATAAATCACTTCATTACCTACGTCTCAGTCTACCCCTCTGTAAAACAGAGACAATGTTGCTTACCTCAACTGTAAAGTGTTTTAAGATCCATTGTTGAAGATATCCTGTAAGACTTAGCTGTTATTAATATTACTATTAAAATGTATTAGCTTTACTGCAGACACTGAAGTAAAGAACTCAGTTTAAAAATGATAATAACAGATACAGGAGAACTCTCCAAAGTAACAGGCTTTTCAGAGATAAAGAACTAAACGCTGGACATTCAAAATAACACTGTAGCTAGTAAGTATTTCCAAAACCATCAAATGCAAATATTTCAAGATCTGATGGTCTCTCAGGTAGATTAGGTCTAAAGTATATATGGCTTTATATACCAAAAGAAGTGCTTGGGACTCAGTGAATTATCAGTAGTCACCTTAATGCTTTACTGAATACCCACAGCAATTCATAGGTTTGTCAGAAAGTCATAAAGAAGAACACAGATTTGACTTCATGGATTTTTTTTCAGAGATCATTCAAATGTGATACCTGCCCTGAACACATCACCCGCTGGAAAAGAAAATACAATTGGATGCTAAATTTGGTTGCTGCTTCAGTTTTTACATACACTGAAGCATTCTAAATGGCACCTAGAAATAAGATTGTTTTAACTAATTACTTACAATTGTGGTTTATTTCATATTACAAAATAGCCCCTTTAATGTTTAAGCAGTGTCACTGCCACTGCAAACATAGGAAACTCTGACCTCTTAGGCTAGGGACAGACATTCAAAAAGCCCAAGTCTGAATTGATTCAATCTTTGCATGTTAGTTGCATCTGCAGAAAATGAACTGGTTTGCAAGTAGATAGAAGTTCAGCACATGCCTGTAGTGGCTCAGGCCAGCAGCCTAGCCTTCCCTTCCAACCTTCCCTTCCAACAGGGAAGCTGAGCTGAGAGGGGCATGACCAGGCCCCAGCAGGCCTGAATTAGACTGAGGAGGATTTTAAACCCTCACCTCGGCCTGCAGAGTTTGGAGGGTGGGGGAAGAGGGATTATCTTCTTGGGGTTGGAGGGGAAGGAAGGGGGAGGGGAAGGAGAGCTCTGCCTGCCCCAGCAGCTCCCTGACAGCTGGAAGCAATCCCCACACACAGGGCTGCCTGGCCCAAAGGGGAACTCTTCCCCTTCTCCCTCTCCAACACTGCCATGGAGCATGGAGGGGGCTCTGTTCAGTGCTGAGAAGGCTCTCCCCTGCTCATCCCTGGAGGGGGACTCTTCCCCTTTTTCTCCCCCATGACCAAGAGGGAGGGGGGGCTCCATACAATGCTGCCAGGCCCCAATGGAGACTCTTCTGCTATCCCTCCTCCCCCCCGTGGGGCAGGGAGGGGCTGACATAGTGCAGTTAAGGTGAAGGGGGCAGAGGGAAGGGTTAATTCCTCCTTCTGTCCCTTCTGCCCCCACAGCCCAGCCCAACTTGGCCCCTCTCAGCCCTGGCTAAGGCAGCCGTTTGGTGAGGCCGGGATGGGCCGAGGGGGGGGCACCCCCGGTGGGTGCATCTCAGTGTTGGGGAGGGCAGCACAGCTAGGAAGCTCCTTCCCCCATCAGTGAGCACAACCTGGCATTGGGGACACAGAGGGGGTGCACGTGAACCCCCTGAGATCAGCTGTGCACCCCCTGGAAGTGCCAGCTGCAAAACTGGAAGTGCTAGCAGAAGTCCACTTCCAGTTTTGCTGCTGGCTGGATGATCAGCCACTGGGGGACCCCTCTCCACCCTGGTCAGCAATTGGCCAATGGAGGACCTCCCCTCCCTTGGTCAGTGATCTGGTGCCCCCCCCAGACTTGGGAGGCACCAGTTGCCCATGCAGTCCAGCGTGCACAGCCAGTGGCTGTCTGGGCAGCAGGTTATCCATGCCCATTCAGAGGCACTGCAGATCCATAGCCCACCAGCTGCCCACCCTGGAGGCTTGCTGGGACCCCACAATCTTCTGCAGTGCTTCCTAGTTGGCCTGCATAAGCCACTGTCCAGCCAGCTGCTGGCCACAGATGCTGGGTTGTGCTTGCTGACAGGGGAAGCAGCTGCCCAGCTGTGCTGGCCTCCCCATCACTGAGCTGCACACACTGAGGGTAGCCCCACTCCCACTTCTTGGCCCAACCACCCAAGAGGCTGCCTTAGCTAGGGCTGAGTGAGGCCAGACCAGGCTGGGCCATAGGGCTGGGACCACCCCCTGGCAGCTGTGGCTCCATTAAAGCCTCTCCCCATCCCCAGCTGGGCTGGGCTGGGCCGGGGAACACCTCAAGAGCCACCCCTCCCTGCCCCATGAAAGTGGAGAAGGAGAGTGGGGAAGAGTTCCCCCCTGCCCGCACTGATCAGAGCCCACCCTTCAGAGGTGGGAGTGAGGACAAGGGAAGGAGGAGTAGGAGTGTTGGCATTGGATCTGGACCCAGTCCCTATACCTTTGTTCTGAGTGAGCACAACCCTCAGACCGGCCACAACACCTGCCAGTTGGTAATAGGTGAGTTTATTATAGTTTCATAGTTGGTAGGGTCAGAAGGGACCTGAGCAAATCATCAAGTCCGACCCCCTGCCATTGCAGGAAAAAGTACTGGGGTCAAACGACCCCAGTGAGGTGTTCATTTAGCCTCCTCTTAAAGACCCCCAGGGTAGAAGCCAGCACCACTTCACTTGGAAGTTGGTTCCAGATCCTAGGCACCCTGACAATGAAGTACTGATACAGAGTGATAACAGAAATACAACATTACTCTCTAGATAATCTATTCCAATGCTTAACTGTCTTCATAGTTAGAAATCCTTCCCCATATCCAACTTAAACTGCCCTTGTTGCATTATAAGACTGGTATGTCTTATCCCACCGCTGCAGAGGAAGAGAAAGAAAGTGAATGAAATCCACATAGGGACAGCTATGCACCTGAACAAAGGTAATTGTAGGATTTCTACCTGATATTTAAAAACTCTTCAGGACAGAGATAATTTCTTCATCTGTGTACAGTGGCAATGTGTAGGGGGTGCGCAGAGGTGCCCATGCATCCCCTGAGAACACTGGTGCACCCCCTGACAGGCTATACTACCTACTTAGGTGATGGGCAAGGGGGACAGGCAGGAGCACTGGTGTCCCCCCCACCCCGCGAAAGCAGGCTAGGGAGTAAGAGTGCTGAAGTGCTGTGGCCAGGAGCACCATGGCCACTTCCCAGTCAGCATGATCAGCCACAGGGGGACCCCCAGTTGGCAAGTTTGGCCATGGGGGGGACCCCCATTCTTTGGCTGGTTGCTGTGGGGCCACATGCCCCCCCCCCGACTAAGGTGGTACCAGTTGCCCATGTCTGTGTATAAGTAGGTGCCTTGCCTAAAACCTGTTCAAAACTTACTTGATGGACTGAGTAGAATCTATACTCCTCCAACCATCCCCCACATCCTGGGCATGCCTACATGAGACATTCACTGTGCATTTACCTAATTAACTGCACAGTAAATGTCTTAGTATCTACACTTGTGCCTCTCTTAGGGCACACAAAACTAATATAAACTACACAGCAGTAGTCTGGTAAAATACAAATGCTACCCTGCTGCGGAGTTTTTTCATGTACTGCAGTGCACATATAGACATTGCCCTGGCTGGTTGGGACACAGGATGCCTCAGTTCCAGGCTAGCCAGCAGGCAGCCCCTGCACTGGTGCACCCTGAGCCTCAGGCAGCCATTCAACAGTACATGAAGATCTCCATGTGCTGCAAGGGGGGGGGGTGTCTGGGGCACAGGTTTCCTCAGTGTGGAGGTAGCTAGCAGGCACCCTTGTGCTCCAGCCAGGTGCTTAGCAGTGCATGGAGATGGGGGGAGTGGCTACTCACTCCATCTCTATGTGTTGAGTAGCTGCCTGGACACAGGGTGCCACAGTACAGAAGCTGCCAGCTGGCTAGACCTGTGCTCAAACACCCTGTATCCCAACCAGCCAGAGCAGCATCTACATGTGCACTGCTGCACAAGAAAAAACCCCAGAGCAGTAAGTTCCAGAGTGTATTTATACACACTAATTGTGGGTGGAAATGGACCCCCGTCCTTCTAGGTCTCTGATTTTATTAACCACTGCATTAATAGAAGGATAACAATTGTCAGCTCAGACCTTCCCCCCAGACATGATTGCTCCTATGGTTCCACCCTCAGGGTTACTCAGGCCATATATGTCTTAAACACTTTCTACATTAAGCAGACTTTGTATATTTAATATCACCCACTTAATACTTGCTCAGTAGGATCAAAATCTGAATACCAAGGCCTAGAGTCTCAGACAACCTGTCATTCTGTTTTAGTTTCTTTATAGACTGCTTGTCAATAAGCCCACAGTGCTGACCGGAATTTCTGTATTAACACCACTGTCATCACCACACTGACCTGCTCCTCCTTATTTTGTGAGCTTGCCTGCACCACAGCAGCAAGGAGTCCTGGGACCTAGGTCTAGAGTACACCCTGTCCACCTGAGTCTGCAGACACACTCCAACCCTGGAAAATGTCCCCAGTACCCACTCTCAAGTCATCAAGGGATCAAGAGCTGGCACAGGAAGATGAGCCAGGAGCAGCCTCACTGATACATTTCTGGCTTGGAGCATGCCTAAAATGGCTAGGGTATACTCAAGCCCTTATACTTTGAGGACCTGTATATTTATGCTTGTTATAGGTAGCTTAAATTTCTTATGCTAGACAGAAATCTTTATCTGAAAATTGGAGGACCTGATTTTTTTATGTTGTTCTAAAACAACTGAAAAAAAATGTTAAGTAATCAATTAAGTTGTCATGGCACCATCCATTTTTCTCATCTATTTATAAAAGAATGAAGGAAAGTTTTGGGCACCACACTTTAACAACGACATGGACAAGCTTGAGAGAGTCCAAAGAAGGGCCACCGGTATGATCAGAGTCTTACACAGCAAGCCATACGAGGAAAGGCTGAGGGGTCTGGGACTCTTCAGCCTGAAGAAAAGAAGGGTGAGAGGGGACCTGGTATCAGCTTACCACCAGACTAGGGGAGTACATCAAGGGCTCGGTGAGCAAATGTTCCCCAGGGCACCCAAGGGGAAAACTAGGAGGAATGGCCACAAACTCCTGGAAGACCGATTCAGGCTCAACATTAGGAAAAATGTCTTCACTGTCAGGGTGTCTAGACTCTGGAATAGGCTCCTTCCAGAGGTAGTGCAATCACCTACCCTGAAATCTTCAAGAGGAGACTAGACAGCCACTTTGCTGGGGTCACCTGACCCCCAGTTAACTTTCCCACTTGGTGCAGGGGGCTGGACCTGATAATCTTCCAAGGTCCCTTCCAGCCTTACAGTCTATGAATCTGCGAAAGAAAGAGAGAAATTTTGTCTTGTTGAATTTTCAGGTGAATCTTCAGATGTCATGGAAATAATTATTTTTTCAACCAGAATGAGATAAGTATGTTACAAAAACATGGGCAAGCAAATGTAGGAGCTCTGAATTAGACACACACACACACAAAAGACCACTCAGGAAGTTTTTTTGTTTAATAATGTCAAGTTTGGATTTATCATCATACAAAACTTAAGATTTTCTCTTCAGAAGCTGCTATATACAATCATAAGTTTGTACTTCTGAAGACTCCAGTCTTTTCTTCCTTTAAAAGTTGAGCTTGGAAAGAAAATACTTTATTTTTAAAAGAGCCAGTGTAAAATATGATTAATTTCTGTTGGTTGAAGTGATTTCTTTTTATTCTGCTTTAAAATTGTCCCCATAGTCCCTGCTTCAGTCTGTTGGAAACTAAATCTTCACAGATTTTTCCCAGTTTTCTATTTCTACTTAAAAGAAATCACATGAATATGATAGGCAATAACACAGATTGCTTGCTTCTAAGCAGCACATTGCCAAGATGTAGCAAAATATAGAAAATGTGCAGTACACAACAATGGGCAAGTTTTATCCAATAATATGGGCCATCAAAGTGGAAGTTAAGAGTCCCATGCCTCATGAATTTGAAGCTGAATGTTACATTTGGCCTCTGGTGAACTATGATTGTTTAAACTAGAGAAAATAAATAGCTTAGTGCAATTTTGAACATGAACAAAATATGCATTCATAGAATCATATGAAGCTATTGGGTCAGGCTCTGTTTAAATTTATTCTGTGTCATTGATTGTGTAGTTTGCTCTACTAAATGCAGCACTATCCAGACAGGATAAAATACAAATAAATTTGCAATCTGCTGGAGTCCTTTTCAGTAGTCTGCCCAAATAGTGAAAATGTTCTAAATTCTGAAGCAGGAAGCAAGGAGGAGAACTAAAGAGGCAAATGGATTTTTCAGTGTATCTCAATTACTTTTCTCCATTCTCTGAAATCAGTGTGAAGGCTTCCATCTCATTCCTTCTATTTAGTGCATTTTATTGGGCAGCTGATAAATTAGGATTCTTATACAAGGAAAGCTGGGGGTGGGGTTAAGTTGCACCAAAAAACCACCCTTTTTCATTAGATTTATGAGGCAAATTTTTTGTGTAAAAAATAATTCTGTCATAGTATGGGTCATTAGTGGCCCAATTCAAAGCCAACAGATGTCAAAGGGAGCCCTTCCATAGGCTGTAATGGGTGGCCAGATACAGACATTATACTTTTACCAGTATAGGTGATCAGAAATTAGTCTATACCCATAACAGAAGAGAAGTCTGGCACACAAAACTGGTCTATAACCAGAACACAACAGAAGTTCAGCACACATGGACTGGTTTAAAAATGGCAGAACCTGGTCTAATATTTGTCCCTTCCCCCCTCCCCACCAAAGGGCAAACGTGTTCTGTTCATTACTGATGTAAACTACACCACAAAGGCAAGGGACAGACATTACACATAAACCAGTTTAAGTGATCAGAAACTGGTTTAAACCTGTAACAGAACAGATGTTCAATGCACATAAACCAGTTTGAAAATGTCTGAAACTAGTTTGAGATAAACCTGGTTGAATGTAGTATCTGACTTAACTGATTTGGCTCAAACCAGTTCATGTTGGTTTAAGATAACCCTGACTTACCCAGCATCCTGGTATGCTCTCTGGGCTAGGTGGAGCTCCTGCGGAGACTTGCAGGCACATCAGGGTCTGCCTGACTTCCCCCTGCCCTACCTCCCCCCCTCCCACACTGCTTGCTGCTCAAGCAGGAAATCCCTTCCCCCCTCCCTGCCATCTCCCATAGCAGGGACCCCAGCCCCACAGAACCTAGGCATGTGGTATGTTAGCTAATGCAGACCCGTGTGTGTCTTCAATTTCACTGGGACAAGGACAGTGACTGCTTAGGGCTGTTTGGAACTAATCAACTGGTAAGCTGTTTAAGAAGAGTTTGAAGTAATGGAGAGAGCCTATTGTTTTGCTGATGGGATGATAAACACTGTTATTGCCCTCTGGTGGCTTGCTCACCTGTCAGTTTGCTGCAGACAGTATAAAGAAGCAGGGAGGGAGATTGAAAAGCTCTGTATTAACAGATATAAGCACTGCACACCCTTCCCCCTTGTCTCAGAGTGCTAGCAGGGGGCTGGGGGCTGGCAACACTCCCACCCCTTGAGCAGGGGAAAAGCTTGGGATGGTGCAGGCAAACCTCCCTAATCAAAACATCCTGCTGGGACCTGGCCATGCCCCAACTCAGCTCAGCTCCCTGCAGAAGGGAGGGGAGGGCTGCTCTAGCACCCCCCAGCTTCTATCCTGAGCCACTGCAGGCATGTGCCTGTATTTTCTAAGTCCAGAGAGAATGTCTGTCCAGTTAGAAACTGGTTCAGCCTAGTGGTTAGACTAACCTTCAAAGATTGTATCAATTCAGGCTCAGGCTTTGTGAATGTCTGTCCCTAGCCTTACAGAAAACCACATAACTTAGAACAATTCTGCCTCAAGGTTTTTGAATGTTTGTACCCAGCCAGAGTTAGAGCAGGTGCTGGTATGATTGAACAAGTACTGCACAGTACAAATTATCATTCCTCCATTCTTGTTGTTTCTGTGAGTTGTATTCACTGTGCCATCTATACTGTAGTTCAGATGTCAGATACTGTAGTGATTAGCATACTGAAAGGTATACACGTTAACTGATAATCATTTTGTCTATGTATACTGAGTCATTATAACTGTATCTATCTGTATAAGCAGCTTTCTTGAATTTTAAATAGATGTCTGATTTTTGCCTTCTTCCACCAATGTAGTTTCTTGTACTATTTCTAAAACGCCATAATTCTACAGTCTTCTAGCAGCCTGTGAATGCGCTGCTTCAGTCTGTGAGCATGCTGCTTCAGTCCATCAGTGTGCCATTTCAGTCCCCATTTCGGTGAGGTGTGGGACACTTGCAAAGGTAAGCTCCTCACTCTTCACCCAGGGCAGGTACTGGGGCCTGGGGAGGATGGAGGGCTGGGAGGCTGGAGGGCTAGAGCCTGCCTGCCCCAAGTGAGGTTCCACTGGGGCCTGGGAGCTGGAGCCTGGCATGGGCTCTGGGAAACAGTTCCACTCCGCTGCATCACCTCAGGGAGCAAGGAGGCACACGGCATCAGGGCTGGGGAGTGGAGCAGTTCCCCAGAGCTGGCAGAGCCCATGGAGCAGTTCCCCAGGGCCAGCAGAGCCCACACCAGCCCCCACCCTAGCCTTCATCCCTGCCTTGCCTTACCTCAGGGAGGAGCCGCTGCCTGCCCCAAGTGAGGCTTCGCTTGCTCCCCAGCTCTGAGAAGTGCTCTACTCCCCGGCCCTGACACCACATGCCTCCTCACTCCCTGAGGTGATGCAGGGGACTGGAGCTGTTTCCCAGAGCTGGTGAAGCCTGTGCCAGCCCCTGCCTCCACCTCACCTATGGGAGGAGCTTACCTTTACTAAATGTCTCACGCTGCAACCCAGCTTCATTCCTGGTGGGTGCATGGCCTGAAAAAGTTTGTGTACGGCCAGCCTTTTACTTGTGTGTGGCCATGCATGCACACACCTTAGAGGGAAACTTGCTGCCTACCCCAAGCCCTTCCATGACTGCCCCACCTGCCCCTGCTCCTGGTCCTTTAAAAAAAGCCCACCCACTCACAGGGTGCTGCCAGGCAGGGGGGAAATCCCCTCTGCCCCCCACTGCCCCACTGCCATGAGCCCCCCAACCCCCGCCCATTCCCCCAGGTCCTTCATGCCTACCCCAGGTCCACCCTGTTAACAAAACAAACAAACAAACAAAAAACCCACACACCTTCAGTAGCCTTGGGGCTTCTGGGGGTTCATCCAGCATGGGGGAGCAGGGGGCAGTGGGGATTGCCCCCCCCCTCCGTGAGGCAGCAGCCGGTGAGTCGGGACTTTTTCTTTTGCTTTTTTTAAAGTGCCAGAGCTGAGGCAGGCAGGGCAGCCAAGACAGGGGCTGGGAGAGCAGGGGAGGGGGCCTGGGGGCTTGTGACAGAGCCCCCCATGCAGTGTGGAGTATTGGGGGCCATTGGGGATTGCCCCCTTCCTGGCAGCAGCTGGTGAGCGGGGCCTTTTATTTTTCAAACAGCCGGGAGCTGAGGCAGGCAGGGCAGCCATTGAAAGCAGGCAGGAGATGGGGCCTGTGTGATTCAGAGATTCGGCAGCAGCTGAATCTCCAAATCAGATTCAGCCAAATTGATTTCGGACAGTGATTCGAATCACCGAATCAAATCACTGTCCCCTGAGCTGGCTGAATCTGAATCTGAGGCAAATACCAGCTGCTTCACACCGGCCTAATATTTTCAATGCTTTTCTAAGGGTTTGTATATTCATTGTATCTACTGTTAAAAAGAAGAACAGTACATAAAATAAAATAGAAGGGACAGTTGATAAAAACTATCATTTCTCCATTGGCTTCAGTGAGGATCTATCCCATAGTTTGTTGTGTGAGGGCTGTGTTTTCTATAGTTAATATATCCAAATCCATAGTCAGTGCTAAGGGAAACAGAGGGTAATAACAATATTCCCTTTGCATCTTGCTAAATTGTTTTTAGTCGATTTTTTTTTCCATATTCTAATCTTAAATGATTCCTCTGGGTGTTCAGTCATGGCTTTCTGTGATCATAGACCTTGGCCGTAAGAAGTTAAGCTTTTCTTCCTATCTTGTTAGAAGTCATGATTTTGCATAGCATTGTTTCCTTTTGTCTTTTTGATCCCTCTCCTCATTTTTGTTGGGTTTTTTCAGAGGGGTAGATGATGTAGCAATCAAACCTTTGTGAGTACAGAAGCATCCTTTCTGTCAAGTAGTCAATGGTAAATTAAATAAAGGAACTTGGAATCATGAAAGCTTATATTTTCTGTTTTCAGTTAATGCAATAAAAGTTATTCCCTCAAGAAAAATGACAGACTATAATGCTAGAATGTTCAGACCAGGCCACAAATATACTACAAAGTATTACTGAGAGGACCTCTTTTGTGTTGTTTACTGTATGTAACCACTGGGTGCATCTACATGTGCACATTTACTGTGCAGTAACAAAAATTACCGCTCAGTACGGGCATGTGTCTACATGTGCATACATGTACTAAGCCATAAATATGGTGGCTTACACTGGCTTGAGCGTAAACTTGATTCCTGCATCATGCAGGTATCAAATTTATGCCCAATTAGTTACTGAGCAGGTAATGCACATGTAGATGTCTTAATATACAGTAACACTATGTCTAGACTGACTTGGGGCTAAAGTTTCATAGTTTCTAGGGTCGGAAGGGACCTGAGC
>NW_017729004.1:45472950-45478285 GCF_001723915.1 Gavialis gangeticus | reverse complement strand
GTAAATTTAAGCTGGCATAAATGCATGTGTAGACATGCCCATTGTTAGGAAAATAGTAGCATGCACCACTTGTCAAAGCCAAAAATAAACAATTATAAAACCAATTAGATTCAGATGTTCATAATCAGTTAATCATTTTACTTATGCTCCAGATCCTCCAGTTTTGACAAGTATGAACAATTTTGCTTGATATTATCCAACTAGGATTTTCCTACTTTTGTCCATGCCTTTTTCAAATTCTTCTGAATACTGAAGTTTATACTAATAATGATTCCCATGCAATGAATTTCAGAACTATGTAATAGATTTCTTATGTTCCTATGTTACATCTGCCTTCTGTCCACACCAATCCACCCTTAAAACCCAAAACCTCTTAAACAGCTTCCATTTTTTAAAAACAACCTGCCTCACACACATTTCCTCTTCTGCTCCCAAATGTGGAATGTCTTCCCAAAATTACGTCTGTCTTAGACCCAGCACATCAGTTTCAAGAAATAGCTTTACCACATTTGTAGAGAGAAGAAACAAGCATTCTTCTGGCATGCTGAATTTAGGCAACTATGACAAATAAACTAATCTGTGGGCAGTAGTACAGGATAAATATACATATGCCATGACTCTTGCTTATCACACGATCATCATTGTTGCAGATATCACTGCTGCATACATACATGCGCGCATGTACACACATACACACACATACATAATATTTGTATGTGTGTGTATTAAACATTTCAAAAATAGTTATTTCTAAAGCTATCACATATGCAGTTTACAAAAGCAGACAATATTTACATTAAAACTATTTGCAATATTCACTTTTTTTTTTAAATGCCCACTGACGGCATAATATTTTAGTTTGTTTCACTTCAGTGTTAAGGAAACATGTTAAATATTCCCAACAAGAGTGATATATATATGTAGCAGACACCACAGTGATGAGCTTAATATAAATACTTAAATTGATAATAGCTTTGAATGCAAAAGAATTAGTGTGGAATTAGTGATATGTTGCATGGGATTTCATTCCAATTTAGAATTCGTTAATGGACTCAGCAGATGTACCCAGTCCTAATTAATTAATTTGAATCCTTTGTTGGTTATGCAGAAATTAATGTTTTATACATTCTCTATATTCTTATCAGGAACATTTCATTTGTTCTATATATAAACATTTATAACCTACTTTCTGCAGAAGCCAAGCTACACTCAGGGGTTTTGTAGCCTCATGGACTTCACTGCCATTTTATGGCATGTCATTCAGAGCATAATTTGGTCTAGCATATTTAAAACTATACAAATATGAAACACCTAACATAGAAGAAGATGTGTGAAAAAAGAAGAATGGTATTCTCATGGGGGCCTATTTGCTAGCTTAGAGCTCAAGTTTTACTTTTCTGTCTTAATGACCATGAATCATATTCTGATCTCAGTTACAGTAGTATAAATCTAGGTCAGGTCCACTGACTTTGACAGTGTAACTGGATTTCTACTATGAAACAAAATCTGTCTTGTCTTCCATCCAGAAATTTCCTGTTTGCCTTCAGCTAAATTGTAGTCCTGTAGTAAGTGGGCACATCTCAATGGAAAATGTGCCCACTTAGCTGACTTGGTGTGGAAGTCTGGGTAGAGTTTGGTATTTTGCCTTGTTGACCTTATTCTGCTTTCATATAAGCTACTTTCTAAAAGGAATGAGAAAAAGAAAAGCAGAAACTTTTAAGCTGCAGTTCAACAAAGCATTTAAGTATTTTTTCTAAATGTATTCTTCTATTAGAATTTGGGTTGTTTATTTTCCTGCTTAAGTCCTATCCTCATTCAGGACTATATACAGCTGAGTTTATCTTTGCTTTATAAGTCAGAAGCACATATAATACTTTGAGATGTTGCTCGTAAGGGAAACAC
This sequence comes from Gavialis gangeticus, assembly GCF_001723915.1. Taxonomy (NCBI): domain Eukaryota; kingdom Metazoa; phylum Chordata; order Crocodylia; family Gavialidae; genus Gavialis; species Gavialis gangeticus. The sequence continues at coordinate 45,476,383 of NW_017729004.1, read as the reverse complement.
AGATCTAGACAGCTGGATTTTGAACAGGGGGCAGTTAGAAATCTAGACATAAGCATGGGGGCTGGGTGGAGGGTTTGGGAACATCTGTTTCTTACCCCCATGATACACAGGCAGGCCCTCAGGGCATTCATGACCATGGTAGGCAAAACCCCCAATTACTCATGGCCCCAGGTGAATCCTGGGGGCTGCACATGATGGCATGGAGCCCACGCAGCCCTGCCTGCTGGTGCATGCCTTCAAATCAGACCAGGCAGGTTCCATATTACATGTGGGGCCTAGCCATGTGTCCAAGCTTCCACTTCTTGTAAGTTGCCTTTTTGTGTTTTAGCCACTGAAGAGTTATCTGCTAAGCCAAGGTGCTCACATTTGACACATTTACAATTCTTCCTACACATCAGGATGGTTGGTTCCTGCACCCTCAGTAAAGTTTCCTTAAAATACAACCAGGTCTCCTGGACTCCTCTCCCACTCAGACTGGCCTCCCAGGGGATCCTGCCCATCAGTTCCCTGAATGGGTCAAAGTCTGCTTTTCTGAAGTCCAGGGTCTTTACTCTGCTGCCCTTCTTTCTTTCTTTTGTCAAGATCCTGAATTTAATCATCTCATGGTCACTTCTGCCCAAGTTGCCATCAACTTCTACATCCCCAACCAATTCTTCCCTGTTTGTGAGCACAATAGGTCAAGAAGAGCATGGCCCCTAGTTAATCTCTCCAACACTTGCATCAGGAAGTTGTCTCTACCACTCTCCAAAAACTTCCTGGGTTACCTGTGCACTGCTGTATTGCCCTCCCAGCATATGTCAGGGTGACTGAAGTCCCACATGAGAACCAGGGCCTGTGATCTGCTAGTTGTCTGAAGAAAGCCTTTTCTACCTCATCCTCCTGGTCTGGTGGTCTATAGCAGACACCCACAACAATATCATCCTTGTTGCTCTCCCCTTTAACTTTTAGCCAGAGACTGTCAACAGGCCTATTTCCAGTTTTATACAGGAGCTCTGAGCAATCATACAGCTTTTTTACATAAAGCGCAACTCCTGCTCCTCTTCTCCCTTCCCTGTCCTTCCTACACAGTTTATACCCATCCAGTCATGCAAGCTCTCCCACCAGGTCTCTGTTATTCCAATCACATCACAGTTCTGGGACTGTGCAAGGACTTCCAATTCTTCCTGCTTGTTTCCAAGGCTCTGTGCATCCAGATACAGACACCTGAGGTGATTAGCCAATTGCCCTACTTTCTCAAGAGCAATGAGGAGGCCTCCCTGGTTGCCCCCTCCTGCTTGTGCTTCCTTCAGGTCCCATGCTTCCCCACTTACCTCAGGGCCTTGTTCTCCACCCCCCTGAGTACTTAGTTTAAATCACTCCTGGTTAGTTTAGCAAGCCTGTCTGCAAAAATGCTCTTCCCTCTCTTCCTCAGCTGGATCCTGTCACTTCCTAGTAATTCATTACGTCATTAATTATTGCTTCCATTCCTTGACTGTATGATCACACAAGTACCTCCATACTCTCACACTGACACCAACATTTTGGTTCCTGTAAGTATGTGTCAGTAAATTTGGATTAATGATAATGTTTGCAAAAAACAAATGTAGAAGGGCTCTAGGCACTGGTGAAGCAAATGGATGTGGTTGGCAATGCACAAATATTTGATTCAAGTACTCCTCCAGTTCTAGAAATAAATATGCAGTGAGTCCCTTTATTGTCATGGGCTTGCAATCATCCCCCTTTTAACTTCAGAAGATTGACAATTTTTCATTTTGCTGTTGTATTGTGCCCAGCAAAACATATATAAAACTCCTTTCTTTGATTTAATACACCACAAAATGATGCTAAATTACAGAATCAGAGCAATATACTGATATAGTAAAATAGTTTTCTCTGCTGCTACCATGTAAAAAATCTTTCCCATAATGTTTTATTGACACCTAAAGTACAAACCTTGCAGTGAGTAATAGTTTTCTGTGGTAAAATGTTCCTAAATTAAAGGCTTTTTTAACCCTTCTTTGTTACTTTCTTATCCCATAAGAATTTTGGAAGAGAAAAGTATAAGTTGATGGCTGCTTATGAAACTTTTCTTAATAGGGCAGCAGTGGGCAAAATGGTGGCAGGGGCTGGTTTCCATGGAGACCTGCCCCAGCAGCAATGGCAGGGCAGAGAGCTGCTCCAGAGCCCAGCTGGGATCTTGTGGCAGTGACAGAGTGGTCCAGAGCCTGGTCAAAGCTATGATCTGCAGCCTGCATACCCCAGGCAGGGAAGTGCAGGCAGCAGTTTGCGGCTCTGCCCCAGCTCCTTGCAGTAGTGACAGCATGGTCAGGAGTCAGGGAAGAGGTGTGATCCACTGCTTGTACACTCCTGCAAACTGTGGCTCTGCCCTGCCTCTGCACCATGCTGTCACTGCCACAAGATCCCAGCTGGGCTTCGGAGCAGCTCTGTGTTCTGCCACGCACCCTGCCAGCAGAGGCAGTGCTGGGGTGGAGGTTGAGGGAGCTATAGCCACCCCAAAATTCCCCATAACCCCCCATAGCCACCCCCTCACCTCTGCCCACCCTGCACAAGCAACAGCAGCTGAGCCCACCTTGTGCCCACCCACAGCACAGTCCCTCCCTCAGCCTCCCCTCAGTCCCCCCCTCCAGGAAGAGGCTGACGCCACTGCTGCCTGCCAGTGCTGCTGGGGCCAGTCTCCACAGAAATCCTGGCCCCGTGCTATCACAGCGTGGGTGATGCTGGGGTCTCCATGGAAACTGTCCCCAGTTCCGTGGTCAGGGGCTGCTGGGAAACAAAGGGCAGAAGCTCCCCTCCCACTCGCCACCAGATCTGGCCCATGGGCCAGACTTTGCCTGCCCCTGTAATAGAGGGTGAAAGATGGCTTTTACAGACCTTTCCTTATATGCCTTCCTGTACCAAAAACCTTATAAGCCTACATGTGTATAAGGTACAACAAACAACATCCAAATAAATTATGTGCTTAGGCTATACAAGGAAAATGTTGTAACAACATAAATGTGGTTAATATCCTGAGATGCATCATTTGCAATAATGTACTCTACACTAACAGTGGAGTCAGTTTTGTAGCAAAATAATTTTAATTTTATTTAAGCAAAATAAAAGGATTGTATCTGCAAAATTGTTGCCCTGTGGGGTCAGGCCAGCTTTCAGGATCTCAATATAGTGCTGTTAGACAGGAGGGAGTGACACAATTGCACATATACAAACACACAAATCAGTTAGGTATATACATGCACATACTACCAACTCAGGCACATACACATCCAAACTAGTCTAGGCACATGCATACCTATCACGAATTCAAGCACATACACTATACCCCCAAAAGTTAGACAAAAATTAATTGTCCATACCTGCACACTCAGTACACATACACTAATCACTAATTCATATATCATGCACACAATGACATATATATACACACACACACACT
>NW_017729004.1:45469552-45472664 GCF_001723915.1 Gavialis gangeticus | reverse complement strand
TCCAGGTAGGGAAGAGAAGCAGAGTCCAAGTCCTTGGTTGAAGAGAGGGTGGGGGTGATAGCTACCTATCCAGGCTGGAAAGGGGTCCTTGTCCAGAGGGTGGTCACTGGAAGGGCCTCTGGGTGGATAGGTGGTGTGGCATGGTGCTGGTCCAGATGAAGAGGGCGTCCCAAGGAGTCAGTCTTCACTACCCCTTTTTATGAGGCAGACTACCTCTGATCTCCTATGGGGAGGGCCTGTCCAGGCAATGTCAGTCCTGTTCCAGAGGGTTCCAGGTGTTCTTACTGAACATGTGCAGCCTGGCACAATGGTAGGTTGCCTCATCTTTTGTTTCTTGAATGCTGAGTGTGGTTCCAATGGCTGGGTTTTTGATCCCGGTATTGGTGTTGATGGTTCAGTCATTCAGAGGAAGCTATTTTTAGACCTAGTGCCATTGTCTCTCAAGCTCCCTCATTCATCCCCATTCATTCAGGAACCAAGTTACATAGGAGGGGTAGGTATGAGTCACAGGTTACACAACTGGGCCTGGGGACAGGATAGAGACTTGACAAACAAAATGGAAACTTGACATGACTTATGCTAACTTACATATGTAGGCCTAAATCATATAGAATTAATAAAATAGTAATATGGAATGGTAAAAAATCAATATAAACATAATAATTATACAATATAAAGAAGGAGAAAAAAGAAAACAAATACAACTTGCTACCAAAATAAAATGCTGAAGCTTATCCTATGTCTTAGCTCACTTATACTTATCTATAGGGAATAGAAAGGGAGAGAACAAGTCAGAAATGGTTGGGGAAGGGGAGGGAATGCATTTTAAATTTAAAAAAAGAAAAACTGGGGGTTTTACTACAAAATCAATCACCCTCCTAAAAATCCATATATTCATCCAGATAGCATTACATGCAACATCAATAAGTGAGATCATAAATCTTCTTTCCTTATTTTTATTTAACCGTCTAGGACCGACCAGACCCCAACCTCCAACCTGCAACAGGGACCAGTTCACCTGCATGTATGTCCAGCAGTGTCTGTCTCCTGCTGTAAAATGTAATGGGGTAGAAAACTGTATAGATGGAACAGATGAAATTAATTGTTCTACTGAAATACCAGCCACTGTTTCTCCATGGCTTTGCAAGGACACAGAGTTCCTGTGTAATAATAATCAAGGATGTATCCCATCACTCCTGAGATGTGATGGTGTGCCTGACTGCCAACTTAATGAAGATGAAGTGGATTGTCGTAAGTTTACTTTAGTGTTTTAAATAAACCCACCCTAACATCCTTTCATAATATTTCCTAGTGAAATTTAATTATACTAAAAAAACTCAAAATCCAGTAAAATTCATGAGTCTACAGTCTAAAACTGCATATTTCCTTCCTCTCTACATAGCATCTGTGATATTTAGAAATCAGCTTAATTTTTGCAAAACTTTGTCTTATATGTAGATATGTCCTGTTTTCTCTGAGTGTAATTCAGTAGCCTCTTGGGGAGTTTGTAGCAATATTGAATATTAAATAGCAGGTTCTTAAGAAAGAATCCAGTTACAGTTGCAGTGTGAGAGCTAAAGCATTAAAATATAAGGGGTCCAGAACCTATGTTTATAGAGAGTATCTAGTATGGAATTTAGGTGTATCAGGAAAAGAAATATTATGACAAATTCCACATATGTTGATCCAAATGTATTTTGAGATATGCTCAGGTATCAGTTCCTAACATAAAGATAGAGTGGTATCTCCATAAACAACTTAACATGAAAATATGTAGAGTCCTTATCTAAGTGGGGAGGTAACTTGTCATTCATTCCTCCTGAAGTGAATCAAAGCTAAAAAAAAAGAAGTGAGGATCAGAGAGGACCAATGGAAAACTCTCTGGAAATAGCTGCATATAACACAGAATGGGAGAGGCCTATAGAAAAGGAGTACCCCAGACCCAATCCTCAAGGGAAACCAACCTCTAGTACCATGCTGCTCTGCAGAGTAACTATAATTTCATAGATTTCATAGACATTAGAGCTGGAAGGGACCTCAGAAGATCTTTGAGTTGAGCCTCCTGCCCCAGGAGCAGGAAGTCAGCACAGGTCATAGGATCCCAACAAGATAAACATCCAAATGTCTCTTGAAAGTGTTCAAAGTAGGTGTTTGAACCATCTCCGGCAGCAGTCTATTCCAGACCTTGGGGCTCGGACAGTAAAGAAGTTCTTTCTTATGTCCAGCCTGAAATGGTCATGGAGGAGTTTGTGACTGTTTGACCATGTCATCCCTTGGGGCTCTCTGGTGAACCGATGTTCCCCCAGATCCTGGTGATCACCCCTGATAAACTTATAGGTGGCCACCAGATCACCCCTGAGCCTGCACTTTTCCAGGCTGAGGAGCCTCATAGCTTTCAGCCTCTCATCATAAGGTCTGTTTTCCTGACCTCTGATCATGCCTGTGGCTCTTCTCTGGACTCTCTCAAGCTTCTCCACATCCTTTTTGAATTGTGGAGCCCAAAACTGGATGCAGTACTCCAGCTGCGGCCTCACCAAGGCCAAGTACAGCAGGAGGATGACGTCCTGGGATTTGCTTGAGAAGCATCTATGGATGCAAGCCAGCGTTTTGCTTGCTTTACTAGCTGCTGCATCACATTAATGGCTCATTTTCATCTTGTGGTCAATGATGACCCCCAAGTCCCTTTCGTCCATAGTGCTAGCCAGCGTAGCACTGCCGAGCCTATAAGTATGCTGTGGGTTTTTCTTCCTAAGGTGGAGAACCTTGCATTTTTCGGTGTTAAACACCATCAGGTTCTCACCCACCCATTTCCTGATCCTATCAAAGTCAGCTTGGATTGCTCTCCTGTCCTCAGGTGTGGATGCTTTACCCCCAAATTTGGTGTCATCTGTGAACTTGGACAGTCCCCTTCTGATACCAGTGTCCACATCATTAATGAAGATGTTGAATAATATAAGTCCAAGGACAGAGCCTTGAAGGACCCCACTGGTCACAGCGCACCACAATGAGTGACTTTCATCAACCACCACTCTCTGTGTCCTACGGCAGAGTCAATTCCCCAGCCATCAGATCATAGTTTCATAGTTTCTAGGGTCGGAAGGGACCTGAGCAG
>NW_017729004.1:45457062-45464552 GCF_001723915.1 Gavialis gangeticus | reverse complement strand
CTTCCCCTGGGCTTGGAGGATCATGGTGAACCTGAGGCCGCAATTGGCCAGTTTTGCTAAGAGGTGATTATGGGATACCACTTCGAAGACTTTTTTAAAGTCAAGATATCTGACTTCAATCTCCTCTCCCTTGTCCAGGTGATAGGTCACCTGGTCATAAAAGGAAATTAGATTGGTCAAGCAAGACCTACCTGCAACAAACCCATGCTGGCTATCCCTCAGGATGTTGCCATTGGCCAGTCTGTTAAGAATGGCCTCTTTGATAATCTTTTCTAAGACCTTCCCCAGGATAGAGGTCAGGCTGATGGGCCTGTAGTTAGCCAGTGACATACTTAAAATATTGGAACATTACTTCTAGTACTATACATCATTAGAAGCATTTTGTTTTTGTTCTGAGCTCAGTCAAATGAATTGGCTGGTATCTTTTTTCAGTGAGATATCATTAAGTGTTGCAGTCTTGCCCATTCAGTGATGTTCAAGGTAACTCTCCTGTTCCAGGCTTTCAAAAGCAAGTCTGTTGATGTGCTAGCAGCAATCTGTGTCCCAAAGATGGGGAAGAGCCCATAGGAAAGAAAGGAGGCATAAGGAACTACAACTGCCTTGGGGTACCATGGACGTTCAGGCAAGCCTAAAGATTTGTGTGTCCTCATTCCATTTCACTTCAGGTAGAGAAAAGCTAGACCAAACATTTAATTTCAGGAGTGTGACGGGATTTCTTTTCAATCAAAAATGGTGAAAGTAAATATGTCAGGACACTCAAATACATTTTTTCTGAAGTTTTCTTTCTGAACAACTTATTTGGAATGAAAATACATAAGAAAACATCAGAATTTCCATTGGGATGAAAATTCATTCTCTCCGTCATCTCTATAAATAATGCATCTGCTGCAGACAAAGGTATAATCACATGCCGTTTATCATAAAAACTATTGTACATAGTCAGGAGCTGCACTAAAGTAGATTTTACAAAGTAAACGTAAAAAAAAGTAGGCTTGCCTGTGGATCTGAGTTTGGAACTGAGTCTAGTGACTAATTTGAAAAGAAAAAAAGCACAAGTTCCAAGACATTTCTGTCTTCAGACTCTGCCGTGCTACTGGGACACCAAATTCTGGCATGGTCAAAGTCCCCCCTGTATCTTCAGCTACCTCCATCTACCTTGCTCTTAGATCCACCCTATCTACCCCAATCCCACTCACAAACCTCTCCTGAAATATTACTTCATAATCTTTTAATTCTAAAGTAATACCTTGGGAAGAAAGAGAAGACATTTCTGGCATATTCAGAGAACATAAGTCTTTGACTTCATTTGGAAATCTCAAGCTCAGGAAATATGAGTGGGTTGGTAGCTTATTCAATCCTGTTGTCACATCCCAACTCCAGAAGATTGATAGTTTTATCCCTATAAGACAGGAGCTAACAATATAACACTGCAAGCAACAACTGACATTCTATCTTTGAAGATCTTGATTGAGAGACTCAATGAAAGAAAAGAGTGGTCAGTAGTTGTTTAGAACTGAACCATAGGGAAAGGCTGGTTACTACAGAGCAGTCATTTATCTCATTGTAATTTATATGCTATGAAGCTTTTCAGCTTTTCATCTCTTTTAGCTGTCTCCTTTTAACATGTCAAATACCACGCATGCTTGTCAGCAGAGCAAAATCAGAAAAGAAAAAGATACATCCAACTTACTAATTCAGTTTACTTTATAGGAATATTTATGCATTCTATAAAATACTTGAGTGCTGTGTTAGTAATTCCAGTCTGTATGTAATGTAATAATAATATAAATTGGATGATGGTTTTAGCAGATTCTGAGAGATCTGAATTTGTTTTATTCTTAAGCATTTATTAGGCACAGAAGTAGTTACTTAGGCAATGAGTAGCCCACTCATTCTTTAGTGAAAACATATTTAAAAAAACAATACATGTTCTGCTTCCCTATCTCCCATTTAATTCTCTTTTATTAGATCCTCCAAGTACTGTAGTTCTGTCTGACTTTAAATCAAAACTCTTTTCAAGTCTTCTTTAAGGGCCTGAGTTAAGAAAAACAAAGGAAAAGACTCCCACCAACTCCAGCTGGCTTGAGATCAGGCTCTAAATGAGCAGTAATGTCCTGTTTCTCTTCACAATTTAATTCACCTCAATGTATGAACAGAAAGCTATAAAATGCTCATCCTGCTTCTGAGTCTCAGATAGTATCAAGTGATAAAATCATCTCCCAGGACAAAGACAGGTTGGAAAAATGTGTTCTGTAAAGATAAAGCATAAATCCCCAAAGAGGCCCACAGCAAAGGAAAACAAACATAAAATGCATTAGTGAGACCTCTACTACAGCCACCATTACCCCCACAAAAATGTATCCATGTATGACTTCAGAGATGTGTGCAGACAAAAACTTCCCTTTAGAGTTCCCTGAACAGTTTGCTAGTGGACTGTGTTGCTTGTTTAAAATGATTTAGCAGTTATAAATGTCCTGTTTATAATCTTTTCAGTTATAAATGTCCTGTTTATAATCTTTCTGTCCCATCCATGCCCAGCTTTAGTAAAGGTCTCTTTAGCAGGAGGGAAGCACCAGCCCCTCGCCACCCCCCGCAACCCTTGCAGCCCAGTGACCACTCTGCCCACTGGCAGCTCACCCTTCCCTCCCCACTGCCGGAGAGGCAGGTAAGTCGGGTATGTGTACAACATGGGGGTTTAATTGGCCCTAAGTTGAAGTGGTGTTTTAAAAAACCCACTGGTTCAATTTAGGGCCCCCGTTCCATCTACACACACCCTTAAGTGCTAACAGCAGTGAATAAGAAATGTTCTCAGTTCTCTATATCCCAAAAAAATGAATCTGTGATGTGCCCATATAAATTTCCAAACATGCTCCATTTTTTGACAAGGGTCATCATCTTTTTATTTGCTTGCAGGCTTCATTTGAATATATTATGGGTGTAAATAGGAGTCCTTGCTACCTGATTTGCACCTGCAGTAATATCTACATTTAGTATCTACATCATGAAACTTATGGTGGTCTTCCACAATAATAAATAGAGATGTGTTGGAGAACATTGTGTCTCCCTGTAATCATGGAAGTGATTGCAGTATTGATTATACCCAAAGCTTAATACCACATTAAAGTGCAAATATCACTGTTAAACATGTATTTCTGCACAGAGTTGTCCATCCTACTCTGAATCCGAGCTTCGATTCCAGCACTAGAAAGTACTGGTTAGACATTTAACTGGAATGGTCAAGGCAGGGATGATCCTGCCATAAGCAGAGAGGTGGACTAGGTGATCACCTGAGATCCCTTCTAGCTTTATTTTTCTATCATTCTGCGATTGTATCCATAACACAGATCTGCCCCTTTTCAGGTTGCTTCTGCAGGGGAAATGTTAGGGTTATAAAACTACTGTTTTGCCTCTTTCATCACCTGCAATCCCAAAACAGTAGTTTTGTCCAAGGAGAAGGGAATATATTTGTCATCCAGGAATCTTAGCCTAGCAACTGAAACATTCTTAGGGGCTAAGAACAGGCAGCACAAAGTAGAGCAGAAACACAACACTTCTTTATTTTACCCTGGGACTGTGAAACTAAATGCCAACTTTGTCTCTTCAGTGTAGTCCCAGAACTTGGTTCCTCTGTTTATCACCATATATTTATTAAATAACATGAGAAATATATCCCAAGCATGCTTAGCAACAGTGTATTTAACATGTGTGTGAGGAAATACCAGATACAAAAAGCCTTAACAGTTTCATTTGTTTTTAAAGTCAACCTGGTAGGGCTGTGTGTAATTTTAACTAATATGTGCAATATATGTAGTAGCAAAAACTGGAAATCTGTGTGTGAATGGCCATTTGTGGGGACAGTTCCAGAGGAGGTGTAGTGGCATGGTCACACCCCCACTACTTTTCCCATTTTTGCTCAGTGGCACATCCCTTCTCCTCCCATTGCTCCCCTTCCCCACCCACTACTGCCTATGACTGACCTGAAGGTGGGGGGAGCTCCAGAACCGCATCTGCCTTATTTCAGCTGGGTTGTTCAGGGATCTAGGGCTCAACGAGGGACAGCAGCAGCAGCAGTAGCAGTGGTAGTGGGTATGGGAGGTACCTTTTCCCTGAGACCGGTTTTGGGCTGCCAGGGAACACCAGGAGGAACCACTGCCACTGCTTCTGCCACTGCCCAAGCCTGGCTGCCTGCACAGCCTGAGTCGGGAGGGAACAGTGGCAGTGGCAGGCAGGAGAAAGGAGTAAGTGTGGAGGTGCCAAGAAAAGTGGGGTTGGCATTCTTACCTGATTTGGGGCATGGTCTGCCTACACCAGTGGGCAGGAGAGAAGCTGAGAGCAAGGGGTCAGTTACCCCTGCAGTGTCAGTGACTGCTTCCATACCCCTCTGTACATGAATCTGTCTATAATCATTTTCAAAACTTGTTCCAGTATCATATGGAAGTTTCCTGCACACAAATTGGTGAGAGTTTCTAGGATTTTGATATAAATTCACAGAAAATAAATGCAAGACTTATAGTAATGAAATGTAGCAAAGAACATGGAATTTGCATTTATTCATAGGAAGGCTGAGTGGGTTAAGTCACTAACATCAGTCACAGAACTGTAAGGTATAGAGCACACATGTAAATATCTAAACACATCAGGACCACTACAGTATATTTTTTAAATCAGGTGAAACTGCATAGGTTCATGAAGATTTCTTTGAACTGTAGATGTTACTTAGTTGTGCTTTAGAGCTGGTAAACTGTTCTTCTACATGTGTATTTATATTCCTTCCTAAATTGGCAGTGTATAATATTTATGGGCCTGATTCTGCAAATCTTTACTCATATGAGTGATGTCATTGCCATCTGAAAGACATCTAAATTAGTAAGGCTATAACCTAATTCTACTGCGTAGGGCTGTCTATAATCTACTTCTATAATCTATTTATTTAGAGTACTTTAAATAGTCCAAATTAATCTTACTTATAATCTAAAAATCCAGGCTAATGTTAGGATGTCTAACTGAAGTGAGAATAAAAGTGTTACTCCTGATTTACACAAGTAAAAGGGGAGAAGAATTTGGCTTAAACAAAAACATTCAGAAATAATAGCTTAGGGGCAGATCTACAGAACATTTCATTAGATAAAATGTTTCTCAAAGTGACAAAATGCTGTTGGATTTTGTGAGAAGCTGCAGAACCATTGGTACATCTTATAGATCAATGACTCTGTAATGAATTACCTGGAGGCTTATGCAATTCCATCAAGATTTCCACTTTATAATTCCTTTAGACTGAGAATTTAACCGAATGCTTCAGCTTGACAAATGTCTGTAAGTTTAGATTGTTTTAAACATAGCTTTTTCTTCTGCTTTTACATCAACCATCTATAGTATTTAGCTTCTAGCAATAAAAGGGGACTATATTTATGCCAATTTTTCATTCTGTGCTTAAGGATTGATATAATTATTTTTATAAGTTACCTCAATAGGCTTTTGTGGTATGTTACTGTTAATTTTTCCATAGCATTTTGTAGCTTAATTAATTAATAATATAGCAAATGTTAGACCCCTAGAATTTGAACATGGGAAAGGGCTGATTCTACTGCTGAAGATGACCTCTTCTTTATTATTATTTTTCTTAATGTCAAAGTTGCATTTTTCAGAAAATAGAAGTGTATAATGGTAATGCATATCCATGTTTTTATACTGTGGCACATGCACATAGTTTTTTCAATAATATTTTATCAGTGAAAAAAGAAAATGTCTCTCACTGTTGATCTTGTTACTTTGTTCCAGCCATTAAAGATTGCTTCAATGGTTCTTTGTTGTGTGCATCAACTAACAGATGTATTCCGCGCTCTCAGCGTTGTGATGGTATCTCAGACTGCATTGATTTCAATCTTGATGAATCCAGCTGTTCAGGTAGTCAGTTCATCTAATTATTATTTGCAACAGAAGTATATAGTTTTTGTAGTGGAGGAGGATTAAAGCTGCAGACAAAGCACAAATTGAACTGAATTTACCCTGATGAAATTTAGCCTGACTACAAAAGGGTTGGGATGAATGTGGCTTATTAAGATTCACTTATGAAGACGAAAGAAGAAAAATATTTTATCTGATTGGACTGGGAGTATTTCTTGATATATTGCTTGAAAATAAAAGTTTCTTCCTTCAAACTTTTAGGCATGTACTGAGTATAACAATGTGAAAAATTGCGTTTAAATTAATCAAACATTTTGAAGCCAGAGGGTTTGGGTTTTTTAAAGTAAAGCACAATGCATGGGCAGATTGAAGACAGAATATTTGCTTTAGCACAATAAGACTCAGTATTTATTTTTAATACAGTTGAAAAACAATGTATAAATGTAAAAAAAGAAAAAGTGATGTGCCCAACAGAAAATCAGTTACTTCACTACAAAAGTTATTTGAAAACAAGATTGATCTGTCTGTGTGTGTGTGTGTGTGTGCGCGCGCGCGCACGCGTGTGTGTGCGTGTGTGTACAGTCCATTCTGTAACACAGCAATCTTCTTTCCATTGAAAACCACTACAAATGTCTGGGCTAAAATCTCAGATAACATTGACTTCAGGGGAGTTATGCTACCATAGCTAACACTTTTCCCATATAAAACAAGTTTTACTAACCTAACCTAACCTAACCTCAGAAGATAGGCACAAGACAAAATTCTATGCTTAGGAACACAGAACAGAATTGAACCAACTCATAGTTGTTGTATAAAACTAATACATATGAAAAGCAATTATATTTTCCCATGAAAGAGACTAGCTAAACATAAAAGGATGTCAGGTGACAAAAGTAATGCAGTAAATTCTTGTAGTAATAAATAAGTGGGTCTCAGGTAGCCTATCGTTTTAAGTAATTTGAGTAATTTGCTTCCTACATTATCTCCTTGAAAATGTGGGTATCTGCATGGAATAAATTGTTGCTTTTATTTTTATGCTTTCAGGAAACAGTCCATTTAATTTATTTACCTTAGTACCTGTTGCAACAGATGTAAAATGCTTTCCCTTACAGTTCCTAAATATACATACAGCTCATTCCTGCTGCCACTGCCTTTCACACTGGTGGACCTCTGGCTATGTAGGGTTAACACGCATCCAGGTTTTCCCAGACATGTCCTCTTTTTTGACCCCCTGTGCTGCATCCGGGAGGGTTTTTAAAATAAGAATGTATGTCCAGGTTTTCTGGTCTCCCGGGCTGCCTGGGTTCACCAGCTACCTGTGCAGGCTCCAGCAAGCTCCCAGGTGAGAGACAGAGAGAGAGCCTGCGTGCTGTGGGTCAGAAGTGAGGGGCACCAGCAGGGAGTGGGGGGGCAGGGGACCGCTGTTTGGGAGTGAGGGGCACTTGCAGGGCTGGGGTCAATGGCTTCAGAGTGAGGGGCAGCAGCAGGGGGTGGCTTGCCAGTGAGGGGCAACACAATGGGCAGGGCACTGGTGTATCATTGCCCCCCCACCATCATATTCCCCCTGCCCCCCACCTTCCCTCTCC
>NW_017729004.1:45410487-45457051 GCF_001723915.1 Gavialis gangeticus | reverse complement strand
GCCCCCCACCTTCCCTCTCCCCCCCACCCCCATTTGTGACAGGTGTCCTCTTTTTTGGACCTGGAAAATGGTAACCCTATGTATGCTATGCAGAGCCCCATTAAAGTCTTTGAGGTTGCACATGGGCTCTAGAATATGGTGATGCCCAGTCAATTTCAGGATCAAGGCTATATGTTTGTTTTAATTACTTGCTCACCCTCATAAAATTGTAACTTTATTATCATAAAAATGATATTCTGGCTGTTCAGATAGTACCATATGGCTTCTATGGTTATTTTGAGATATATTTTTAAAGTGATGAGCCACTGATATTAACAGGAGTATGTGATTAAGGGTCCAATCTTTGCAGTGTATAAATTTAAGCAAGCTCAGCTTCTTATACATGCATTTAAAGTTATTTGGGTAAACAGTCCTACTGAATTCACTAGATATACAGTAAATAATTTAGGGTGCAGACAGAAGTGACAATTTTTACCTGATCTGGCCGCAGAAAGCAGTTTATAGCTGTGACCAAACACAAGTGCATAGCTGCAAACAGCTTAAAAAATGGTCAGCTGGGTGAAAATCTGACTACCCATCTGACCATTGCATAAGATATTAGATGAAGATGTCACAACTTGTGTCTGTGTAGCTCCCAGTCTGTCTGTTTTCAGAATAGGAGGGGGGAAAGGAAGTAGAGGGAGTTCAGTCTGAGGGGTTTTCAGCGCCCCCTCCCCCTGAGGGTTGGGCAGGTGTTTTGCAGCCCCCTACAATGTGGGGGGCTCCAATTCACCCATCCCACCCTTCAGCACCAGCTGGGGAGCCCCAAGAATGAGCTTCCTGCACTGCCTTTCCCCCTTTCCATTCTGAAAACAGGGAGGACTGGCAGAAAGCCCTGGCCCTTGTTATGGGAACCTGGCTGCAGGCACCCAAACAAAGCTAGATTTCCCTTCCCCCTTGAACCAACAGTGAACTTCTGTTTGGTCTGGGGTAACATAACTCAGCACACTTTGCAAAAATCATTCGGACTTACACCTGGGACCTGCACTTCTGTCTGCACCCTTTGACCTTGATCTAGTGATTCTCAAACAGGTTGCTGCAGCATCCCAGAGTGCCTTATGAGCCTTTCAAGGGTGCCACAGAGTGCTTAGCACTGTTAGATTTGCAACATGATTCACAAGATAAACCAAGAGATTTCAAATAGGAATCCATATTGTTAAAAAGATTCTGACCTGTTGAGATCTTTCTGAGTTCTTTGCAGCAGAATTGCTCTATTATTTCTCTTTATTCAAAAAAATTGAAAACTAAGAGCTGGCATATTCCAAGGGGTGCCCTGAGTCTGAAAAAAGTTGAGAACAACTGCCTTAGTTGCCTAATTTTATTCCTGTAAGTAGTCCCATTACAGTTAATGAGATTTATCCCCTATATAACGCACTCATGCACCAAAATGTCGCAAGATCAGGACATAAATTGTTCAATTGTGATAGATTAGGTCATGGCTGTAAATCCCAGCAGACTTTCTGAATAGTTTAAAGGGATGAAATGCAGAGGTTCCCAAACTTTTTCTTATTGTGTATCCCTTTCCAGATTTACCAGCTGCCTCAGTACCCCTACCAGCATATTTTAACCTCTTAAATGCCAATTGTTATTGTAATGAAAATTAAATCCACCATTACAGAATTTATCCTGCATACCCCCTAGAAATGTCTTGCATGCCTCCAGATGTACACATATCACAATCTGGGAACCCCTAATGTAGTGCCTTGCTGTAATGTAGGAGACTATTTAGTGGTAAAAAAATCCTGAAGAAAGCTCAACCATTATTAATCCTAACTGGAAATCTAGTAACAAACACTTACAGGAATTCTCTTCTGTCTTTAAAAAAGCTTAGGGTTGTCTTTTTAGTTTTTGAGACTTCCTTGGTAGACAGATACTTTATTAAAGTCAAAACTTTTAATGACAAAATGTTTGTGAACTTTGGATGACCTCATGCGCATGAGATACCCATGTGTCACAAGTCTGTAAGACCACATGGTGGGCTGTATCTTTCTTCTTAAACTTCTTACTCTTTTAAAATTAATTTCTCGTGGGTTTTCTATGTCCATACCTCTGAGAAATCATTAGTGAGAAGGCTGGTCACACAGCAGATGGTAAGCATCTGGTTTTCTCCCTCCCCCCTACTTTTAAACTACTAATAAGAATATCAGAGTTAGGCACTATATAAACTCAAGTTCAACACTCTTAGCTGATTCTTTTAACTGTTATATAGCATTAGGATATTCATATTGTTTACTGGAAGTTCTAGTGAATAATTCCATTATTGGAATCATTTAAGTCTGATCTGAGAAAATATTAAGGTCCTGGTTCAGCAGAGTACATGAGTAATCCATTGACTTCAGTGGGAATACTATGATTAGGTCAAGCATGTGACCAAGCATAGAATCTTCAGAAGCGCTCAGTACTCAAAATGACAGATGTCCTCACTAACAGCTGGGGTTATTCACATCTCTGAAAATTAAACTGTAGATGATCCAGCATAGGAAAAAAAAATCTCATATTGGCAGGGACAATTTCTGTGTGTTCCTTAATCTAATAATGGTTGTTTACTTTCATGTTTTTAGATTGTCCTGATGGCTATTGCAAAAATGGAGGAACCTGTATCATCAAAGAAGTTATTCCTTTATGCCAGTAAGGTTCACATTTATTCTTTTGTGGGAGAATTTATTTTGTTCCTTATGGATAGAAATGACAGTCAATGGCAATGCGTTTTTGAACAGTAAACACACTACGTGCTAGTGCTATTTTCATGTACAGTAGCTGAGTGAACAAGAGAACAACATATACATAAGACTCTTTTGAGAGGAATATTAGCCATCAACTAGAATTTTCTGTGACTTTCATCTGTCTTGCATTAGAGGTGGGATAGCCTGTTTTTCCAAAACCTGATGTTTCCTTTCTCATATTGCAGCATTGTCTCATCAGCATTTAAAAAAACATGATGCTATGAAAAATGATATCTTAATTTGCAGTAGACACATTGTGCTTCTCAAGCAAGATTTACAACAGACCACTGTTTCCAGCTCTGCATGAAATCCCTGGTATAATGTTTCTTTTAATACATAGTGCAGCAGCTGCTTTTACACTTATGGCAAGCAAAGTGTTAAGTGTAATTTTGCAGTGTTGCTGTTTTACAATGCAGTGTTGCAATATTGCCTGGTAAAGCACAAATAAGGAATATATTATAATCTGGCATTTTAAAAAGTCGTAAGAAAAAGCATCTGAATTCCTGAGGTGCACCTCTGTGAGCATGAAACCCTGTTTTTCCCCCACTTAAAGAGATACGCCACGTCTCTGTAAGCAGGAAAAGCTGGGCAGACATTCCCAGGCTTGAGGGACCTCATGCTGCATGGGAATGCTCAGGGCATGCAGGGCTGAGACTCTCAAGTCCTGGGAGTGCCTGACCCAGGTAGCTAGAGACTGCTCTGGGATGCCCATGCTCTCCTGCCATAAAGCTAATAGGTATCCTCTTTGAAGATGAAACACACATTATTACTTGTCTTTGTGGTGCAATAAAAGGTATGGACATCTGTTTGCTTTCACTTTGTGCTGTAATAAAAATTGTGGATGCACGAAGTCGACGTCTGTTTTTAGCCAAAGATGCAAACAGTATTTGGAAGTTTTATACCAAATAAGAGCAAAAAACTTATAGAAAAGGGATCGGACCAAACAGAAAAAAACGACAATTTAAAAAAAAAACTTCAGGAAAGTTTAGAAGGGATGGGAAAAAGGATTCAACTTCCAAAGACGCTATGTTTTAGAGGTCACATATTTTAGGGGTGAAGTGAGAATTGCCAAAAAATCAAACTAAGTTAGATTTTAAAAAGTAAACTAAAACAAATGGCAAAAAACTCTTCAGCTATACTATGTGACAAGAAAAGAAGTAGAACTTCTATGCTGTGAGGAAAGAGTAGAAATCAAAGGTAAATTGAATATGACCCAATATCTAAATGTATGTTTTATCTGTTTTCAGCAAGGACAATAATGTTGATCATGGGGGGAATAGAATAATGGCTAATGGGATTGAGAATTTGAAATGAAAAGCATCACAAACAAAGTAGAAGCAAAACTGAAAATTCTGAATGCACTTAAGTCATAGGGGAGGAGGGGAATATTTTTTTCCATTCCAGAATACCAAAAAACAAACAAACTGGTAAATCAAATTGTCAGTTCAGTAGCGTGGGATTTTAATAATCAAGCAAATTGAGCATGGTACCATATGAGTAGATTATAATACAAGTAATAACTATGTTTAATATGGAAGGAGGGAATGCTCTCCAGGTACCTACAAATCTGTTAGTTTGACATCAATAGCATGCAAACCTTTAGAACAGTTTTTGAAGAAAAGATAAAGATGTGGAGGTAAATAGAAAGTTTCATAAAATGTAACACGAATATACCAGAAATAAATTGTGTCAGACTAGTTAATATAATTCTTTGATCAGATAATTGATTTTCCAGAAAAGGGAAATTTTGTAACTGTCATCTATCTCATCTTCATTAAAACATTTGATACAATGGAAAATTATTGGTTGAACTGAGAGAGCTTGGGAATCAGTTCAAGAACTAAAGGTGGATAAGAAACTGACTACAGGAAATATAACAATAGTTTGTGTTGACGGGGGAACTATTAGATTGGGATTTCAGAGGTTACTAGTGGAAGTTCTCAAGAACTGGTCTGGCAACCAACCTTGCTGACTTCCATTATCTAGGCACAAAAAGTAGGAAATGGTAAAAGAAGAGGAACACCTGGGAGCTTTGGAAAACCACAGGTGTCCCCAACCATGAGCCCCCAATGTGATGTGGCCTTGGAAAAGGCAAATATGATGGTGGAACACATTACACAATGTACCATATTTACTCAAATCTAAGATGACCCTGAACTTGAGACAGTCCCCAATAATTAGATTTTTTATGTGGACAAAATGATAAATTTGTTATAATTTTCCAAGTACAGAATCTAATAATAGGGCAGTCACCTTTAATTCCCTCCCCCCACCCCCATTACTGAAGAGGAGCAAGCGGTAGGAGGCAGCTGGTTTGGGCAGGTGAAGCAACTTGCCCCCTGCTTGTACCTGCCCCTCTACTCCCCCCTCCTGCAGACTTGGGACCCCCTTCCTCCTCTGTCTCTGCTCTCCCTCCTGCTCCACACCCCCAGTGTCTTCTCCCTGCTTCCCCCTCCTTTCCCAAGACTCTTTTCCCTGATCCTGCCTCCTCTTCAGACTCTGTCCCCACCTACTCTTCCTCCCCCAGCCTCTGCTTCCACCCCTCACCCAGCCCCTGATACTCCTTCCTCCACCCTTACCCTTGCTCTGTGCTGGTAGGCCCTGTTCCCTGTTCTAGCCTGGGCATGGGAGCCCAAGGGCACTGAGCCCCAGCCCAGTCCCATAAAAGCTATGTGGGTTTCATGCCACTGCTGTGAGACTGGGCTGGGGCCATACTCAGTGCCTCAGGCTGCTGTGTGGATGTATCCTGCTTGTGTAGACCAAGGGTAAGTGGGGGGAGAGGGAAGGAAGAGGAGGAGGAGGCGGGGAAGCAGAGATGAGGATGCAGAAGCAGTTGCAGGGGAGGGGGGCAGGCAGCAGCTGTGATTACAGCCCTGGCCCCTAGGTACAGGCTAGGGTCCGAGCCACAGCAGCTGCTCCCCCTAACCCCCACCCCACCATCATACTCAGTTCTAAGATGAGGAGCTTTTTTACCTATGTTAAATGGAGAACAAACCGACATCTTAAAACTGAGTAAATATGGTATTTCCAGTGGAGATAGGAAGCATTAATGCCCTTTTACTTAGATGATCTGGGAAATGGAGAACCTAAGTTACATTAATGTCTTGGCTTTTTAATCTATCAAAACAAAGGTGGGTGGTAGGAGTGATACAGTTTGTTGTCTAAAAATATATTGTGGGAGATAAACACTGGAAAGGGGAAAAACTGTTTAAGCTAAAAGACAATATTTACCCAAGAATTAATGATATAAATAGACTACAAATAAATTTATGGTGGAAATTAGGTTTTTAATCATCTATGGAAAAAGGTTGTTCAATTGCCTTCTAATAGGAGTAGCAGGGACAAACCCTGATTTTGAGATTGAGCTTGCTAGGTATTTTTAAAAGACTATTTGACATGGTTCCTGTGATAGGAGAGAGCTAGACTGTTACACAAGAGATACCATCTAGTCTCTACATTCAGTGTTTAATTTATGTCTTTCTTCTCTCTCTTTGTAGTAATCGGTTTAAGTGTAATTCTAATTATTTCTTGTCACATGATAATTGATTAATCACCGCTGCGTGTAATATGACAGGATGTCTAATTTAAATTAAGAAAATACCCTTAGCTCTCCTTGGTGATCATTTATTAGTATTTGTTTTGCCAGTTCTGGTGTCTCCTCATGTCTTTTGTTACTAGTAAAGGTAATATGCATGAAAAATTGCTGAAATTTACAAAGAATTTACAGTGACCCCTCTGTCTCAAATTATAATGATATTAAATACTGCATTAACATTGAATAATGGGTGCCCTTGTATGACTAGTTGAAGAAGTGTAAGGGTGCTATTACAGGTTACCTTTAAAACATTTGAAATCTGTAGAATTTTATGCCATCATAAAGTTAGAACAGTTTCAGAGCAGTCACAGGTTAATACCTAATTATGTCTCAGACCTGCACAATTCTGACTTGCCATTAAAGGGCCTGGCTAGCAGGGAGTAGGAGAGCATGGAGGAGGATGGCATGTCACTCAGTGGTGGAAGAACCACAATGTGGCTTCCTCGACTCCCCAGCTAGTAGAAGCCAGCCAGAGCTGAGGGTGGAAGGGGAATAGTCTTGGAAAAAAAAACTCTTTGAAGTGAAGTAAAGATCAGGGCAGAAATAAAGAGAAAGGAGTGACAAAGAAGTTTTTTGTTTGTTTTTGTTTTTTGGGGGGTGGGATGGTTAAAGGACCAAAATCTTGCATGCATTTCACTGAATTGGGATTGGGTTAGTGGATTGGTTGGGTTACTATTCACACTAGGGCAAAGCTGAGACCCAGTAGGCTGACTGCTTGCATGCCAGAATATGGGGAGAGCTGAGACGCAGCTGAAAATGTTTTTCATAGATTCATAGATTTAGGGTCGGAAGGGACCTAGTAGATCTTCTAGCCCGATCCCCCGCCAGGGCGGGAGAACAACAAAACCCCAAAACAAGAAACGGGACTCAAATGAGTCCAGCCAGGTAGGCATCCAGCCTCTTCTTAAAGATGTTTTCTGTTCTCTGACTCATTATTTTCACAGAGGTCGGTAGTAGGATTGACACCTAGATTGACACCCTTTAACAGGTGAATGCTTCTGTTTTAAGTATCTTCATAACAGTTTAGAGGTAACCTGTAACACCACTGTGGGCACTTCTACACAAGATGTTTACTGCAGTTAACTTATTAGTTGCACAGTAAATGTCTCAGCATCTACATGCGTACCCCTTATTAGGTTGGAGTAAACTCATTTATTCCAAGTAATATGCTGCTGGGGAGTAAAACACTGCAGCCATGCATGTGTAGACACTGGAGGGGCTGGCTGGGGCATGAGGGTGCTTCAGTGTGGGAGCTGTCTGGTGGCTAGTCCTGCACTGAAGCTGCCTTGTGCCCCAGCCAGCCCCTCCACAGCACATTGAGCCAAGGGGAGCAGCCCCAGGCTGGCTAACCTCCCAGGCCCCTCCCAGCCAGGGGTGCTCCCCTTGGCTCAACATGCTGTGGAGGGGCTGGCTGGGGCATAAGGCAGCTTCCACTAGCCAGTGGGCAGCCCCCACACTGACCTCCCAGGCCCCTCCCAGCCAGGGCTGCTGTACCCTCGTTCAACATGCTGCACATGAATAAATGGCAGAGCTTATTTCTCTGGAGTTTTTCTCCTTGGCACATGTTCAAGTGGCATGGTTTAACACGCATAGTTTAACATTCAACACATGCGGTTTGTGGCACCGCAATGCCACAAACCTCATGTTCCTGCACATCTGGATCTGGCCTGTAAGTGTAAAGGAGCAGTGCAAAGCAGGATGTCTTCCAAAACTCTGAAAAGCAATAGCTCTTTACTTATCATAAGTGAGATTTTCTGGGTTTTTAGTGTACAGTGAAACTAGGATGACTACTTGGCAAAAACAATCAAGTCTGTTAAGCAGAATTCAAGTTCAAGGTGACTTTTAGCAGCTTGTTTCCGTTCCTTCTCATGGCTGTATGTCAGAGGAGAATCAAGCTTACTGTAGTGCACTTTTCTAAAGAGGTTTGAATCCAACGTCCATTTGACATGTTCAGAGCTGAAGTATCAAACTACAGCTGTCTGCATCTTTTCATTAAATACCTGTGGGTGGCCAAGAAGGTTGTTAGGAATAAGGAGGGTGAATTCTTCAGCCCTTTGGATGCAAATAACAAGGGAGGCAAGGGAGAAAAATCATGTAGTAGGCACAAATCTAGGTCAGATTTCACCATCTGTTTGACATCTGGAGCACAGTCTTGCCAGATGAAGATCCAGTCCTTTAATATATATTGTTGAGTGTAAATTTGTCAGCTGTTAAATCATGTACTTTAATTAGCGTTTACTAAGCATCTAGTCATTGCATCTATGACCAATTATAGCAGGATACTTCTGGGATGCAGTTACTGACAATGTTTTCTCTGGCCAGGTTTACAATGCAATGTGGAGCATTGCAAATATGATGGTTTTGGCTTCCCCTTGGCTCGTGCATGAAACGCAAGTTGGTGTTGAACATATTGCTCTAAAGTACCATACCATTCCTACTTGTTCTCACCAAATTCCTCTCTAGTGGATGTGCAACTGAATGCCTAAATTATCTACTTTCACCCATGTTTGCATTTGTAAATCATTTAATGCAAACAGAAATGACAATAATTTTTTGCACATGCATTTACCTAGTTTGCATGCACAATTGAGTTAACAGCCTATGCAAATTCAATAACTAATTATGCATACCTTTTGTGTGCACAATGACATATCTAATTTCTTTTAAAACAGGCTTCAAATCACTGGAAATATTTTGGACAGAAATGTTGAGGATAACATGCACTACAAAATTTAGTTGTTATGAAACTCTGACATTTGTAATTTTAAGTGGCTAAACCACTGTCTAGGTGTCAAAATGAAAGGTGGTAGCAAGAGAAACATTTCTCACCAGACTGATTATACACAGTTTTAAGCCTAACACTACCTAGACAGGATTTATAGTATACCACATTCACATTTGGTATATATCACTGTTCCTGTATAATAATGAATTAATTACGCTACCTGCTTTTCCATCTATATACTAAATAGATAGCAAATCAAATTTAGGAGCAAGTACATCTGTCCATTCTAAAAGAGAACAAAGGGCACACTTTTATTAGTTCCTGAATTTTAAGAATAGACTCTAGTGGTAAGTAGAAAATGCAATTACATTAGCTGCCCAGTAGTTTAACAAATGTGTTACACGTTAGAAATGTATCTTCACTAAACATAGTTTTACAATTACACATAATATGTACACACCCAAATTATGCAGCTAAGAATCTTGATGAAAATATTTTATGCAGACAATTAATTGAGGGCTTCCTTTTTTTTTCAAAAAGTTATTATTGTCCAAACTATAGAAATCATCCTTTTATTTTCTTTTGCTTAGTAGAAATGGGCAACATGGCTTTTCCTGCTTTATCTTACAGAGAAAAACTAAGTTTTTACAATATTGTAATTGATTCAGAAGAACTTTCTTACTATTTCTTCATAGACATACTACAGGCTCTCTATCTGATCCTAAACTTTCTCTCACCTGTCTTTCTCAAGTTTTTACAATATTGTAATTGATTCAGAAGAACTTTCTTACTATTTCTTCATAGATGTACTACAGGCTCTCTATCTGATCCTAAACTTTCTCTCTCCTGTCTTTCTCAACTTTAAGAGTAGCTTTTTAGAAAAATCTCATATGTTCTATTTTAATGAACATCCAAAGTGTTTTGGGGAGTGGAGTTGTTTGTTTTGTTTTTGCCTGTAGCACAATAGTATTTAGTATAGTTGTATGAGCATAACTTTTTTAGTAGCTGAAACATCTTCTCAGCATTAGATTTGGTATCCAAATGTCTAAATACTTTAATATGGAAAGATTTTTAGAAATCCTTGCACCTCAAAAAATTCTGAATAATGTAGTTGTAAGTTTGCATTTTGATTACTAGATAAAATATAAGAAATACACAGTTGTTACATGATCATATGCTGAATACTGACACACAGGCTAGGGACAGACATTCAAAAAGCCTGAATTGATTCAATCTTTGTAAGTTAGTCTAACCTGCAAAGTTTGAACCGATTTGTAGGTGGATAGACATTCCCTTTTCATTCCCTTTTTGTTCCAGTGAAATTGGAGACCCACGCAGACACCTCTCAGCATTACCTGGGAAGGGCAGGGGGGAGGGAGGAGGCAAGGCATGGCCATATGCCAGGTCCCTGCACTGCGGTCCTTGCTGTGGGGGAGGTGTAGGAGGGGGAATCCCTGCTTGCACAGCCACTGGCGGGGTGGGGGGGAAGCCTGGCAGCCACTGCAGTCCCTCAACCAGCTGAAGCAGTGATAGTGCTCTGGCTAGGAAGGAGAGAGGCAGGGCCAGCCCTGCTCTGCTTCAGCAAACAGCCCCACCCAGACCAGAGAGTATGCTGGGATGCTGGGAGACTCTGGTTTAACTTAAACCAGGAAGGGGTCTGGGACAAACATTGCATAAACCAGTTTGACCCAAATTAGTTAAGCCTGGTATTACATTCAACCAGGTTTATCTCAAACTGGTTTCAGCCATTTTCAAATTGGTTTATGTGCACTGAACATCTGTTCTGTTACAGGTTTAAACCAGTTTCTGATCACTTAAACCAGTTTATGTGTAATTTCTGTTCCTAGCCACAAGGGTCAAAATTCGTTGACAATAATGTAAATGTTATGTATATTGGTATAATTTGCACGTTTCCACAAAAATAGTGGGGAATTAGGAGAAGCCACAACCAGTTGAAGAAGGTACATAAATCGGGACCTCCCACACTAGATTGATTGTTTGTATCAGAGAACACAGGAGTAGGAATTAGGAGACCCAGGTTGGCAGCCAGAGCTTCCGTGGAAGGAAGCTCTGCCCATACCATCCCATAGTTAGATGGCAGGGGCTCCAGCAGAGGAGGGCTTTCACCATACTGCACTGCAGCTGGGTGGTGGAAAGAAGCAGGGGTGGCATCTGGATCCAAGTGCCCATCTTTCTCCAACCTGAGCTGGGTTGTTCCAATCCCTGTTCTATATTTAGGACCTGAACATAACATGTTAAACTGATGGCAAGGTTCTTTGAGCACATGTGATATCTTTTATTAGACCAACTGAGTAGTTGGAAAAAAAGGGTCTTGGCAAGCTTTCAGGTGTAGTCAACCTTCTTCAGGCATAGGGAGTCTCTGCTTTATGAGGCTCCAAGGAATATTTCTAAGACTCAAAACAGCAGAGAACTCCCTATGCCTGAAGAAGGGTGACTGAGCCTGAAAGCTTGCCAAGAACTTTTTTCCAACTACTCAGTTGGTCTAATAAAAGATATCACATCTACTCAAAGAACCTTGCCTGCATATGCCCTTAGAACAACACGGCTACAACCAAAAACCCACCATGTTAAACTTATGGAAGTCACTCTAGTGTCAGGAATGAACAGGCAACTAGTTTTCCTAGAGTAGCTATGGCAGTAGGCCTTGACACTAGGCATTAACCTCAGGGTCTTCTCCATAATATAGAGAATCAAATCAGGAGACCCTGTAATCTCTCCATTAATCAGAAGCCTCTGATTTGATTCGGAGAGATTTGATGATTCAGACATAGACACAGCTTTATGTTTTTTCTACACTTCTCGGTTCACCGCTGAGCATGGTGGGGGAGGAAGTGGGGGGGGGACCAGGCATTCCTGTGGAACTCTCCATCTGTCCTATCATCTCAGCATTCATGAGCCATGCCTGGTACCTCGAGGTAAGTAGAAAAAACATATAAAGCTGTGTCTATGGCTGAATCGCTGATTCTCTGAATCGGAATCGGATATTCAGATTCCACCAAATTGAATCAGGACAGTGATCTGAATCAGTAAATCGCATCACTGTCCCCTGAATTGCGCTGAATGCAAATCTGAATCAAATATGGCCCACTTTGCGCATCCCTAATAGAGAGAATATTTCTTGTGCTCTCTTTGTAAAGTATTCTGAGATCTTTGGATGAACATTCCATATAATATAATCACAAAATATTATTTTAGAAAAAAATATATTGAATAATATTTAAAATGCTCAGTCATCAACATAAGAAAAACATGCAAACAATACAAATATCATTTATATCAGTGATATAATCATATGGATATGTTTCAGTAAATAACATGAAAAATACTTGCAAACAGTTTCTGCAAATATATTTGCTTTTCCCTCTAAAAATACTATGTGGCTAACTAAGAAAAAGCGTGAGTGAAAAAAATCTATGTGAAATATATGAATGCTAATGTTGGTACGCACAGAGGTTAAATGAACAAAGACAGAAGAGCTACTCTAAATTTTTTCCTCAAAAATATTATTGAATAATTATCAAAATGTATTGAATGTGTGGGACTTGATGCTAAAAGTAGACAAGATCTGAGAACTGTTTTTGCATAGATGGAATCATTAATGAACTCCAGGTCTTGCTTGATGGATGGCTCTTAGACTTCTATCAAAGAATAGCACTATTGTTAGCTGATTTTTTTTTTCCCTGAACAACCATGAAGGAAGCTGCACCTCTTTGAAAATTAGTCTGTAAGCTAAATTGTCAGTTGGTCAGTGGGTACTTTAGAGCAGAAGGCCTTATAATTCTAAGCAATCAAGGAGCCAAGAATGACAGACAGTCTATCTCAAGAGATTTCTGATCAATTGGATTTTTATATTCTTTTACTTTTTCTTCAAACATGCTTTGGGGATTTATATTAGTTGCCCAAACTATATCATTTACATCACCTTTTGAAGTGATGTTTTCATGAAAAGCTGACAAATTGATGTAAGATACAAGGAAGTCACTTTCAAAACATTATTGGCCAGAAATCCAATCTAAGACATTAAATGCCTTAATTTAGCTACTGTTAGATAAAATACTAGAGAGAGTATACAATTGTATATACATTATTAGATATTTGGGCCCATACTAACACCATTGCTCTATTTCAATATCTAGGATTTTGTACAAAAATCAGGGCTTTGAAACCTGTGTTCCTTTTTAACAGCAGAAACAATTCCACTCTATTTAGGACTGGGGGTTGAGGGGGAAAAAGTACACATTCTAAATGACAATTTGGCTCCCATGGCCAGGAGGACAGGGAGGTGTGTGTATGGCAGGGAGGAGCTGGGCTGTCTGTACTGCAAGGAAGGCAGGCTGCCTGTGCAGCATGTACAGCTGGGGGGGTTGTGCAGCATGCATGCAGCAAGCAGATCCCAAGTCTGCAACTTACACCTCATGTGAGCTTAGGGACTGTGTTCCGCTTGGTGTGTGGCCTCTAGCGGCCCAGAAGCTGGGCAGCCTTGATATACAGGGAAGAATGCATATGTGATTGTGGATTTTCATATTGGAACTTCCATACCAGTCATCTTTCCTGTATTGTCTTCCCGGATTCTGGTAAAATTGAGGACCTACAGCCTCAACAATCGTACAGTCTGTTGGCTGGGGAACAGGCTCTATGGTTGGGCCCAGAGAGTGATAGTCGATGGAACTGAGTCAACATGGTGCATGGTGACCAGTGGCATCCCCCAGGGTTCAGTACTCAGACCAGTACCCTTTAATATATCCATAAATTGTCCATATTCAGGTGTCAGAAACAGACTGGCTAAGTTCGCAGATGACACCAAATTGTGGGGAAATGCAGTCACGCTGGAGGATAGGCTGGGGATTCAGGCCAACCAAGGGGATTCTGGACAGGCTCACAAGGTGGGCAGATCAAAACGTGATGACATTAAACATAAAGAAATGCAGGATGCTCCAGCTCAGGAGAAAGAACCCACATCATACTTATAGGCTTGGCAGTGCAACACTAACTAGCACCATGACCAAAAGAAACTTGGGGGTCATGATTGACTACAAGATGGACATGAGCCACCAATGCAATGCCATAGCCGGCAAAGCAAATAAAATGCTTGCTTGCATCTACAAATGCATCTCAAGCAAAACCCAAGAAGTCATCCTCCCACTTTACTCAGCCTTGTACCGCATCAAATTCTGGGCTCCACACTTTAAAAAGGATGTGGAGAAGCTTGAGAGAGTGGAGAGGAGAGCCGTGCACATGATTAGAGGTAAAGAGAGCAGGTCCTATGAGGAGAGGCTGAGAGGCATGGGACTCTTCAGCCTGGAGAAGAGAAGGCTCAGGGGGGACTTGGTCACAGTCTATAAGGGGTGTGCCTCAGGAACTGGGAGAACATCTGTTCACCTTGGCACTCCAAGGGAAGACAAGGTCTAATGGTCACAAACTGCTGGAAGACCATTTTAGACTGGACATAAGGAAAAACATCTTTACCATCTGAGTCTCCAGAGTCTGCAATAGACTCTCCACAGAAGTGGTGCAAGCACCTGCTCTGGATGCACACCTTGCTGGGGTCATCTGACCCCAGCTGACTTACAGCCCTTTAGGCAGGGGGCTGGACCTGATGATTTCGTGAGGTTCCTTCCAACCGTAATGTCTATGAAATCTATTAAATCGATGAAGTGAGGGTGGTAGTATAGAAGTATAACAGTTGGTTTTAAAAATTAAAATCAAAGGAACTGTTGGATCATTATGGCTGTTGCTATATAAAACTAGCATGACTGGATATTCCTATATCAGAAAAGTGCCGTATTTGGAAACATCTAGCTCACGCTGAAGTGGTTCAGTTGTAAAACATAGAATCTGGAGGGTGAGCGGGCATTTGAGAAGAAAGTCTGTGAGCTTTGTTCTAGCCGTGATTGGAGCTCTATTTAACCAAGTGGTAAGTCTGCCATAAATAAGTAGATTAGAATGTCAATGATCTGAAAAAAATTGTAAATATCACTGATGCTTGTAAGACCACAGTGATATATATATGGAATTAAATAGGTTAAACACTGACATTTCAGCACAGCAAGAAACATACCTGGCCTTGGAGAAAATTACTACACATTCTTCTGGCAAGGAAAAGCTCCTAAAGATACACGTGAACATGGTATAGACTTTGCTGCTAAAAACAATCTTCTCAAAACAATGGGGAATTCATTAAATGGTTCTGCAAAGATCCTCACACTTCACCTTTATACTTTAGAAGACAGTCACCTAAGTGAGTACCTACTCTCCAACGCTACTCTTCTGCTGAGTTTAAAGACAAGTTTTATGAAGAATTGGCTAGTGTTACCAGTATGGTTCCCAGCACTGAGAACTAATATCTCCTGGGGGACTTCAATACCAGAGTCGGTAATGACAGTGAATCCTGGCCAGTTTGCCTGGACTAATATAACATGGGAAACATGAATGATAATAGATAAAGGCTTCTGGAGTCCTGCTCCTATCATAACTTTTGCATCACAAACTTGTTCTTTCGGACAAAGCCATGCCATAAGGTGTTACAGAGGTCCCCAAGATCTAACCACTGGCACCAGTTAGAGCTCATCATCATTCACCATCTAATCTCAATAATGTCCTCCTTACTTGTAGCTTTGAAAGTGCTGATTGTGACACTGATCACTCACTTGTGGTCACTAAGATCAAACTGAAACCAAAGAACATCTCGCTCTAAGTATCAGTGTTTGCCATACATTAACATCACCAATACATCTGATCATCAGAAAACCTGGAAGAGACTGCTGCAGAGCTGTCTTTGTGTGAGACTACAGAAGAGAAGTGGGGAAGCCTCAAAAAATCATCTATATCACTGCTAACTATATTCGTCAGACAGGTTAAAAGGAGACCCCTCTATATCACCTTCAGTGACTTCACCTAGGCCTTTGACCTTGTCAGTAGAAAAGGCCTCCCCTAACTATTGGAAAAGATTTGCTGTCCACCAAAACTCTTCAGAATAATCTTTTTCTATGACAGAATGGGCTCATCCAGACAAGTGCCGACATTTGGTTCTCTGGGGACAAGTAGCAGTGACACACCTGGCACTGCAGCTACTTTGGCACACAGCAAGTTACATCAGGGGCAGTAGGGAAAGCTGGGGCCAGCACTGTGCCAGCCCCAGAAGCCTCACCTGGGGTTCTGGGGGCCTCCCAGGGCTGCAGCTGCAGTGATCCTGTGAGGCAGAGCCTGGCCGGCAGCCACAGCATAGCTCCAGGTTGCCCAGCTCCGCTTTTCAGCAGTGCACACTGCCTGAGCATGCGCTGCTCTGTTTTGTTTTTCTGCAGATTTTTTTGACCCCTGTATATCCAGGAGTCAAAAAAACCCACAGAGAAAAAAAACAAAACAGAGCAGTGCACACATGGGCAGCACATCCTTGCAGTGCAGAGAACACCGAACATCTTCCCTGAAGATCAGGGAAATGAAAGGATGCCAGACTGGAATAGATCAGTGAGTGAGAGAAAAATAGATCAATGCAATTTACTAAAGAAAAGTTATGGAGCAGTATCTTAAAAAATAGCCAGTACCGAGACTTTGCTTATGGTGGCTGAAGGACAACAATAAGTTTGAAGACACATATGCAAATCTTCATAGGTAGCAGAGAAAAGTTCATTTTGTTATGTTTCTGTCACCTTCATACTATCTGCAAAGTTATATCAAGACAAATGCAAGTTGATTTTTCCTGACTTCAGTACATTTTTAGTTGGAACATAGGCTAGATATTTCACTGCCATAGTATAAATGAGAATGAAGCAACCAGGTGTGAAAAAATATACAGTACTGATAGAAATGTACCTATGAAGACTTGCAATCTTATAGAAAACTCCTTGCTAAGCTTCCTGTTAAAAAAAAATCTATATCTCGTGTATTATTTTCCATTTTCTCTTTGCTTTGTGTTTTTATTAAGAAAATGTGCATGAAAGGAGGATACTTGCTCCAGGGGGATTAATCTTGTCCTATTGTGTTTCTTTCCTGAAATCATAATGCCGCTTCTAACATCATAATCATCTCCACAACAACCAATGATGATGTCACAAACAGAATTATGTCTGCAGGTGAATAATAAGCATCAGAAGAAAATGAACCCTTCAGGAATAATGTCTCATTTTCGTATTATAAAAATAACAGTAGGAAGAAATACAGGAAAATACCATATAAAAAAACACAAACAAGATTGCCCCTCAATATAGTTTTGCAAATTTTCAGTTGCTCTTTAAGATCAGTTGGTACAATGAGTGAATAATACAACTTTTTTTCCTTAAGTGTTTGTTATAATAATCCATTTTCTTTGGTCGTGTTCACTCTTTTTGTGTTCACTTTCAGAGTGATCACATTTTTTCACCTTCAAGCTTGTATATTTTAAACTTGCACATTCACATACCCAAGGTTTGTTTCTCTCTGTCCTTCCTCTCTGAGAGAAGATGAGTACCAGGGAACTACAAATCAAAGGTTCACATGTGTAACTGAGGGGCAGTGCCTTTGGTTGCATATTTCTGTGAGCTGGCAATTACCTTTCAGGATGTTGTGCATCAGTACTAGCCATCTCATCAGCTCCCAGTTGGTATTGTTGGCCTGTAGATATGAAAACTGCTTTGAGAAGCTGAGGATGTCACTGGCCTAACTGGACAAATCAGACTAGTGTGTTTGGATCAATAGACTTGATCTGTGTGCTCCTAAGCTTGGACAGGTCAGTAGCATAACAGAGTAGGAGGGGCAACTGGGGCACCAACCTTCGGGGAGAAGCGTAAGGACCTGAAAATAGCAGCAGCTATGTTTCCAGGCTGGCAGGTGCTGTTCTACTGGTAGTGCAGCCAATGCCACTGCACTGGGCAGTGCTGCCACCCAGAGCACATAGTCTCCCTACTCTGATATACAGGCCCACTCTCTAGGTGCAGATAGATACTCTCTGATACTTTTTCTTAGAAGTAAGAAAAACCAGTCATGAGACCAATCACCATCTGTCTCTTCTGTCATATAAGTACATCATTTTCCAAACCAAAACCTAGCGGCTTATAGTTTAGCCCTTCACCAATTTGTGACTGTTGAAGCTGGTTTTGCAATAGCATTCAGCTTCTCTGGTATATTGTTGTATCTCAGTTCCATGCCCATCCAATGTGTCAGACAAAGACATGGTACAGATAAGGCTAACCAGGAGTTTATCAATGATTTGGCCCTTAGGTCGGGACCACAGCTTACAACCCATTGGGTCTTTGGGCCCACAATTTCTTATTGCTGCTTCAGCAACACTGAGCAAAGGCTGCACCAAGATCATCTGAAGCAGCTGCTGGTGATTGGTGCACATTTGGCAAAACACAGACTGGATCAAATGGCTGTGGAATCAGTGCCCTTGGTAAAATATGAACTAGGTCAGACCTTTGTGAGCCATATTCAACCCATGGGTCATAGGTTGCTGACTCCTGCCCTAGGTCATATTCCCAGAGGTGCCCCATTCTCTGCTCATTGCTATGGCAACATAACATCTGGTGTTGTTGCACCCACTAAGTGCTATTCACTTGAAATATTTTATAGGAAGTGCAATGCTGCCTAAAAAAGACCAAGAAAAATTGTTAATTGTTTCCAAAATGTTGTCAGAGCTCTAACACAGAGAGAGTTGAGCAATGATCTCATTGCAACAAAGTCTCCTCACTCAACTACTTAGTATCCATGACTGATGGGTGGCGGGGGAGAGCATAAGGGAACAGCAAAATTGCTGACTATTAAATATTATGCATTTGCTATATTTTTAAAGAAAGGGGTGGCCAACCTGTGGCATATGTGCCATAAGTGGCATGTGCAGCCTTTGAATGTGGCATGATGCCCCAGGTCACAGTCTACACATGTGCTTCAGTGCAGTAAAGTACTCCTCCATAAGATAGTTCTGTCTCTGAGAGTACTATCTTACAGTGGAGTTAATTAGTTTATTGCCCCCTAATATCAGCACGTGTAGACAGTGATACTTTACTGAAAAGCTAATTAGTCCACTCAATAATGCACACATGTGGATGCACGCACAGAAAACTTTTTGCAATTACTTTGTAGAATTTAAAAAGAAAACCCTCATAAACTATTCCCATGTACCTATTAGACTTTGAGGACATGAAGTTCTAACATGGCATTAGCAGAAAACAAGCTACATTTTTTGAATAAATATAGTGCTCTAAATTATTTGCTCAAGTGTTCATTTTGAGTGCCATTTTAAAAAAATATAATTGGTAGATTTAAACTTGAGCAGGGTTTTAAAAGGTAATTTTTTTTCACTGAGGCCCATATCCATAGAAGTAAGAGGCAGGTTGCATAAATTGCCAAACTACACACACACACACGCGCACACACACGCGCGCGCGCGCGCACACACACACACACGCACTTAGTCTCCAATCTAAGTGCCACCCACCCCCATCTAACTCTTCTTTCTCTCCCTGTTTCTGATAGAAATACCATGCCAAGGTAGCCAGCCCTAGATATCCTCACACAGGGAGTTGATGCTTCAAACATGAATAGTCCCAAAAGTACAATAAGAAGCACTTCCTGGGTTCCTAACCTAATAAATTCTGTGGCATTCATGGGAAGAAATTTCTCCTAAACAGAAAGTAACAGGAAAAATGCTTGGCAAACATGCAAACCCTAAAAATAGCCTTTGCCGGATGAGGATGCAGCTAGGAAGGACATAATTTGCCCTCTAGAAAGCAGACAGATTGGGGTAGGAGGGAGTTTCCTCATTTTACCCCACAAAAGTCTGGAAGACTAGATGGCAAAAGATATATTTCCTCTGTTAAAACAAAGCAAAGCCACCACTTTCAACTGCTTTCAACTGTTTGAAGTTCATCATTGGGCAGACTGAGATTGCTGGCTGCTCTGGGCAAAGTGACTTTGGAAGCGATCTGCTTGTGTCTTTTTCTTTTCTCTGCTGCCAAAACCCACTTTGAATCAATATGCCTGTTAAGTATTGACTCTGAGTTATAGGAGAGAAGATGCAGGCTTTTTTTATTTGATTAAACTAACAGAGCTGTGCAGACCTATATTTTTGTTTCTGGATATCCAATATTGTAAGAAATCTCTGGTAACTGATTCCAAGTAATAAAATCTTATTTTCTTACTAAACTGCATACTTAGGGAACTGAAGGTTAGATTTATTGGTAAAATTGGAAGATAGCAAAGCTTATGGGTTTTCTGGAACTCCAATACATTGCCTAAGATGACATTAGTTTGCTGAAGATACAAAAAAGTCTCTCTTGAATGACCCTTTGCCAGATTCAGGACAGCCCACTTAGCTGAAGTCCATTGGCCATTTTGGACAATGACTTGTGACCCAGATATCTTCAAATTTCTTTTTTATGATTTTTTGCAAAATGGATGGTGGTTTTTTTCCCCCCATCTACAGAAAGGTAGCCAAAAATTCTGAGTCACTTTTTGAATAAAATGGAAAACCTGTCAAAAGTGATGTACAATTTCTTTCTGATTAAGAGCTGAAAGAAGCTAACCCAGGGGTGGGCAAAATGCGGCCCATGGGCTGGATGCAGCCCACGAGGCCATTCTATCCAGCCTGCGGGGCCCCTAAAAAATATAGAAAATTACTATTTAGCTGTCCCTCCCTGCCTGTCATGCAACCCTTGATGGCTTGCCAAAACTCAGTAAGCAGCCGTCTGCCCGAAATAATTGCCCACCCCGACTAACTTCTTCTCTGAAGATAAAAGAAACAGCATATGGTAAATGTTTTTGTTTAGACAGCAAAGTTTGAATTTCATCAGTCCCATTGCAATAAAACATGTCAGGCTCCAAATTATGTAACATCTGATCCAAATATTTGACATTTTTAATGTAAAAATAATACATACTATTCTACAGGAAGAGTGAGGATGGAGGAGGCAAGGGTCCTGAGAGTGACATGGCCTTATAAGAATGCTGAGGGAAAAGGCAACTCTAGGACTTGAAACTCTGGGTTGAACTATCAATTATGTTTGAAATACTAAAACCATTCCAGCCTGGTTGATAAATATCTGGTGTTCCCACTTGGATTGCTGTAGTTTTCAATCTCAAAAAAGAAGCCAGTTGCTACAAGCTAGGGCTGTGTGAGGCTTGGGTAGCCAATTCAATTTGGTGGAGATTCAGCCTTATTTGGGGATTGGATCTCCAAAACTGAATTGAATAGGGAGACCAATTAAAAGCTCCAAATCAATTCAGAAAAGATTCAACAATTTGGCCATAGACTAAACAGGCAGCTGACAAGTCTGATGGGGTTGGGTGAGTGGGGCGGGAAGGGGCATGGGGGAGAGAGGAATTGAGGCTGGGACAAGCTGCTCAGCCAGGGTGGGGGGCGTGGGACTCAGGGAGGGAGGTGGGAGGGTGCGGGAGCGCTGAGAGAGGGGGCTCTGCCCTGCTGCCACTTGCCCAGCCAGGGTGGGGAGGCGGGATGCAGGCACAGCTCTGGGTAGAAGGGGGCAGGTGACAGCAGGGCATAGCCCCTGCTCCCAGCTCTGCCACACCCACATCCTGCCCTGCCCATACCAGCTGGCAAGCAGCAGCAGCAGCATGGCCCCCCCACACACTAGGTAGCAAGCAGCAGCAGTGCCCACCACCCTGTGCCAGCTAGCAGGTGGTGGCAGGGCAGAGTCCTTGCTCCCAGGACTGATGCAGGCATGGTAGCACTGGAAGTAGGATCTATGCCCTGCTGTTGGTTGGCCAGCCCTCGCGGCAGGGGAGGCGCAATGCAGGTGAGGTGGCACTGGCAGTGTGAGCTATGCCCTGCTGCTGGTTGCCCCCTTCCGCCCAGAGTGAGCCACACTCGCATCCCATCCCAGTCAGGCAAGTAGGAGTAGGGCAGAGCCCCTGCTTCAAGCACTGCCACACCCACATCCCGCACCCCCTCTTCCCCCCTCTCTGAGTAATGCACCCCACTGCCCCAGCTGGGCAGCTTGTCCCAGTCCCAATCCCTCTCTCCCCCACACCCTTTCCCTCCCCCAACCCCAACAGACTTACCAGCTGGAGGTAGCTGTGTCCAACATGGTGAGGACTGCTGCCTGTTTATGACCAAATCTCTGAAGCATAGCCAAATCTTTCAGATCTGATTCAGCCAAATTGAATCAGGACAGTGATTCAAATCTCTGAATCGAATCACTGTCCTCCGAATCAGCTGAATCCGAATCCAAAGCGAATACTTGCCACTTTGCACAGACCTGTTACAAGCATCAGAGACACCCCCAGAATAGACTTTTATTAAGCTAGCATGGCACTACCCTACCAGTCACTCCTATTCAGAATGACCTGTACCCCATGATCATCAACATTATTACAATTAAAGCTGTGATCTGTGAGGTAAAGTTCTGTCTACAGTGGGTGTGTGTACACACGCAATTAGTGCACATGAATAAACTCTGAAGTTTATTGCTCCTTTTTTTGCTCCTGAATGTGCCATCTCAGCATGTGCCTGGGAGCAATTAATTCCAAAGCAATCAGCTCCAGAGTCTATTCATGTGCAGCACATGAAGCCTGGTATTACTACCCTTCTGCAGAATGTATTAGTTTTCTGCACCCTAAAAGAAGTGCATGTGTAGACACTGAAACATTTACTGCAGAGCTAATTAGGCAGCTTGTAGTAAATGTCTCATGCAGAGTAGATGTGCCAGCAGAGAGAAGTGTAGGGGAGGAGTCTTGAGAGGAAGTTGCTTAGGAGATAATCAGGGATACTTTGTACCGAGAAGCCTTTGTGCAGTGAAGTTATCCTATTCTTTAATACATCAGAGTTACCTTAAGATGGCCCTTGGTAAGAGGATTGCTAGGAAACAAAACTTGGGAACTTTAATGTACTATTTTGTATATACTAAATGGGGGAGGGGGGAGTTCTATAAAGCCACAGCTTAGCTTTAAAAAAGGAAAACAGGAACGTACTAAAGAATGAAATGGAAATTAGGCAAGGGGCAAATAAACACATGGAGAATAGAAAGATTCCTCTTCAAGATCATGTGTTGTGTTCCTCCCACTCAGACCTGTTTGCCTGCCATCTTTCTGTCTGCTGTCTAGACAGATTTCCATAACATCTTTGGAGCAAGAGTGAGCCACTCTATTTCAGGCCCACAAAGTACTCAGCACACTTTTAGACATAATG
The DNA here is from genome assembly GCF_001723915.1 of Gavialis gangeticus. Lineage (NCBI taxonomy): Eukaryota > Metazoa > Chordata > Crocodylia > Gavialidae > Gavialis > Gavialis gangeticus. Next base: position 45,433,832 of record NW_017729004.1, on the reverse strand, counting down.
TCATGAAATAATAATAACAGCACATTTAGTTACTCACTCACAAGCTGAATAGGTACCTAGATCTAAGATTGATCCCATTGTTTTTAATGAGGCTACTCATGGAGTAAGGTGCAGCGGAGAGTATGAGAAACCATTCTAAAAGGATTAGAGAAACATGTCCGCACACAGAAATCTATTGCCTAGGAGCAGCTCCCCTTTACAGCTTTCTTACTAGGAGGCACCTGGATTCTGGTCATGTGTCTCTAATTTTAAAGAGTCTGTACTGAATAATGTGTGAAGAGGGATTAGAGGCTGCAGGAGAAACTTTTCTTGTAGGCATTTGTAAGAATTGAGAACCTATACTAAAGTGAGGAAGAATGTGGAGAAGAGGGGAGTATTTGCCAAGGCGACAGGCACCGGTGGTCAGGAGGTATAGCTTGCTTTGTACATATGAAGAGATATCTGTGACCTTGCCAGTTTGCCTCTCCAAGACTGCCTGGTGGCAAAAGAACTGCAGGTTACCTTGCACTTCTGTGATCTTACTTTGCCTTTCTTCCTGCTCAGTCAGCATGAGTTTAAGTATGTGAGAATAAACCCTTTGTGCTGTTGCTAGGTGGCAGAAATATAGCTTAACAGAAGCAATATTTAGGAAATTAAGTAGAACATCTTGAACTTCTCTTGCCAGCTATTACAATGTTGACCAATTTGCAAAGCTCCATGCATTTTAATTTTAAACACACACACACACACACACACACACACACACACACACACACACAGCGTTTTTTTCTCATCACTCTGAAGGTTCTTTTATGTTTGTCATTCCTCTAATCCGCTACGAATCTACATCTCTAAGAAGAAGGCTGTAGTTGTTTGCTGTTCCCACACAGACTTTTCTATAGTCCCAAAAGAATATTCTGATTTATGCCTTCAAGCTAAAAATATCAAGTCTGTATATGGCCACATATTTAAAATAGTTAGCTTAAATATTTAAACCTGCTTTAATATACATCTATTTTAGAAAGATCTTTCAGTATGAACAAAGTTAACGTAAGTGAGCTACGTGTACCTTTGCTGTCCTCAGTATTGTTACACTAGACCAGTGAATCTCAACCAGGTGCTGTGGCACGCAGGGGTGCCTTGAGATTGTTTCAAGCATGCAGCCGGGTGTCACGCAATGTTAGCAGCGTTAGGTGTGTATATATGATTCACACGGTAAACCCCAAGGTTTCAAATAGGAATCCATAATGTTAAATATATTCTGGTGTGCTGTGGACCTGTTTAATTCTTTGCAGCCTATTAATTGCTCTGTTACTTTTTCTGTAGTCGAGAAACAAGTGAAAGCTAAGAACTGGCACCAAGGGGTGTCTTAAGCCTATCAAGGGGTACCTTAAGTCTAAAAAAGTTGAGAACCACTGCACTAAATACTTTTTGTGTTCAGGTTTAAAAATGTGAGGTTGCTTTAAAATGAAGAAGTCAAATGAAAAAAGAAAAAAATTGAAACTTAATATAAACTTACTTTCATAGCTGCTGAACAATCAGAAAGTTTTGGACTACAAGATTAAATTATTTCCTTGTTGGATGAGAAATGAATTGGCCAAGATATATGATAGTTTATCCTAATCTTGGTTTATTTACAGTATGTGAGCTTTTCAACAGAGGGATTAGATAGCAAGGCAAAACACAGATAAATCACAGGCTGCAACTCTGTAAAGTAACTTATCACTTTCCATCCATTCTATCTGGAACAAATTCTATCCTAACTTGTTTTCCCTGCATCCCCATTAAGACAAGTGAGGCTGTATAAGGTAAAAATCCAGTAAAACTTTAACCTTTGATTCTATTACAAAGCTTTGATACTGCCTTCTGTCTTCTTCAGCTGGCAAGGGAGGACTGTCAAGAGAGGCATAACTGGCTCCATGATTTTTGTCTCCAGTTTTATATACATCTTTGTATACCCTTCAGAGTATTACTCTGGTGAACTGCTTTCAAGCCTGCCTTTGAAAAATGTATACATTGGGAAAAACAGGGAAAGCAGCATTGGAGCCAAAGGAAATGATGTATAAACTCTCTGTTTGGTGTGACAATACAAAACTGATTGCCTAAATTATTCCATTAAATGCTGTTAGGTTTGGGGGACATTAACTTAATATATTATAATATGTTGAACTGTTTTTATGGTGTGTTTCCCAGTTTCAAATAACATTTTGGCTTTGTATTGTTACCACTTTTTCCTTGTTCTTTTATTAGCTGTCAAGTTAAACTCCTGGCCCACTAAAATCAATAGCAAAACTGTTGTGAGCCCAAAAATGGTCTGGGACAGGAAGAGAAAAGTCCCATATTTACTTGATTTAAAGACAATGTTTTCCTCCAACATTTAAAAAGTGTGGGGGGAGGGACCATCTTAGAAGTAAGTATGAGGCAGCAGGGAATAGGCAGCTGCTGTGGCTCCAGCTCTAGCCCCAACCCTGGGTTGGAGCTGGAGCCACAAGTGCTGCCTAGCCCCTGCCACCTCTGCAGCCTGCACTGTTCCTTCCCGGCAGCCTAAGGCCTCCACTGCACCCAGTCTCCACACTGGGCATCTTCTTTCTCCTCATCCCCACCACACTCCCTCTTACCTTTGCTCCAGTGCCAGCAGGCTCTGTCCTTGCTGAAGCCTGGAGCCCAGAGCATGTCCCCAGTCCAGTCCTGTAGCAGCAGTGCTTGCTCCACATCATTGCTACAGGGCTGGGATGGAGCCATGCTCAGTGCCCAAGGTTGCAGCAGGATGAGGCCTGGTGGTGTTGTAGAAAAGGTAAGGGTGCGGGGAAAATGGGGGTAGAGACTTTGCAGGGTGGATATGGGACATGGGTGTGTGGGGACCCAAGGCTGCAGGGGGCAGAAACAGCATGTAGAGGGAAAGTGGGGGAATGGGAGCTGGGGGCCTGAGGCTGCGTAGGCATAAGGGAGGGAGGTTGGGGGAGGCAGGGCAGGCAGCAGGGGATAAACTTCATACCTTCTCCACTGTCTCCACATACCTCCTCCACCGTCTCTTTGAGCCGCTCTAATTAAAGCGCCACCCCCTCCCACACACAGAGAATGTGTAAAAGTATTTCTACCACCTTTCAGCAAAGAAAAAGGAGCCATTTCTTTTCTTTACCCCCCTGTGAAGTGATAATAGTGCTGATAATAACATTTTGAGAGTGTACAATAACCTATAAATAAGGTAAGTTTCATGTAACATGTTCTCTTTATGTATACTTAAAATACTATACTAATGTAAGTCTGGTAACTCTAATAAGCAGATCATTGCTATATGGTAGCTTCCTTCAGTGCAGAGTGGGACAAGACTGTGGACAGGATAACTTGATATGACAAAGCCTATCTGTAGTGGCTTTTTCCCCTATGATTACATCTCTGGTCAACTCCCTGACAAGTGTTCCACTTCTTGTTCATTCCTTCCTGGTGTAGGTTCTGTTTGTAGAGCCTTTTAATTTGGGGTTTTTGCATGGTACTTGGCATGGGCCAGAGACCAAGAATGTTAGCGTTTATTGTCAGTGGTTATGAGATGTTTTCTGCTGCCTCTCAATTAATGAATTAGAGCAAAACTAGATTTGTGCTGCATAACTGCAATGCAAGTAGTTGCTACTGACATGCTGGGAAATGTGCTACAAGCAGACTGTATAATATGTATTTCCAGTGACTTCCTTTCCTTGTTTCAAGTAGTTTACATCACTGCAATATCTTCATATCAGTCAGAGTTCATAGTAAACATAAAACTCCCTAATTTAGTTGAAACTACTATCACCTCAATAAGCATGGAGTATACTTATAAATCATGAGGTATCAAAGTGAGAATATACAACAAAGTGATATATTTTATTTAATATAGAAGAATGAAAAATGATTAAATAATTTGGCATGAAGAACAAAATGGCTTTTTTCTTCTTCCCAGAATTATGATATAGTTATTTATGTAGTTGCATTGACACAGAAAAATACCTGCAATAACGACAAAATACAGTAAAATCAGTACTAAAATTTGAACTCAGCAGTTGTTTGTATGCTGCATTATATAGTCTTACACTGCAGCAGCAAAGCAGACTATGCTTGTGTAAAGCAAAGAACAAGTACTGCCTTATAATGACATCCCTTATAGATGGTTAGCTATCAGCTCAAGTTCAGTATACCTGAAAGAAAGTACTTAGTCTTCCCACCAAAAAATCTCCAAAAACAATAGTCACGGTGGACAAGACAGTGCTCTTTCCTGATCCTCGTGTCCCTAACTGGGTATATCTCCCACTGAGTTCTATTTTTAGCTATTGGCAGTTTTGTACACTCCAAGAGGGATTAATTCGGTTTAGTTCTCCCTAAACTCAAACAATGGGTTTTTAAAAACACCACTTCAATTTAGGAAAAATTAAAATGAACTAAACCCCCATGGTGTGTACACAAGGGTGGGGGCCTGATCCTTACCTACCACTTCAGCACCAGGGGGGCAGGCCAAGCAGTCCCTGAGCAGTGCAGGGAGCACCCCAGGCAGCACCCGCCTGCAAGCATGCAGCCTGGGCAGTTCCAGGGGGGCGCTGCAGCCACTGCGCCCCTGCATAGATCAGGCAGGCAAGCTCCAGGGAGAAAAGAAAAAAAAAAGAACAGGTTTGCCACTTTTTTTTTTTCTTCATTTAGTGGAGCCTGCCAGCATGGGCTGCCACAAGATCCCACAGCCCCTGAGGTGTGTGGGGCCTGCCACGCCCTGTGCATGTCGGCTTCCAGCACCCCATGCACTGTTGCACTTTGTTAGGTAGCAAACTAAAACACCTCAAAGGTGTTTTATCTTGCTATGTGCCAAAGTCTTTTAAAGCGGAGTACGCCGCCAAGTGTGCAAACAGCAATGCCATTAAAGTGGAATACACCGCCAAACATGCAAACAGCAACACCATTAAAGTGGTGCAAAAAGGCATTTAAGCTGCTTTAAAGGCCAATTTTGTGGTATATACAAAGACCCATCATGTTCTGGTTGTATCTAAAAGCTTGCAATTTCTGCCACACAACATTTTCAAGATATGTCCTTTCCTATCCATCTGCTCATCTAAAACTCTCATCAAGTTTCTCATCCTCTTGCATCTCAATTACTGCAACATCCTCCATTCTAACCTTGACAAATGTAAATTATTCCCTCTTTTGCACCCCTCCACTGGTGTCCCTTCTATCATATCAGACATAAGCCACATAAGTCTTTACTTTCAGAGCTCTTCATGGTCTGTCCCCACTCTACATGCCATTTTTCATTCAGTATCAGAAGGATAACACCTCCTGCCTCCAGTTGGCCCATGATGCCAGACTCTCCATCACCCTTTTGTTAAATTTTCAAATGAATCTCCCATTCAGTCTCCATCCCTGTTGCATGAATCTCCCCATAAACATTAACAAAGATACATCCTTATTCTCTTGCAAAATCCTCTTCAACACGCCTTTGCTATGATGCATACAGAAAGTTTGACGATGGCTAATCCATTTAAGAGCTGAAACCACTCTGTCAGTGTTTCCTCGTGCTCCCTTATGTGTGTCTATATCCATCTATTGTCTCTTGTGGGACTTATATTGTGGGTCATTCAGTTAAGGTTTGCTTTTTGTTTTTTGGGGTTTGTACAACAGTTAACACAACAGTGTTCTGATCCATGACTTGTAAGTTCTAATATAATAGTATAAATATGTAATAGGAAAAGCATTGCTGGCATTGTAATACCTGCAAGGTACCTTACTCAGACAGCTCTTCCAGTGTGCTAAACATGCTACATGTTAATGACAAAAAAAAAGCTTTTCTCTCCACCAGAGAGTTTCTAAGCAAGTCTAACTGCAGGAAATCAAAACCATATAAAATTGGGTCCATAATTTTCCCATGCTGTATTATAGAATTAAAATTTGGTATAGCACAACTGATATATTTTCTCACTTCTTCACACACAATCTTTACTTCTAGTATTTTATTTAGCCAATTATGTTTGTTTTTGATAACTGGAGATGGCTGGAGATTCTGTCTGACCAATATCATTTATTTCCATGAGAGAATATGTACACTGTTGTTCAAGACAAGGTAAGATGGCATTTATTTATCAGACAGCCTTTAAGGAATGTGACATTACATGTCACGTTTCTGGTTAGGCTTGAACATGTGAGGGTTTCAGTGGAGGTTCAATACTTTCTCTAGCGCAGTATTTTGAAATGACCATAGGTACCTTATTCTTTATCTGGTTGGAATAGGAAGGCAATCTGTCACTCTTGTAAGACCATTGAAGATAAAAAAGCGTTGGCTAAAATGAGTTATATAATGCTCTATGTGGGTACTTCCATATACATCACTGCATGATGCATGCTTGGGTAACCAGCGGCAGACAGACCTTGCTCATGTTTTTAAACTTAGAATTGAGAGCAGAATAACCTGCATTCAAATTCTACGATACTAGGCTACATTCTTATTTCAGTAGGCAGATTTTAATCTGACTACTAGAAACTGCAAATTGTTGAAATTAGTGGCAGTTGAAGGAAGGTTTGTGTTGTTTTTTTTCTATCTGACACAAATATTTTTTAAGAATGCAGAGGGAAAATGAACTTTTCAATGAAAAGCTACATTTTTTTGAGAAAAGAAAAAATATTCTGTTTTCAAGATGAAAAATTGAACGTCTTCAAGATAATTTGTTGTTTCATTAGAAACCTTATTTTCCATCAAAACAAAGTACTCACAGAATATTTTCAACAAGCTTCATCTGAAAGTCCAAGCAAAGAAAAAAAACCTGCCCTACTGCTCCCACAGTGCCTTAGTGTTGCTGTTGTTTGATATGGTACTACCCAGAGGCCTTAGTAATATTCACATGACCTCAGTAAGAGTTTGGTCTGGTGCTGTATAAACACACACAGGGTACTTTCTGTGTGAAAAAAGCTTGCTATCTAAAAAGGCCAGTCAGGAAATGGTGCGATGGGAAGAAGTGGCCCTGCGTGTTAAAGTCATGTGTTTCAAGGATATAGAGAATGCCTAAAATGGAACACACAGCTCCTTAATGCCAGCCTAGCATTGCATCTGCTGGATCATTCTCTCTGTATTGGAGAGATCCAGTTTAAGACAGTTAAAGTAATAATGTCATCTTCTTCCTGAGAAAGTAGGGCAATTAGCTAATTACTTCACATGTTTGTACATGAATGCACAGAGCCTGAAAAACAAGAAGGAAGAATTGTAAGGCCTCACAGAGTCATGGAACTATGATGTGATTGGAATAACAAAGACTTGGTGGGATAGAGTGCATGTCGGAGAGTATTGTCATGGATGGGTATAAACTGTTCAGGGAGGACAGGCAAGGGAGAAAAGAAGGAGCTGCTCTATATGTAAAAAAGCTGTATAAGTATTCTCTTACATAATGAACGGTATGAAACTGCAAACAACAAGGAAATATATATGGATTTTGGGGACAATTCAAGAATCAGTTCCATGTACAAACTAATAAAGCTGTTAAGTTGCAGAGAAAGTGGTGGAGTAACAACAGAACCTTGGAAGCTAATTTTTTTAGTCAAATTCCTAAGGCTACGACCACACAGGTGCATGAGCAATTAAAGCTGCAAACTTACTCCAATTCCATGCGTAGTAATATAAACCCAGTATTGTGTTTAAGACACTGGACTGTGATTGAAGAGTTCTGTGTTTAGTTTCTGGTTCTCCCATAAACTCCCATAACTCATCCTCTGCAAAAACCTTAGGGTGAGATTAAAGAAGCAGGTGAGGGATTTTTTAGGTGAGGCACAAATTATATTGACTTTCAGTGGGAGCAGTGTTTTTAAATTACTTGGGTACTTTTAAAAATCCCAGCCTTAACATTTCAGTTCTCTAACCATTATATGTTGGTAATAACCACCCTTTTGTCTGTCTTGTGTACTTAGCCTAAAAGCTCTTCACAGCATGGATTGTTTCTTTTTTGAATATATACAAAGGTTTATCACTATAGAGCCTAGTTTCACATTACATGAAAGTGCTATTTACATACCATTACTAATAACAATAAATACAGTAGTTACATATATACATTTTAGGCACATAAATGTATAGGTGTTTCTTCCTTGCTGGTGTGGGCTTTCAGTTCTTGAAAACCTAGTTACCTGTTTCTGAAGAAACTAGTGGATTTTGTTAAAGGGAAAACAGGAGCATAAAGCAAGTTTAAAACACATTTTGATTTTTCATTTGTATGTAAACTTGCAAAGAGCTTAAAACTAGACAGGGTAAATGCTTATGCAGTTTGTTTTATACATCAGTGATGTTTCTGGAAACAAGCACGTTGAGGTAAGTGAATTGCTGGTTGAATTGCAGCCCCCCACTCCAGCAGAGCTGAGAAAACCCCAGAACAGATCTGCCTGCCCTGCTTTCTCCCTTCTCCCATCAGAGACAGCAGCAGAACTGCAAGAGATGCAGCTTCTCTCCCTAGATAGACAGACACAACCTCTCCCCCTGGACTGGCTCTAAATGGGAGCCAATCCTCCCCCCTCCTGGTCAAACAATTAACTTCTGTTGGGTTGGGTTAGGGTTAGGGTTAGGGTCTAACTCATGGTGCTTTCTCTGAGTTGCCATGAGTTAGACCTTGGAGCTGCACTTCTGTCTGTGCTCTCAGAATTTTTTTGTTCTTTATCTTCATAATGCTGTAATTAAAATCATACTGCCATATAAGCCAATAAAAAAACTTCTAATGACTTCAACATTTAAGTATTAGAATCCTTTAGGTCCAACCAGTAACTCTGAATCATAGTATTTTGATCATTTATATTGTAGAGAATATTTTCATCTTCTTTCCTAGGGTATATATGTTGGCTGAATTCTTTGTGTGGAACTCTCATTAATGTTATAGGAATTCTGGATCTGGGTCTAGGACAGTACATGGGCCTTACTAATCTAATTATCTAGCACCAATGAATGTAACAATATGTAGTAAAACAAGATGGCCAACTCTTTTATATCTTGGTGCTCATGTGGTGCAACAATAAGCTTGGAATTGATATAAACACAAAGACTTTCTGATAAATGCTAGTCTTCCCAAATAATTATCCTGAGCATCTATCCACTTCAAATCAAGGAGCTAGGGAGTGGGGGAGGATGGGGAAGGGGCAGGGATTATTGGACTCAAAATGGATCTTCCATCCACATTCATTTTGAAACCCTGTGTTTATAAAATGTCATAAGAAAATACAACATTTGCTTACCTTCCTTATGATTAGTTAAGCGAGGGTTTAAGGGCTGGAGAACTGCTTTCTTCCGCTGCACAGTCACCACAAATAAGCACATCTGCTGTAGCTTTAAAACTGTGGAACCAGTAATGCTTTCCTAATCACCACAGATACAGCACACAGTATATTTCTTCAATTCCTGGCTCCCGGTTTCCAGTGAAGTCACCACCCACAAAGTATTGTTGTGCAAGTCAAGATTTTGGCAAGAGGCTCATGAAAGAAAGCTTGGGCCCAAACCATAAGAGACATGTCAGCAAACAGTTTAACTTCCTTTTTACTGTGTGGGTGACCAGAGCAACAGGGAGGCTGTTTTTATTGAAACCTCATGGAAAATAAGCCCTCAAAGTCTGTTCCTTTAAAAAAAAAAAAGCTATCAGTGTTCAGAGACAGGAGCCAAAGCAAAGTTTAAATGCTTAACAAAAATAGTGGAAGACAGGTAATTTTCTAATAGGGCAGTCAGAAGAATGACAAACATAAACACTGCAGATTCTGTCTCACCCCCCCAACTCTAGCAGGAAAAGAGAAAAAGATTAAAATCTGAGTTTATAACAAAACACTTATAGCAAAAGAGAAAAATGACTGCTTTAAAGCTTGAAATATCATGTCCTATATGAATCAATTTGGCCAACTAAAAAAAATATCATCAAGAATAAGCCCTATGCTTAACAGTTCCCTGAGTTTCTATTGCATTATGGCATACTGGAAGTTTCTACTGCATGGATACTTGAGGGAATATACTGAGCCCACTAAAGTGAGTAACTTGGCCCCTTATCTTTTGGATTTATAGGTTTTACTAGAATCTGATGAGCCTGATTCAGTGTTTCTGAATGTTGTTGGGTGTTCAGCCTTTACCCCAGTGTACTTTTAGGTATTACTGGGCATCAAAATGATGATTTGTATAGCTTGAGTCAACTATATAATTCAAATAGAAAGATAACTGGAGTAAGAGGCTAACAGTGTAAGTAACAGATTGAAGTTACAGTTGCTATAATAGTCTGTGATCAAAAGTTATGCTAATATAAATTATAACAATGTGTCAATTAAAGACCTATTTATATTACTTTCACACATTTTATAAATATTATATGTGCTTCAGTTTACTTTAAACCACATAATTGAAGATTGGGTCCTTGCTTGTGCACCAGTGCTGGCTGGGAAGGTGAAATTTAAGTAAGTCAGGGTGGGGGGTTGTCCATCCAGGAATGGGAAGATCAGGGGGGGCTAAAAATAGCCTGGGTGGATGGGGCAAGGGGTAGGAAAAGTAAGGTCCTGGGGAGTGGTGTGAGAGGCTGAGCTGTTCCAGCCCTGGGCCTGTGATCCAAATGTGCTTTTTCTGATGTAACTTAGTGCATCTCTCAGGTGAACTAAATTAAATAAGGCTAGTCATTTTTTTTGCCCCATCTTACCTTCCCAAATGTGTGTACAGATCAGCACTTAAATGACCCTAACCCAAGTTAGGTTGTTTTAAGAGTAATTTTTGCATGTACCCTGAAACAGGACCCTGAATTTGGCTGAGTTAGGGATGCAACGGTTGAAGAGGTTTGTTTTTATTGGAAAATTGGTTTCACTTTGCATTTGGTATGGTAGTTCATTGGCTAACAATGCATGGATGCTTCATAGATTTAAACTTCCAAGTTATCAAAATAATGAAGAGAGTCCACTGATTAATGAAACTACTGCATTATATTTTTGTAACAGATATCTTTCTTGAAAGTAGGACTTGACCCTGTAGTTTTTCCTTCTCCATCTTGCAGTCTGTCATAAATTCTAGTAGAAAATATATGTGCTTGCCAGTTGGTTAGTAGTGCCATTTCAGTACACTTGAATGTCCCAAGTCTATTAGACTCCCTCTTAGTCTAATAATAATTTGAAAGGGTTTCTCTTTGAGTTCGAATTCTCCAAAAATGTCCAAAACATTTAGCATAACTGACTTACTTTCACTCTGATAAAAATAGAATGTAAATTTTTAATCCCAGTAGCTCTGCAGCAGATTTGCTTATTTCCAGTAAATGGAAAGGATCCAGCTTGAAATGTCTTTGTTCTAGACAAACGCTGAGCAAGCAGTGTCTTATGGGGCAGATTAAACTTGTTCAAATGAAATATGAAGTAACCCATCCACCCACAATTTAGACATAACTGAATCAACGTTATGATTTTTTGGGGGGTTGAAACGACTCATTTCCATTGTAACTATTTTTGTTGTTTTCTTTTGTTTTGCTAACTGGTCTTTGGGCAGTTGTTTTTTGTAATCTTGCTTCCCCTTTATTTCTTATAGTTAGTAGAATTTTATGTACATTATGAAGAAAGCTATTGTTGCAATTTTGTCATCTGTTCAAAATCAGAAAGTACTGATATCTCAGGACAGATATTGATTTCTTTGGATTTTCACTCATACTTGTCAGGCATTGAGATAGAGAAGACATATTGCAGTGTACAGTTACTTGCATATGGGTAGTAGTGAAAAAATTCCGTCTTTGGTTAGAATGAGATGTATTTCAATGTTTGTGAAGGGTTGGCTTTCTACATTCTTGTAAGCCCTATTACTACTGAAGAGAAGTAGGGGTTCTAATAAACTCAAGTGGTAGAGACCTGCATTTCTAGAGCACAAAATCATGAGTTGTATTCCTGATGATGCACATAGGTAACTAAACTACAAGAATTTCATATATCCATGGATATATAACAAGGTCATTTATATATATAAACTTTGGGCCAGTATCCAATTCTGCAAGCCTTTATTAAATTATAATCTGAATGACTGTTTTTAATTTTAAATGTAGGACAAGAAGTAGACAATTGTGCAAAATCAATTATTTTAACCAGTACAGGATAAGTATTCAATAAAAGCTTTCCACTTCCTCTTTCAAGATGTTAACAGCTGTAATCTGTTCATTTAGGGGTCAAATGAACCATTAGGCTCCAGCCCTGCTTATGAGTCAGATCTGAGTCACAGCACTTTCTCTGATTCCAATAATTTTTGCTGTCAGGAGGAAGTAATTTACTATCTTAAAATTCTTCTGATTAATCCCTCCTTCAATTAGCCATTCTCCATCCCCCTGTGACCCAAGTTAACTCAGCTGCAAGGGGGAGGATTCTGAGCTGACTTGGAAGAGGTGTGTAGTGGCAGGTTGAGACTATGGTTCTGAGTAGTTGGTTGGAGTGAGTGGATCTCTGCTGTGGGAAGTGAGTGCAATGTATTTCTGAGCTGGGGGGAGTCTGAGGGACCTCCTAATAGTTTTGCAAGTTCTTAGCTGGGAGTAGGTCAGGTAAGTGAAAGGCAAGAGAGTCATTAAAAGAGGGCTGTGTCATGAAATGAAGATGGTGTTGTTATACTGAGCAGTGTGAATAAGATCTATATTGAGGGAGAAGACTTTAGAACAAAGAACAGTAAAGGAGGAAATGGCAGATACAACCTGTTTTTTCTCATGCTGTATATTGTTATAATAAAGTGTCTAGGAAGGCAAGGCTGCAGATTTCTACCTCCCAGATTCACCACCTGCTTTGAATACCAGCTGCTAATACTATACAGTCCACAGGCAAAGGTTGCCCTATTTTTTCTCCTACAGAATAACACAGGCACATCTGTAGATCAAAATTGCTTCTTGTGTACAGCTCTGGCACAGTACAGCTACCTGGGATTTATAATATAGCTACAGCAAACCATTTCATAGATTAATCTGGCATGCAAGATTTTCTGTTCTTGGTTAACCACTACTAACATTGTAAGGTATTCCTATCATGTGAGGCTGTCTTATTTTTTTTCAGTGGAACACTTAAAACTTCTGAATGTAAGGTATTTTATAATGATGGAGTCTATTTCCATTAAGGTCTGGTTTAGGAAAATAGAGCCCAATTTGTAAAGATGCAAGCCATTACAAATAAATAAGCATCATGTGGTGGCAGTGACAGTGAGAAAACATAATTGCACAATGTCTTCAGAAAGTACTTCCATGAAAAACTACTTGCTACTGAAGAAGACTTGCATGTCTTTTTTTTAAAGCCTCAGGCAAAACTAACCCTTTTTCCTTCTTTCCTAAGCTACAGTGGTCCATGCCTTTTAGGAAATGTCTTGGGATAATAGCTCAAAATAACTCCTGGAAGCAGAGTCAAACTCATTTCCTAAGAGGTAAAACAAATATATCATGGTAGCGCTAGCCACAGCAGCAACGAGAGAAGGAATGAAGGAGTTAGATTACCCAGGCACTCCTCTGACCCTGCATTTGAGAATTAAGAACAGCCCTATGGGACAGTAGAATTCACCATCTTCTGAGGACGTAAGACCAGAGACAGTCACCGACTGTCACAACTTGACGGTTCTGAGGCTCCTCATGTAGAGTCCTGAATACCAATTTTGTTGAATAGTTGCTGAGAAGGAAGCTGCTGTGCAGTCTAGGTGTTGTCACACATTACCCCCAGACCATACTGTATCTGTGAGATGGTATATGGCATAAAATGTAGCACATGCTCTGAACAATCACATAGTACCATTTACTGCTACAGATACTACATTTACTACCATCTCTGACCTGCACAGCTGTGATTTTCTGCTAAAGAGCTAACAAACAAGGTGTGGCTAAGAACCAGGACACCTGGATTTTATTCTTGTTCTGGGTGTGGTGGGGGTAGAAGAGGACTGTGCAAGTAGCCCCCAAGCTGAGCCCAACCTGAAGTAGCAGCGGTCTTGGGGAGACAGAATTCTGTGTCCTGCACCCAGTTTCTATAGCCAGGCAGGCCATTCCCCACTCCATCCCCTGCCTCCAACTGGGCATCACAGGGCTCTTCCACTCCATCCCTGTCCCCTCCAGCTGGGCAGTGTAGGGCTGTTCATTGACCCTTGGCAACCCATTCCCAGCCCCAGCCATGACCCAGTTCCACCAGCCATCACCAAGGAGGACTGCACCTTTCACTTGGAGATGGGCAAAATCCATGGAAAAGTTCAACTAACCATGATTACTCACAGTTAATTGAAAGTTTCTCACACCACCTGACCACATTTCCCCTGAGCCCCAATGGTTCTCCCCTGGCCAGGTGGCTTAATGGGAGCTGTGGCTTCCCTCTGCACCCATCCTGTTCTCATCTTGGGGTTCAGAGGGTGAGGGAAGAGGGCTGTACTGTGGGAAGGAGAGAGCTGTGGGACTGCAAAGAGGTTGGAGGCCATGATCATAGGGGAAGCTGAAGCATGGAGCCACCAGGAGGGGTGTTAAGTGTATACAGTATACTTGTGCATTATAGACATACAAGCACTTACTTCTAAAATAGTAAAAATAAAGTGCTGAATAGAGACCAAAAAAACCAATAACAAACCCTTGAGACGATTGGCAGTAAAATCACATAGAAAATGATACAATTCAGGAAGAGAGGGGCAGTATTTATAGATGGAAAAATTGACAGACTTCTAATGTGGGACATCAATTATACCATGAAGAACAGATAAAACCTTGAGGCCATTTTAGTTTCTATATGAACAGATCCCCTAGATGTGATATGAAAAAATATACCTTAAAAAAAATATAGGAGACATCTTTCCAAGATACAGTGTTATATCTTTCCCTCATCAGCAGAGGAACTGTCATATATTACCTTATTGTAGCCTCCTGTACACACCAGTGAGCTAACTAATTCAAGTAATTGTTGTGAGTGCTTTAAAAGATATTTCTCACCTTCATATGCCAATAAGATTATTATTACTGTTTTTACTTCCTAAAAATATAGGATAGTAGTTGAATATATTAGCTGATATGTTTTTCTTACAGAGCCCTAATTATTTGGGAATGTATGTAAATGGTATCCTTTTTTATTGATTATTTAACTGGGGTTAGTGAGCATAGGACAAAATACCTACTTTACAGTTATCTGTGTGTGTTTTCAGACAGTAATGAATGACAAACTACCACAGACATTCAATGAGAATTTATGCTTTATATTTTAAACCTGAAAAACTGGAGGGTCTTTGCAGTCTGAGAAAATATGTGAATGAGTGCCTGTCTAGTGAGATCTCTGTAATTTTATTTTTTAACAACAACAAAAAAAGGACCCTGGCCTCACTTCCCCAATACAAAAAGGCATGTAAACCTTATCAATCCATCCCCCAGGAATCCTCAGATGATGCAATCCTACATGATGGCACAGGACCACAGCTAGGAGAAAGAGAGCATAGAAGGGATACCATGTGCCCCAGAAATACTTAGATGCCATATCAAGACCATGGGGCTTTTGCCAGGTAGAATAGATTTAAGCAGCCTGAAGGGATTAATCCATCAAAAGTGACTCTCTAGTCAAAGAATACAAAGGACATATTTGCACTTCCATCTTCTGTGTAAAGTGTTCCTTGGCTGCAGTTGAGAATCTCGATTTCAGAAAGAAGAAATGCTGCCAAGACTTTTTGAGATGCTTTCATTTTTATCAGTAGGATGCCACTTTATATTAAGGTAGTATTTAGCACTAAGGGAATATGCAAGATTTTATTATAGCAGAGTGCCAAATTTAACAGCTGAAATAAACCATTCATCCAAACAGTAAACTCAGGCAAACAGGCCATTTCCAGCCCATGTAATTTGTTTAATAAAAGTTTTGGGAACAGGGATAGAAACTAACATTCAATCTTCTTTTAGTGCCAGTTAATGTGGTGGTGCTCAGTGCTAAAGATACATGATTTAAACCCTAGTGATGATGGAGGAGTTGTTAAAAGTGCTCATAATACAATTTGTTCCCCCTTTAAAATGACCTGGGAAGTTATATACAAACAATGTATTATAGTACAAATGTCATAGTTGCAAAAGTCAGGTAATTGAAGATTAGGCAATTAATTAGAATTAAGAGTCCCCATATAGGAAAGAAAACAGAGTGTGCTCCTGTAATTAAGGATCATGTCCTAATGCAGAGATTTGCAAAAACAACTTCAATGAAAATTGCATAGGAATCTTGAATTCTGACATTTCCTAACTGTTTAGAACCCTGCTTTGTAACCTTAATAACGTTAAAAAATTGTTGGAGTAGGAAACAAATTGTAATGCAAATCATTTCTTTAGAGCATAAAGAGTTTTAGATCCCTGTCAATTGTACAGCAGTCATTCTCCCGAAGATCTTACAATGTAAATGATATTGTAGGAAATTGGACAGGGAATTCCCCACCAACTCCAAAAAACCATACAGCTTATGTGTCCTAAAACTATTCTTTTTTCTTGGCTCATATGTGCATATGTAGTATGCCAACAATTTGTTATAGAAGCCTTTTCTGGACAGTGAGTGATTCAAATGGAATGCCAACCACTTTTTCTGTATAACAAGGAAGCTAAACAATGTAGGGCTGCCTCTGTTCAACAGAATAAGTATAACTTTAAATTCTTTCTTAAAAGTTCTAAAAAAATAGTTTTCATAATTATCGATACAGTCTTGCATTGCACTTGTATACCTGACTTGGACAGCATTAAGAGCAGCATTAGACATTATTGTACTGTGTTGTCTCCTGTGGAAGCAGATGAATTTATGATTGTCTGGGAATGACAAAATGATTTATAATCTCCAACATGTACTGCAATCCACCTGCCAGGAGTAATGTCCTATGCTGGCAGGCTTAGGTTAAGGCAGACCATTTCTGCTGATAAGAAGACCAGTCCAAGATAGAAAAAAGAAAAAAAAAAGAAAGAATTTTATCTCAGAATTGTTGGTTTTTTACAAACTGTGTGGCATAACACATACAATGAAACACAGTCATTGCTCAAGCCTTTTAAATGACTTTAATTTTATCGGGACTTTGCAGATTCATCCATATGAAAGATATTCAGAAGGTAAACAACATTGGAAGGCAGATATGCAGACTGGCTTTGACTGGGATAAATGTCCATTTTCTGTTTTCTACCTTGCTATAGTACAGATAGTCAAGTAGTGACTAAAAATGCACTACCTTACACAGTCTCAGATTATTTCACAGCAGTAGAACAGTGTTTATTTAGGAGCCAAGTTTATTCTTTTCAGAAAAGTCAGGCTTGTTGGATACAATGCTTTCAGTTGAGCTGCAGAAGCAAAGCATTGTAAAGTAAGAAGAAAATTAGAGACAAAGACCCTCTTCCCTCCCCCCCACCAAAAAAAGGGTAATAGCATCCCAAAGTGGGAATGGTAAACTAAAAAAGAAAAATTAGTCCATGGACAAGGCACATCAGAATTAAAGACAAGAAAAACTACAAAGGAAAATCTTTATGAAATGAACAGGACTATAAGTGTGTTTTTTTAAATCATGAAGAAGGAATGCAGGTGAGGGACCCTGGAATAACAAGGAAAATATTAAGTAAACATATAAAAATTAAAACAGGCCATACAAAGCAGGAAAAAGAAAGTGATCATGGAAGAATTTGGCCAGCAAAGATATGCAAAGAACTTTTTTGAGGTTTTTATATTATTCCCTAACCTCATCTCTTCTATGAACAGAACTATCATTAAGGGGGGAAAAAAAACCTTTCCTCTGTGGAGCTATGGGATCTCTTGTAAAATTACAATATTTATATTTTTTTATTGTGTTGCAACTCTGTGACCCATTATTTTCTCTTATTTCTCCCACTTGCTTTAATTGTTAACAGTGCCGTTTATGGAAGCGAAGGACTTTTGCTATTGCCGAAGCAATAAGTTAGTATAGTCATGTAGTGTTAGAGTGATGATGTAGCAATAATGGTCCACAAATTATAAGAGGCAAAGATTTTTTTGAGTAATATCAACTCAGTTTTTGTTAACTAACCACATTGATTAAATTAGACAAACATTCAAATACAAAACAATGCTATTCATTCAAAAGCTTGTCTAACTTCAGCCCAACGGTGCAGTTGGTCTAATAAAAGATCTCACTCCCAAAAAATCCTTGTTCCATTGTAGTCAAACATTGGGAGGCTCCTCTACAGGGGCCATTCCAGGATTCTCCAAAGGGGAGTAGCTATACCCTACATCGCAAAGATGTCTGCACCCCTTTGCTCCCAACTTCATCCTCCCCACCTGTGCTGGCACCTTGGGGGTGCCTGGGGACTTATTTTAATCCATAAAGCAGGTGATAATCCCATCACCCTTATCATTTATGCTCAGAGGCACATCCCCTCCCCCACATAGCTGGGCTGTGTGGAGGCTGGCTGGGCATGGGGACTGGGCAGCAGTGATTGGGGTGGTTGGGTGAATTCTGCTCTAGGAACTTTAAACAGTTTTTAGGGACTCCCACAATGTACTCCAGTCCAAAAGTGGGTGTGACTACATCACTGCACCCCCCTCTGGATCCACCCCTATTCATCTCCATAAGATTATCAATGCACAGAAGTTCAACTTAAGTTATCTCCTAGTCCATTTGCAGGTTCCATCCCAATGCCCTTAAAAACTGCAACCTGGCCTATGATTTCATGTATCTACTCATTCTGATTGCCTAGCATGAGACATGAGAAGCACTCAGTTTTACAGACTCCAAAATAAAAAGATTTTTCTATGAATTAGGTCCTGGTTTCTTTTTCAAAGAAAAGCTCAAGAGCAAATCCAAAAGCCAACCCAAACCCAGTTTCTTACCAAACCCCTCAGCTGGCAGTGGAGAGAAATGAAGGAAGAGAAAGTGAAAAGGGGGACACCAAGAAAAGGAAATGGAAGCGAGTGGGGAGAATAGAATGGAACAAAAGAGCAGAAAAGGAAAGAAGCAGAGAATAGAGTGAATAAAGATGACATACTGATGTGGGAATGATACTGTCAGCCCTTACAGGGAACTATAACAAATCAGTAAAACAGCTTAGTTAAATATCAGAAGATAGGGCTTGCCTATAGGTTAGACTTTTGCACTGATGCAGTAGTGCTGATATAGTTGCCTGGGCAGAAATTCCTAGGGTACATTTTCTGGCTTATGTTAAAGGTGATCCTTGGTTTTAAATCAGGCTCAGTCACACTACTGCTCATCTCTTTCCACTAGTTCCATGTGCCTGTATGATGGGGCAGGCATCAGAGCAGCTTCCCGCTTCCACCTCCACCCCCCCATAGGTAAGGTCCTAGTACTAGTATATTGATAAGTAATTTTTAATTCTACCCAACTGACACAGCCAGCTTTTTATCGGCTGTATCTGTATCCCTGCTGTTACTCTCTAGAGTTTCTAGACAGCACAGGGAATTTACTTGGCAGTCCTTTTGTAAATAGCAAAACTATGAGCTACGGTGAAACCAATGGACTGATAATCACTGCAACTTAAGCCACTATTTGAACTCTCCTCTCCAGCAGTGAATGGCCACCGTGTTTACTGCTATATCCCTTTAAGCCCCTCAATTATTTTCAGACATGCTGCAGTCTAATGTCAGCACCAGTTAGGATTAAACAGAACAGCGTCATTTGGTAGCTTGTCCTCTGAATCTAACTGTGTTGCAATGTTGTCTTTGCACAGAAAGCTTCCATTAAAAACAGACATTTACATAAAAATAAAACAAATATTTATTCTGGAAAATATATTTTGTAAGTTTTATTTTGTTTAATGGTTTAGCTGGCTAGGCAGTCAGTTCTCTGTTTACTGAACCTAGGATAAGCCTTTCTTTTGTTCAGTGCCAGAAGTAGTTTTCTGGGTTTGTCGCATTTCTGGCTGATAGCCAGCAATGTTATTTTATACAGTGAAAAATCTCTAAACCTAGCCTCAAAAGAGCTGCTATTTTAGGTGAGAAAAGATAACATTAAAATGATTGCATTTGAAACAACAGATTTCAGATCTGATTGTCTACTATATCATGGTTTCATTTCATTTCTGCAGTTCCTTGGGCCAAATTCTGCCATAAAATAAAAGGTATGCCACATACATACATTAAATAGCTTTTCCTTGTGGCTTTTTCACTGAAGAGTTAAGCAAATGTTACAGTTTTCCATTTGCACATAGCTCTGATTGTGCAATATTGCATGGAGATAGCTCTGCATACCAAAAAGTGGCAAACCACAATAGCAAATGACTAAAGCAAGTGATTTGCATAGAGAGAGAGAGTAAGAGAGAGAGATTTCTTTAGGAGTGTAAAAGAAAATCAGTCTCAGATACTGTGGGTATCAAACTGGTTTCAATTTGGAATAATTCCAGTGAGCTCAATAGTCTTGTTCAAAATGAATGTAAATGTCATCAGAATCAGGCCCAGTGAATTGAAGCTGAAGGTGGGCAGTTGATATTTATTTCACTTTAAATGTAAAACTGGAGTTGAGTAGACTAATAGGGTCCCATTTTGCAGAGGAGCATATTTCCAAATCCGGTTTTATTCTTATTTTCTCCAGTGGATGGCTACACAGCTGGCAGGAAACCAAGAAAATTTCAGGACTTGTCTGATTTCTATCAGAACTTTGAAATTTAATCACCCCCACATAACATTTAAGTTTTGAGGAGTCTGCAAATTAAAATGAAAAATATTTCAGAATTTTTCTGACCAGCTCGATTTCATACTAGTCAAGCTATCGTGTTCTTTGCCTTTTCCCCTACTGCATGAAGTTCTTGTTGACCTTACACACAGGAAATGCATGTTCCCACTTGTGGGGACACGTCCAATAAGGGAGTAGGTTGCCAAGGGAGGAAGTTTCTTCTGTATTCCCATCAGTAAGTGGTTGGCTTAGACCTTGAGGAGTAAAGTTTTGTATTCTTTATTTTTAAAAAGAGATCCTTGTTTAACACTAAAATCTCAGTGTCTGTGTGTTTAATTAAGCACCGTGTGGCAAATAATTTCCTTTGTATCAATATAAAATTTTCTTCTTTTCAGTTTAATTGAACTGTGAAAAGATAAACAGAACCCCCTGGCTTCCCTTCCCTACATCAGTTGTTATTTTGTTTACCTCTATAATGTCCCCACTGCTCCTGTCCTCCCTAAATCAAACACTGCCTTCTTCTAATTTTTTCCCACATTGCTTGCTTTTTTTTTTTAATGACTAGTGTCGACTGAGTAAGTATGTCCATTGAGTCAGCACCAAGATTGCCCAGGTCTTATGTCTTTGTGGTTACAGTTAATTTAGCAGTGTGCATGAATGCATTGTATTATTCTTTTCAGTCTTGGTTACCTTACATTTGTCCACTGTGAACTTTAATACATTTTTATTTCTCTCCAGCACATAGGAACATGGAACTGGAAGGAACCTCCTGGACCATCTAGTCCAGTTCCTTTCTATCATAGGCAATTACATGATGTTGACGAATATAGAAAAATACCTTTTTCTAAATGTATCAAACTGCACCTTAATAATTTTTTTCCTGTTATTCCTATTTAGCTCTTTTGTATTATAGGGCTTTCTATACCTTCCTTTGAAGCATATATCAGCTATGCTTAGTATATTAAAGTGAATCTCAACCCAAGTTTCTTGACATCTTTTTGAGGATACCACAGGGTGCTGCATAATATTAGCTATGTTAGGGCCTTGTTACACCTTATGTTGTGAGGGGCACAAATGTTGATGGGTGTTAGTACCAGCCTGAGTTTGGAGCAGTTAAACTTCAGGACAGCAAGAGCCTAGAAGATTGAAAGATAATTCCCCCCTTTCCCATTCTAGGTTTTTCTCCTGCCTCCCCACCACCACCAGGGTATCACTTACTTGTGACTGGCTGCACTGTCTGTCCCAAGGGAGCAGGCAGGGAAGAGTTAACTTGCCACACTTGGGCAGCCACAAGCAAGCAGGGTGGAGTGGGGAGCAGAGGGATGAGTAGGGATCTGGTATGCTAGTGCAAGGGGGGGCAGTGGGCCCAATCCAGGCTGGGGAGAAGTGGGGGGCATGGGGCGTTTACATTAAAATGTAACCTAGAGTGGGTGTACCTTAGTGTAACATGAGCTGGGTAACACAAATCAAAGATAATCCTGCCCTGGAGTGGCATAACTTCGAGCTGCATAACTAGTGTTTAAAACTATTTTCAGGTATTAATGTGCAGACAATCCAGGTGTTAAGAGCTCCAGGGGCCACTCAAAATTACTGTGTAACAAGGCCCTTAGGTATGCAAGCACCTACATATGAATCATAAGATAAACACAGAGATTTCAAATAGGAATCTCTACTGTCAAAGACATTCTGATGTAGTGTGGTCTTTCTGAGAGAGTTCTTTGCAACATAAATTCTGTGGTCAAAAAACAAGTGAATTAGTTTTCCAAATGCTGCTAAATTCAGAAAAGTAATAGAGGGGTCACCCTGACTCTATAAAGGTTTAGAACCACTGGGATACTGAATACTGAGCCATCTGCTTCAGTGGGGTACAAGAAGGGCAGAAATTTACTCTTCTGATGGTAAAACCGTTCTTCAAATTTCCAAATCAAAGTGTGGCCAGTTAATACCCATTTGGTCTTTTGCCAGCATCGTCCTTTAGCTGAACTCATTCTTCTTCCTTCCTGGTCTTTATCCCTGATACTGTCATCAAGAACAGGCATAGCTAGATTAAATGAGCTCTTTTAGATTCCTCTTTTTGATTGGTCCTACATTCCCCCAATCATTCTAGAACAGAGGTGGGCAAAATTCGGCCCATGGGCCAGATGTAACCCGCCAGGCCATTCTATCCAGCCCACGGGGCCCCTAAAAAATTTAGAAAATTAATATTTATCTGCCCCTGGCTGCCTCTCATGTGGCTCTCGATGGCTTGCCAAAACTCATTAAGCAGCCCTCTGCCCAAAATAATTGACCACCCCTGTTCTAGAAGCCCTAGTAACCCTAAGTTAGCCTCCCATTCTTTTCTACATGTGTTCTATTTGAATTCATATTTTTTTGAATGTGGGTCACCAGAAGTTGTATACATTGTTCTAGACCGGGGTGGGCAAAATGCGGCCCGCAGGCCACATGCAGCCTGCTAGGCCAGTCTATCCAGTCCACGGAGCTCCTAAAAAATTTAGAAAATTAATATGTGTCTGCCTCTGGCTGCCTGTCATGTGGCCCTCGATGGCTTGCCAAAATTCAGTAAGCGGCCCTCCACCCAAAATAATTGCCCTCCCCTGTTCTAGACAATGTCTGCCTTGTGCAAATATTTTAATACTTCCCTATTATGACCAGAGCTATCAGTCCTGATATGTTCTATATAACCTTTTTTGGGGTCACTTCACATTGGGAGTTTATAGTTATCTTATGATTGACTCCACCCAGATTTTTGCTCCTTTCTTAGAACTGATGAGCACAATTTAATTTACACAGGATACGTTGTATT
>NW_017729004.1:45394933-45405487 GCF_001723915.1 Gavialis gangeticus | reverse complement strand
GGGCAAAATGCGGCCCGCAGGCCACATGCAGCCTGCTAGGCCAGTCTATCCAGTCCACGGAGCTCCTAAAAAATTTAGAAAATTAATATGTGTCTGCCTCTGGCTGCCTGTCATGTGGCCCTCGATGGCTTGCCAAAATTCAGTAAGCGGCCCTCCACCCAAAATAATTGCCCTCCCCTGTTCTAGACAATGTCTGCCTTGTGCAAATATTTTAATACTTCCCTATTATGACCAGAGCTATCAGTCCTGATATGTTCTATATAACCTTTTTTGGGGTCACTTCACATTGGGAGTTTATAGTTATCTTATGATTGACTCCACCCAGATTTTTGCTCCTTTCTTAGAACTGATGAGCACAATTTAATTTACACAGGATACGGTGTATTACGTTTTCACTGCAGCAATGTTAATATTGAAAATAAAAGATACAAACAGGTCTCACAGTGCAGGAAAAGTGTAGTTCCTTGAGAAGAGAGTGATTAACTCTGTACATTACATTTGTTATCGAAAGGACTGCATGTCAGAAGCAATTCCAGTAACTTCAAGTAACTCTTGCACCAAAAATTGAAACTTGGAGCACTGACAAAAGTGACATATGTCACATAATCAGATCCTTGAAAGCACTCTACAGGCATGCCCTGACAGAAGTGCCCAGCTGCAGAACACTTTAAAAGTGCCTGACCATGCAACAAATGAACTCTTATGTAATGAGGGTTCAGATGAAGGCGCTCCAAAGCAGAGCACCTGTGTTAACTTCTGTCTCTCCCTGCCTGGAATCAGGGCTGGGTTAATGCAGCCTAGCCCTGACCCTAGTGTTCTCGGCAGGATGGGAGGGAGAGAAGGGAGCTCCAGGCTGGGGTTTACCCAGCCTGAGCTAGAGGAGGGGCAGATGGATTTAAACTGAAGCTGTGGGGGAGGTAGCAGGGTTAAGGGAGACAGGCTGCAGACCAGTAGCCTCTGTCCGCTGAATCAACTCCAAAATAGAGCTTACTTTCCCTCCCTTTCCTCCCCCCCCTGCAACCAAACGGTGAACGTCTGGTGGATCAGGGGTTGGGGGGGGGTTCGCTGTAACTCATGGCACTTTATGTGAAGTGCCATCCGTTACAGCATGGAGCTGCATGCCTGTCAGTGCCCTTGGTTTTCCAGGCTGTATTGGTGTTGTTTTTACAGCTGTGATGCTTATTGTGTCTCTAGCCCTATCTTTTTTCTCTTGCTGCTTTAAAGGCAAGGGTTTTGAGCGAGTTGGGTCTGCATACAGGTAGGAAGCTTTGTGAGAAGCATTCTTCATTGCTGTAAGTTTACTATTAACTTTTATATTTTGTTTCTACAATTCTTGTTAGTGACAGTTAAGCATTAAGTGCCTCTTTTTACATATGTAGATTGAAATAAATAAGCCAATAGGATATCATACTTTCATTATCAAAAAACTTTCCTAGCAATAATTTTAGCTTAAGCTATAATGTTTTCTGACATTTAATCTGTCTTTTAAATAAATTTTACTGAACATAAATAATAATGCTTGGGACTTATAGAACATGTCCACACATGCAAGAACATGCTCTTGCAGCAGCTCAAATAGAAGTGGTGCAAATTCGAGCCAGGGCTTTTTGCCTCAGTGCACGTGCTTGGACATGCACTTTGTTGTGGAGCAAATTGTGCCACTTGGGGCAAAATAACCCTGCCTGGCTCTTCCCTGATCTGCAGCCAGGGGAGCTAGAGCTTGGCCCCAGCAATATAAAAAGCTGCCCTGGCAAGAAGTTCAAGGCTACTAGCTCTCAGGAACTTCTGGGGCCCAGCCAATTGGTACTTGGGGACACTAACCCTTGTACCAGCTGGACTGCTGAAGCAGCCCTGAGAGTTCCGTGCACCCTCTGCCCACTGCAGCAGTCTGGCAGTGAGGGCTGCTGCCTGGCTCTGATCTGCTCTAAACCTGCCAGTCCCAGATGAGGTATCTGCAGGGAAGGGATCAGAGGGCTCAGGGGGGATGGGGCCAGGTGGGGCAGGGATTGTGGGGGCTGGGGGAGTGGGCCAGGCTGGCCGGGGTCCCCCCCATTGTCCTCTCCTCCAGCCCCCCAGCCCCTTACTTACCGGCAGTGGAGCCTGGGTCCAGGCAGCATGCTTCAGCACCAGGGTGAGGGCCAACCATAGAGATGCTCTGGCAGCCATAGCATGTCTATGGAGGACCCAGCCTCTGGTTGCCTCAGGGAACTGTCTGGGACCGTGCCCTGCCCTGCTATTTTTCTGTGTAGGATTTTTTCACTCCTGGATATGGGGAACCTTTTCCCATTCCCACACGTGCCTCTTGTAGCATCTCAAAGTGGTTTGAGACACTGCAAGAGGCACGTACAGGCTCGTCTGGAAGCACCCATAAAGTGTTATCTTTTTGAAAGAGGGGAACAGATATTTAATGCATTTAGCTTGTTCATGATTAAAAGAAGTACCATTTATCAAGTCCTATACTAGAAAAGTACTCTCAAAGGAAGTGCAACCAATAAAATGCATTGACAATGGTTAGCATGTTTCTAAAAAACAACCCCAGAATTCTGTTTTACACTGAATCACCTTCTTCTTTCTGAAACATTAGTAATTATTGCTGTTGAGGAAAGAGTAGATTTCAGCATTCGATTATTCAAATACATCAAGCTCTTCATTGAAAATACAGCTCATTGAATGATTTTCCTTTTCATTGGTAAGTGCTTCTAGAGCTGGAGGTCCAGGGACTTGATTTTCCATAGCCTTGCTCTTGTTCAGTCATTTATACCTGATCAAGGTTGGCATGCATAATGTTATAACATCAGAGCATTAGTATTTTATATCCACTTTGCCCAGTTGCATGTGCTATATTTGAAACAAGGGCATGGGAAGAAACATCCACATCCTTTCTAATTGTTTTAGCAGTCTGAGATATAACAGTGTTTTATCAGATATGTTCTTGTAAATCACACCTCCCCTGAATGAGCATGAAAAGAAAGGAATCTTGCCCGTTTCTTATTCCTAAATCTCCATTAAATGGGCCATGACCACAAGCCCTGCGTGCAGGAATGTAAGCAGTGCTATAGTTCATTCCTCCTGCATTATCAGAAGAGGTATTAGTGAGTAATGAGTTAGAAATCCTAGAAGCAAAATTGGAAAGGTCTTAGTCCAGGGTGACTTTCCCATCTGAAATTTGCTAATAGCAGAAGACATTTTGTCAGGAAAGATAGATCAGGATGTGTACTGGGATGGAAGGATTTAAGTATGGCTTATCTGTCTGTCTTGTCTCTATCTCATCCCATTTTCACTATGATAATGCCTTTTCTGAAGTGGATAGGAATGCTTATCTGCCCATTTCAGATAGAACTGAATGGCTAATATAAACCTGATACTTTTGAAAATCCATTGCTGCTAATTAGGTAATAAGCAATTAAGCCAAGGAAATTAGTTGTATATACATAATGTGGAATTTTAGAACTTTGCAGTTCAGGGGACTTAGAGACTTTTAAAAGTTTCCTATCTTAAAAATAAAGTGAATTAGTTCGTGGAAAGAAAGGCTTATTAAGAAAAGTCTTCAAAATTCTTGCTACCTCTGCTCTAGAGGTTTAATGCATTGTTCAGAAGAGGACATGTTTGATCTCTTCCCAGGAATGTCTCTGTACCACAAAATGTATTTTTATCCCCAGCTGCCCAAATCAGAGAGGAATCTTATAGGGCAGCAGTTCCCAACCTGTCGGTCATGACACTAAATGGGGTCTCAACATCAGTGGATGGGGTCATGGGTGTGGAGGGCTGTGGGTTGGGAGTGAGGGGCCACGAGAGGAAATGGGGCATAAATAGGGCCATTCTGAGAAAAAAGTTTGGGAAGCATTATTATATGGACTTTCAAAGAAACAAGTTATCACCAGTCTAGATGAAAGTAATGCAGTGAATATGTTTTAGGCACAAAAGTGGAGGAGTGATTAGGAGTTTTATCCTTCATTAAGTTAATTAGAAGTGACCTATCACTCAAATATGTACCACAAGCTGCATAGCTCTACCTATTGTTAGAGCAGCTGTACCTGCAGATGCTGTCTTCAGGATAGCTGCTGCTGTGGAGGCTCTCTCCTGCTCCTGACAGCCCCTATGCCAGTTGCTCCCATGCTCCCAGCAGTGCACAGATGGATATGGAGCCAAAGCTGCAGGCTGACTTATCCCAGGGCCAGCATGGAAGACGCTGCAGAAGCTGTCTCAGTAGTGAGACAGTGATGGGGAAGGGACAGGTGGTGGAAAGAGCATGGCAGAGCAGGATTAGGTCCTGCCTTCACTGTTGTTACCTGGCAACAGCAAGATCAGTGGTTCTCAACCTTTTTAGCCTCAAAGCAGCCTTCCATATCTTTTCTGAATTTGAATTCTAGCTCAGTGATTCTCAACTGGGGTGCTGTGAAATTCAGCAAAGTTCTAAAGGGGTGCCTTGAGGCTAAAACATTTCAGAACCGCTATATTAGAGCAATAAAGTTTACCTCAGAATTGTGTATATCAAGTCCCATCAAGTAAAACACCAAAACTATATTTATATAAGGAAAGCCTAAGAAATTTGTCTTTACTTTCTATATATTTACCTGCCAAAAGGCCCAAATCTAGATCAAGACATCATTGTCTTAGCTGTAGTACAAAGATGCAAGGAAACATATTCCTTGCCAGCAGATTTTACAGTCTAATTAGTTATAGGATCTAGAACTTGGCCAGCCCATCTACTCTGGAGTCTTGTGAAACTGATCCAAGATTGTTTAAGAGATTAATTTTCCACTGTCTTTCACCCCAACTCATCATATTCACTTCTCCAAGGTCAATGACAAGTGCCAACAAAGTGGAATAAAGACATTTTACTCCTGTTTTGCACAGATGTAAATGACAACACAGAATACAAAGCAGTAGAGATTCAGGCCCATAAGGAGAATCCATGAATATGCCTCTTCCTTTCACACAGCAGGTACTTTATTTCTAGTGATGTGATTTATTTTAGGTTATTTTTACATGGAGTTAGTGTGAAGGTTTTTTGAGGTTTGCCAGCAAGCTTTTGAGAAAGTTCTGTCTTCTGTACATATGTGTTCTTAAAATCAACAGTTCTTTGTTCCACTGTGTAATAGAATCAGGGATTTAGGGGTGGCCAAGATGTCCCCTGGTAGCCATACTGCTCTTGCCCTGCCCCTGCCCCTAAGCTATCCCTTCCTTTCCTTTCCTGCCATGCCTTTGATGGAATAATTGGAATGTGAAGAGGGAGGCTGCCCCCAGGGTTCCTAAGTAAACTTTTGTCTATGTGTGGCCAGAAGGTCCTTTCCAAACCTTGCTACATGCAGTCTTATCCCTCATTTCCTGTTGCCTTATGAGCTACTCATTGTCTCTGACCTTCCCTTGTAGCAACTTCCATGCCTCACAGGCTCCCTGTTACACACTGTATATTGCTTTGGTGATTGCCATGCAGGGTTAAGCAGTAAAATGGGTTGATCTCATGGAAGGCTTTGAAAATAGCATCAACAGTTTGACCTGAAATTCAATAGGGAGCCCTAGAGAAAGCTTCCTCAGCATTCTGTGCTTGTGAACATTCAGGCTGTCATATTAATCTGTTCTAGTTTTTCAAAATTAATGACTTCATACCTAAGAATGGAGAATTACAGTAACCAAGGCTGAAGGTTGTGAATACCTAGATCTGTGTATTGGAGTAGTTACATCTGGATCGGGGAGGAGGGAGTGTGATCTTCTTGCTAGAAAGCATAAAAAAGATTTTGTTGTTGTTTGTGGCTCTGATTATTTGAGCTATTTGAGAAGAAGTGAGAAACTCAATTGAACACTACAGTCTGTTTTGACAATCTTACGGTGACGTTGTAGAGATGACAAGTTAAAATACTTCCTTCTCTCTTTCTATCCAGTGTCACTTCAGCTAGCTGCTCATCCTCCAGCTGCTGATCTTAGACAGTTACTGGATAGCTGAGAACAATATTGGCATATGATATGAAAGTGATCTAGTGCAGGAGGTCATTTACTGACATCATAGTTTCATTTTCTGAATCTTAGTTACCCAGGTCTCCTTATCATCCTAAATAAGGTCATGCCCACAACATTCATTATAAATCTAAAAAATCAGTTATTAAACATTTTCAGTGTCCCTCACTACACTGAGATAATTAAGTTCCTCATAAGGAATTACTGTCTGTATTCTGTGTTTTACATTCTTGGACTAGAAATGTTCGACTTCTTTCCTTAATGGTTAGGGCTAGGGACAGACATTACACACAAACTGGTTTAAGTGATCAGAAACTGGTTTAATCCTGTAACAGAACAGACATTCCATGCATATAAACCAATTTGAAAATGGCTGAAACCAGTCTGAGATAAACATGGTTGAATGTAGCATCAGACTCAACTGATTTCACTCAAACCAGTTTATGTAAAGTCTGTCCCAAACCCCTAGCTGGTTTCAGTTAAATCAGATTCCCCCAGCATCCTGGCATGTTCTCCGGGCTGAGTGGGGCTCTCTGCTCCACAGCAGAGTTGGCTCCTCCCCTCTGCTCCCTAGCTGGATATCTGGCAGAGACTTGCAGGTATAGCAGGGTCTGCTGGCTTCCCTATGCCCCCCTCACCACTCACTGCTTAAGCCATCCCTTCCTCCTCTCTTCCACAGCATCGACCATATCCAGCACGTGGTGTGCTAGGTAATGCTGTGTAAGGCAAATAGGACAGTGTCCACTTAGAGTTTTTGGAGCTAATCAACAGCTTAGCTAGTAATGTCCCTGCATTCCTTCCTTTGGAAAAAGCTGTTTAAGAAGACCTTGAACTAATGACCAAGGCTTTGTTTTCAGGTGGGGTACTAGTTGCTGATAATAGAGCTGACAAATGCTCTGTTATCAAGGAGGTGGGGGGACCCCTCCCTAATCACAGTGTTCTGCCAGGGCCTGGCCATGCCTACCTCAGGTCAGCACTGTGGAGGGGAAGGGAAGGTTGCTTTAGCACCCTACGGCCTCCTAGCCTGAACCACTGCAGACATGTGCTGGAATTTTTTCAGTCCAGAGTGGATGTCTGTTCAGTTACAAAGTGTTTTGGCCTAACCAAGTTAAACTAACCGGCAAAGATTGAATTGTTTCAGGCTCAGGGTTTTTGAATATCTGTCCCTCACCTAAAGGTCAGATAATATTGCCTCTACTGAAACTGAAGAGTGCTTTCTCCATAGGCGTTTTATGGTAACTGAGTCTGTGGAATGAAACATTATTCAATGTACACCTGAGGATCTGAATTTGACCTTATGTGAACAGACAAATTTTTGTTAAGCAGGCCTTTCCTATGCACCACAATGCTTGGCTTCTGTAAAAATTGTAATCAGTATTTGTAAAAACAGGATGGGTTTTAGGTGAAACAACCTAAAATTTTCAGAGATCTCACCTAGTTGGAGAAAATAACATTTGTGATTCCTTGTTTGGTAAGAGGCACTTTGTAATTAATGAAGGGCCAAATCCCAGAAGGATATGGAAGAATATCCAAATTACAAACAGGGCATATCTGATGGGTTTGCATTTTATTTTGGTGGGTGGAACTAGCACCAAGTTTCACTAGCCACAGATAGAAAGGGGAAAAACTTTGACTAAAGGGATAAGTCATAGAAGGGAAGTCTGGTCTAGTTGGTAAATTTACTTTCCACTATTTTTTAATTCACAAAATGTTTTTCTTTCTCTCCTTGCATCTGTTTTCTTTTCTTGTTTCCACCTTCTTCAACATCACTGTTTTTTCCTGAGATGTCTTCTGTCCCTTCCAGCACTAACCATATTTTACTCCTTGAGTTAGTGTTTTTCTAATCACAGTGTTGAAATTTCATTGTCACGTTAGCCTTAATAATTAGGGGAAATGTTCTCATTGTTAGGGTTGCAAAACAGGCTATGAAACTTGTGAAATCTCCTTCAGTGGAAATTTTAGGAACAAGTTAGACAAATATCTATCAGAGAGGATTGATATACCATCCATCCTGTATTAGTATATCAGGGTGGACAGAATGACCTCTTGAGCTCCCTTTTAGGTCTACAGTTACATCTCAAATGCAGTCTTACCAAGTTCAACAGATGTGCACATGCTATTTCCAGGACTGAAAACAGTGTAGCCATGTCTAAGCAGCTCCAAGAGAGAGAACAAATTAGCATTTGTGGAGAGTCAGGGCTAATTGGTCTGCCCTGAGGTAGCTGTACAGCAGTGGCTGCACACCTGCTAATCTGGCATAGTGCACAAATCTGTGTTCAAGGTAATTTGGTAGTCTAGACATGACCTATACTTTTGTTACTTTTTCAGGTTTTTAGAACTATTAGGGGTCAGAAACATAAAGCCTGCAGAGCCATGGGATCCACCTGTGGAGCTAGACCATCCCCATGCTTTATTGTGGCTTGAGCAGTGGTGGATTTTTCTGTGTCACACTGGGCATCTATAGGGTTTCCATGCCAATGCAAACCCTGGATGTGAAGGGTTGCACTCCAGTGCTACCTCTCAGTGGCTTTTTGTGCTGGAGTACCCAGGTGTCAATGAGGCAGTGAACCTAGTCATAAGCACTGGCTTCTCTGGGACCTGAGGTGAGCCCCAAAACCTCGCTGACTGCTGCTCTATATCACTGTCCACTCCTTGTTAACCCAGTTTCCCTTTTTCTAAAATAAAATAATATAATCATAGAATCAAAGAAAATTAGGGTTGGGGTAGCCACTGCCAGCCCCAGTGCCAGGACCAGATTTGCCAAGAAAATAAATGGTTAGGGGCAGCAGGAGGTGCAGGGGGAAGGCACAGGCATGGTGGCAAAGGGTTAGTGGCACGGGAGACAGGTGGTAAGGTACAGGCTCAGGTGGACAGGAGGTGGGGAAGCAGGTGGTAAGAGGGCAGCAGGAAACTGAGGGGGTGGGGACAAGTGGCAAGGGGGGAAGATGCCTTTTGGGCACGTGGCGGGGGGGCACGGGCAACGTGGAGAAGGCACAGGCAAGGTGGGGAGAAAGGGTTGCAGGGGCAGGCAGTGGGACAAGGGGTAATTGTCTGTCCCCATGCCACCATTTTCCCTGCTACAGTGGGGAGGAGGATGAATTTAAGATAACCCCCTAATAATTAGATCCTATACATGGAAAATTATAACTAATATATAATTTTCCATGTATAGGATCTAATTATTACAGGATTGTTTTAATTTTGAAGTCATCTTGAATTTGGGTAAATACTGTGTGTTGAAAGCAAAACAACTACCACTGCACATACTAATCCATCTTTGAATCCTACATGACATATGAATGTAACCTAAGATTTATAGCAACTTCTTTGTGGTATAAAACTTACTTCTTCTGCATACATTACATACGGCATCCCTGCATTCAGCTAATTGGCCATAATTTATTATTAGAGTCTTCTTACCTGTACAAAGCAGCAAAGTCAATCTGTAATCACTGCAGAATAGCAAGCAAGACTGCAGAATGTGAGCTGCAATCAATGTGGCAACATCTGTGCTTAACTGAGGATGGAGAAGAATGGGAGTATACCTCTGCTTCTTCTGAAAGAGGTGGTATGCTCCAGTTTCTCTGTAGGCATTTTTCTAACTCTAATACGAGCATCTTGCATAAACACATAAAAACCCTATGCTCCAAATCCAGGCAAACAGATTATAGTTAGGTAGACACTGAACCTTTAAATGAGATACAGTTTTTTGCTTCACTAACGGTGTTCATTGTCTTTGAGTGCAAAATATGTCAATATTTAGATGATGAATGGAAACCTTACTTTGACTATTTAAAAAAATGAGGAGGAGTTCTTAATAATGGTACAATTTTTGATTAGCAGTTATAGGTGTGAGTGGGGGAAAGGGTAAGCAGAGGTTTAGTAGTTGAATATGTAAATATTTTTTAAAATATCTCTTTTTAATTCTTTCAACATAAACTATTTCATTGTAAAATGAGTGGTAAAAACTAACTAAAAATGGCTAAATATAGGGATTTCAGTGTGTGCTTTTGATAGTAGAGAATATATTTATTGATTGGCCACATGTTTGCCAATTGCTTTCTCCACCTGCTTTCCACCCTCCCCAAAATAGGAGCTAAGGGCTGAGGTGTATAGCAGGCCTATAGTAATATACAATAAACGCTTTGTTATCCAGCATGAGCAGGGCAAGGGGGGGGTGCTGGTTATCTAAAAATTCTGGTTATCTGAAAGTTATACCTGCCCCAGCCTGCAGCAGCAGCCCACCTTGCCCCACACAGATCCCTTTCTCCTCCCCCCAACCCCTTCCCCCACAAACTCCTAGCAGCTCCTCTATTGGCAGTGTCACTAACTTATGTAAACAACAGAAATACTTGATGCGCATGCTGGACAGGCCCGGGAAAGATTCTGCTTACTAAAGTGAGGATTTGTATTGGGGGATATTGGAAATTCCAATTAATAGAGTATTCCAGTTAGTAAAATGCCAGTTAGCCCAGCTTTTACTATAGTACCTGATTTTTCAATAGAATCTTAGAAAGTTAAGGGTGGAAGGGACCTCAGGAGTCATCTAGTCCAACTCTGTGCTCAAAGCAGGACTATCCCCAGCTAGATCATCCCAGC
>NW_017729004.1:45393320-45394318 GCF_001723915.1 Gavialis gangeticus | reverse complement strand
GCCTTACTTTATACAAGGCCTCACTACATCTTAAACTATAACTAGGCTTTTAGCAACAATTTATAGCTTAGTATCTAAACAAATACAGAAAAACACTTCGTCTAATCTTCATAGAGCTTTCAACAAGCACTTTTATCACACATACTTTTTAGCTGCCACATCTAGTTAGAAAGTTTTTCCTAATATCTAATCTTGCTGCAACTTGAAACCATTGCTCTTTGTTCTGTCATATGTCACCACTGAGAATACTATAACTCCATTCTCTTTGTAACCACACTTCAGGTAGTTGAAGGCTGCTATTAAATCCCCTCTCAGTCTTCTCTTCTCCAAACTAAATGAGTCCAATTTCTAAAGCCCTTCCTCATAGGGAGGGAGGGCTTATATGACTGTGGGGGAGGGTGTGATATGCCCATGCCCTACACCTGCCCCTCACTCCCAAGCCACAGCCTCTGCCACCCCAGCCCTGCTGCAGTCCCTTACTCCTGACCCACAGGACCCTGCCCCCACCCCCCCAGCCTCCTAACCATTTTTGCTGCCCTCCACAGGATTCTCTCCAACTTGTCCACATCCTTTCTTTAATGGGGGGCCCAAAACTGAACACAGTACTCGAGATGTGGCCTTAACAGTGCAGAATAGAGGGGAATAATTACTTCCCTCGATCTGCTGGCAACACTCCTACTAATGCAGCCCAGTATGTTTTAGCCTTCTTCACAACAAGGGCACACTGTTGACTTATATTCAGCTTATTGTTCACTGTAACTCCCAAGTCTTTTTCTGCAGAACCGCTGCTTAGCCAGTTGGTTCCAAGACTACCAGTCTGTGGGATTGTTCCAGCATGAATGCAAGACTTTGCACTTTGCCTTACTGAACTTCTTGGATCATCTCCATGAGCATGCCCATATGGTTTGTGGCACCTGAAGCCACACAATCCACATATGGTGCACATGCACCCATGCACCACACTGCTAATTTGCAACACGGGGGGGGGGGGGGGGGGG
>NW_017729004.1:45387896-45393294 GCF_001723915.1 Gavialis gangeticus | reverse complement strand
CAGGAGATCCTGGTTCAAAAAAACTGCCACTAAAAAAACTAGCATGGTGCACATGGCAGCAACATGTAACACAAGAAACCAGAGTGTGGCCGGCCAGAGTCATGCTCTGGCTGCAAGCCAGACTCCAAGTAGCCGGACAGATGCTGCTGCTGCCCCTGGGGGACCCCAGTACCCCAGGTAAAGCTGCTGGGGTCAGCATATTGCATGTGCGGGGATGTGTCCTGGACAAAAACCAGCAGCACAAATATGTACCACAGCTGTCTGTCCAGTGGGAAATGCATGCTTATGGGGATGTGCCCCATGAGATTTCTTTGGTCCACTCCTCCAATTGTTGAAGTTTCTCTGAATCCTACCCCAGCCTCTCACATATCTACTACTCCCCAGAGCTTGGTGTCATCTGCAGACTCACTGAAGGTGC
Organism: Gavialis gangeticus; assembly: GCF_001723915.1. Taxonomy (NCBI): domain Eukaryota; kingdom Metazoa; phylum Chordata; order Crocodylia; family Gavialidae; genus Gavialis; species Gavialis gangeticus. The sequence continues at coordinate 45,392,876 of NW_017729004.1, read as the reverse complement.
AATCCATCCTATCTTCCAAGTCATTGAAGAAAATATTTTACAAAACTGGCCCCAGGACTGACCCCTGGGGCACTCCACTTGATACCAATAGTCAACTAGATATTGAGCCATTGATTACTACCCTCTGAGCTTAGTGATCCAGCCAGTTTTCTATCCACTTTTACAGTCCATTAATCCCACTCATACTTCCTTAGCTTGCTTGTAGGAATATTGAGGGAGACCATATCAACAGCCTTGCTAAAGTCAAGCTATACCACATCCACTGGTCTTCCTGCATCCACAGAACTAGTTGTCTCATCATAGAAGGCAATCAGGTTGGTCAAGCATGACTTGCCATTGATGAATCCATGGTGACTGTTCTTAATCACCTTCTCCTCCAAGTGCTTAGAAATGGATTTCTTGAGGAGCTGCTCTATGATTTTCCCAGGAACTGAGGTGAGGCTGACTGGTCTGTAGTTCTCTGGATCCTCCTTCTTCCCTGTCTTAAAGATAGGTGCTATATTTGCCCCTTTTCAATCATCAGGAACCTCTTCTGCTTGCCATGAGTTTTCAAAGATGGCCAGTGGCTTTGCAGTCACATCAGCCAACTGCTTCAGCATTCTCAGGTGCATCCCATCTGGCCTCAGGGACTGGTATACATAAAGATTTTCTAAATAGTCCTAACCTGTTCTTTGGCTACTGTTGACTGCTCACCTTCTCCCCAAACTGTGCTGCTAGGTGCTATAGTCGGGGAGCTGACCTTGTCTGTGACAACTGAGGTGAAAAAGGCACTGAGTACTTCAGCCTTTTCTGCATCTTTTGCAACTAGGTTGCCACCGTCATTTAGTAAAGGACCTGCACTTTCCCTGATCCTCCTCTTGTTGCTGACAAACTTGTAGAAACTCTTCTTGTAACTCTTTGTGTTCCTTGCTAGCTGAAATTCCAGTTGTGCTTTTGCCTTCCTGATTTCATTCCTGCATGCCTGAACAATATTCTTATACTCCTTTCCAGTTGTTGTCCAGGTTTCCACTTCTTATAAGCTTCCATTTTGTGTGTTAGTGCACCAAAGAGTTCCCTGCTAAGCCAAACTGGTCTTCTGCTAGTTAACACTCCTGAACTCTTCTCCTCAGACTGGCCTCCCAGGTGATCCTGCCCATCAGTTCCTGAGTGAGTCAAAGTCTGCTTTCTGAAGTCCAGGGTCCTTACTCTTCTACTCTCCTTCCTTCCTGTCCTCAGGATCCTGAACTTAATCATTCTGTGGTTGGTGCTGCCCAAATTGCCATCCACTTTCAGATTCCTCACCAAGTCTTTCTCATTTGTGAGCAGCAGGTCAAAAAGAGCACAGCCCCTAGTTGGCCACTCTAGCACTTGCACCAGGAAGTTGCCCCCAACATTCTCCAAAAACTTTCTGGATTGCCTATGCACTGCTTTATTGCTGGTCCAGTATATGTCAGGGTGATTGAAGTCCCTCATGAGAATCAGGGACTGTGATTGGGAAACTTCTGCTAGCTTAATGATGAAGGCCTCATCTACCATCCACCACATCCTAGTCTAGTGGTGTATAGCAGATACCCAACACACCATCACCTGTGTTGCTTTCCACTCTGATCCTAATCCAGAGACTTCCAACAAGCTTATTTCCAGTTTCACACTGGAGGTCTGAGCAATTATACAGCCTTTTTACATAAAGTGCAACTCCTCCTCCTCTTCTCCCCTGCTTGTCCTTCCTGACTGGTTTATACCCACCCATGACACTGATCTGGATATTCTGGATGCTAAGACGATGAATAGGCTTCCTTTTCAGGTCTGAATCAATCAGGCTTGTAAATTATAAGAAGTGGAAGTTCAAACAGATAAGATAGACAAACATTTCTTATATAGCTACCTAAAGGTACATCCCAGTTCAGCACCAAGGCACTCTGGATCATCTTCTGGAGGCAGATAACTCTCTTTATTGACCATATGGGGATCCTAGGTGTTTAACTCATTTTTGGTTCAAGGCACCAAATTTTTGGGGTTGCACCACTAAAGAAGAGATGCCTACATGAACATTTTGAATCTGGGCCCATTCAAATGTTGATCCTTGAATTATTACCACATGAGATTCTGATTAATACATTAGCATTCTATGGTGCTAACATACATTTACCTGATTAGGAATTGCCCAGTGAGGGAGATCAAAAAGTGATTGCCACCAGGATACTGTCACGAAATGGGAACTTTTCTAGTTAGGTTCACAAGAATTGGTACATACCTGATGCAACTGAATATTTTTCTCATCAGAAAGTAAATATCGCTACTGAGAAAAATTACAAATGACACAGAGTGGTATTGTGAATAATTATGAAATCAAGACAGCGGTTTGGAGTCACTTGGGTAAGCCAAGTGGTTTGGGTAGCCAGGCCCATTCAAACAGAATGTGTTTTAATACATGCAAAGACAAAGTTATGTGTCATTTTTACATTTAGGAACATGAAAGGCCGCCCATAACTATAGGTACTGTCATGCCAGGTCATGAATGGCCATGTCTGAGGGTCAACCAGGGTCAGAAGAAGTGACTAAGATCTGAAGGGAGTGTGCAGAGTCCAACTGTAGTGGAGCCAGGAAGCCAAAAAAATCTTTCTGGGGAACCAAGTCAGAGAGCCAGAGAGTCAGACAGAGCAGAGGGTTAGGAAGGCAGCCAGGTCTGGTATCCAAGAGATCAAACCAGAGTCAGGTTTAAAGAGCCAAAGGGTCTGGCCAAACTCAGGGTTTGTGTGCAAGCTGAGTTGGGTTGCCAGAAAATCCATCAGAGAGCCAGTGGAGGCATGAGAAAAGGGTGAGGCAGACTGGATACAAGATTGAGCCTTGTTGCCTAGATTTTCCCCTTCCAGGACAGGGGTTTTACTAGAAAGGATAAAGTCATCTGACCTTAGTTGGCCTATTTTGGGTGGGTGGATTGCCCCAGATATCAGGTTCTGACTACCTATACTTCTGCTTAGCTGAGAAGGTGGCAGATTGGGATAAGTAGCTGCACTTGATGGGCTGAGGCCCTGGGTTCAAGTACTGTATCCTGGAAAGCAATGACTTCAAAAATGATTTAAAAGGTAAGTTGCTAGTTCAATGCTGTGGCAGAAATGGCTTGATGGTATGAACAAGGAACTGGATGGAGAGAGTAGGAAGTGAATTTCTGCATGGTTGTGACACTGATGCTGTAATATTGCATCTAGTTTTTGTGCCAGCCTTGTCCAAAGCATGGTGAGAAATTGGGCAACGGAGGAATTCTGTGTGAGAGGAAAGCAACAAAAATTACTTAAGTAGAAAAAATATCCTTGAAGTGGCAGACTTAGGTAAATATGTTTATCAAAAAGGACTGAAGAAAAGATATCTTCATTACAGTGTGCTTTATAAGTACTGCTCAGGGAGAAAATATCAAGTACCAAACATCTCTGTAATCTAGAGGAGAATGGCAAAATGGGAACCAGCGGCTGGGATCTGAAGCTAGTGCAGTTTCTATTTATGAAATTGCAGTTCTATTTACAAGTGCAGTTTCTATTTATGAAATGTTTTTAACTGCTCTAACAAATTGCAAAGGGAAATGGTGGCTTCTCCATCTTCTGATATCTTGAGCTCAAGGCTGAATGCCTTCTAGAGGATATCCTTTAGACAACACAAACTATGCTGTAGTCAAGCAAATCATTTATCTCAGTGTCAGGGTGACTGGTGGAAATGTAATAGAGATATATAGGAAATCAGACTATAGTCTCTCTGACCTTAAACTCTGAATTGGTGAAATCTTCCTTCCTAAGAAAGAAAACTCTGAATTTTGAATGTTTAACTTGGCAACCCTAAATAATGTTCTTTTAACATTTACATTGTGAATGTGTCCACACAAGCAAGCACATGCCTGATGCAGTGTCTCAAAGCAGTTTAAGGTGCTGTAGGAGGCATGCCACAAACTAAAAAATGCTTGTTGTGCTACATATTTACAGCATGGACTCTTCAGTTTGATACCAGGGAATTCCAGTATGAAAGAAAACACACTGGAAAAAAAACAGCACAACTGGAGGTTGGATTCTCTAAGGAGACACTCTAACACACTGCCAGAGTGTCTCTATACCTGCCACATGGACCCAGGGACGTGGAGGTCGGGGGGACTGTGTGTGGGTAGGGCAAATGTGTGCTGTGTGGATGTGGGGAAACTGTATGGGGGGACTGTGTAGGAAGGGTGGATCCCCTGCCCACCCCACCACAGCGCACAGCCCCCACCACAGCAGCCAACAGTGGGCCCTTGGGGCACTCATGGCCTACTGCAGGCAGAGCCCCCCAGCAACATGCAGCACTACCTGAGACCCAGGGGCTACAGATGGCACACAGAGCCAGCCCCGCCTGCTGGCACATGCCTTCAGGCAGAACCAGGCCAACTCCTGCTGCTACCCAGGGCTCCTAGCACTGCAGGCAAGAGCCATATACCATCGGGCTGGGCTGGCTTCTGCCTCCATGTGGCCTGTGTGCCATTGGGCAGAGTTGGCTCCAGCCTCCACATGGCGGGCATGTGGAGGCAAGAGCTGGCTCAGCTCAATGTTGTGTGGCTCCTTTGGATGGCAGCAGAAGCCAACCCACTTCTGCCTGAAGGTGCATACCATTGAGCTGCATTCTGTGTGCCATGTATAGCCCCTGGGACTCAGGAGAAACCCCTACCCCTGCACAATCCATCTACAAACCCCACACCTCTACCCACAAACCCACACCCACAACCCCCCACAAAGCCACCCACAAACCTCAGACCCCCACACCCATGACCTTCCTATTCCTGTCCTCATCACAACTGTGTATGGACAGACTCTTCTTTATATATGCAAAAAATGTCATTTTCTAAACCCGTTTCATGTATTGAAAGCCTTTTTGCCAATAAAAAATTGTAGAAAGAAAAGAATGTATAGTAATTCTTTGTCAAGTCCATATCATGGAGATCCACTAACACCCTTACTAAAACACTAACATTAATGAAAGTATAATGTG
>NW_017729004.1:45377406-45382896 GCF_001723915.1 Gavialis gangeticus | reverse complement strand
ATAAATCCCACATCTGTCAATCCCTCCACAAACCCCTCCCCACAAACACCCCAACCCCTACACCCACCCACAAACCCAACACCCATCCCCACACCCCTTCCCCACTCTTTCCTGGAAACCCCACATCCCCCCCACAAATCTAACACCCTGCATACCCAGCCACCAAAATGGAACCTGCTGGAAGGAGCCACAGCTACAGGGGAAGCTGCAGCACTGCCCCATTCCCACACTGGTGCTGGGGCAGTCAGCCCCAGCCTGGGGGAGCTCCTGGTTCCAGGGACAATTTGGGGGTTGCCCAGCCCCAGTTGAGGACTTCCTAGGAACAACATGGGGATCACTGGGACCTGGGCACAGGCACAGGGAGCAGTACAGTAAAGGCTGGCAGTCCTCAGAGCCACAAAGCAGCAGGTGGAACAGCTACAACTGGACCCATGTCCTCGTGTTGGGATGGAGCTGCTGCCAGGAGGGAGTGAGTGGGGGGCAGGCAAGGTCTCTGGGTCAGGAGTGAGGGGCACTGGTGGGGCTATGGGTTGCAAATGAGGGACAAGGGCATGGGCAGGGGCAGGGCACTGGCATATCAGTGCTGCTCAGCACCACAAAGCAGCTGTTGGACCAGCTGCAGCCATCCCCACATACTGGTGAGCAAAGGGAGCAGGAGCAGCTCTAATTTTTCTATGACAAAAAATCCAAAAGCAAACACCAAAATGTATAGATATTTAGAATTTATTTTATTATGATGACAGAGGCTTCCAAATTGCTTTAAAATTGTAAATATATCAATAAAACATTGCCCAACTTATCTCTCTATATATATATTGGGGTTTCATCTTAATCACAGAAAAATGTAGATTTGGGGTATTTTAATGAGAGAATTTGGGTTTTCTTATAAGAGAATTTGCAATTTTTAAACAGGGAACACCAAGACTCCTGGCCATTTGGGGCCAAAAGGACACACTTCAACAATTCAAAGCAGGCCACCACAATGCACACATATTCCAGGTAATAGCTGCCCATATAGCAGAGCAGGGGCAGTAAAGAAATGGCAGCAATGCAACACAAATGCCAACTGTGCACCCAAGGCCCATTGTCAGCTGGCCCAGAGGTGCAGGTGCTTCTGCTACAGTGCCCATACCACATCCCAGATGGCTGCAGGTCACAGATGGCTTCAGATTTTGCCACAGGTGGCAGCAGGTCACAGCAAGTCAGCAGCCCCAACGGCCAGACTGCTGCAGTGGGTAGAGGGCACAGGGGCCACTCTAGGTTAGGAATGTTCCAGGAGTCCAGTTGGCACAAGGGGTAGTGTTCCCATATACCAACTGACTGGGCCTCAGAAGCTCCTAAGGGCAAGTAGCTCTGAGTTGCTTGCCAGGGCAGCTTTTTATATTGCTGGGCCCGGCACAGGTGCTGGCACCAGCCTCTAGCTGCTCCTGGGTGAAGATCCAGCAGATGGGCAGGATTATTTTGCCCCAAGTGGCAAAATTTGCCCCTCACCAAAGTACATGTTCAGGCATGTGTACTGAGGCACAAATCTCTGTCACAAATTTGTGCCACTGCTACTTGAGCTGCTGCAAGTGCACATGCCTGCATGTTTGGACATGCCCTGTGTGTAATACACATGAAAGCAAGTTCTATCTATATATCTACAACTACTGCACTCTCAAAATTATGTTAAAAGAATAATTGAAATTGCCAAGTGAAGCACTCTGACAACTCAGGTGGCTGTTGAATTATATTTCTGTTTTCTTGTTCCTTTACAGTAAAAAGGATCATTGTGGGATTGGGTCAAGCAGAAGCCAAAACCGAGATGAAATTGTGAGAGCTGGCAATTCCAGCAATGGCGTTCCCTTCTGAAGCTACCTGATTGTGCAAATAAAGTGTGACAGATTTTTCCCTAGTATAACTGCAGTTATACCAGGGTTCAGTTTGGCCCTAGAGGCCTAGATAAGCATGTAAAGTTTGGAATACATATATAGACTGAAAAGAACTAGTTTTTCCCTATGTTTCATTAAAAACTGTATGTTCCTCTGAATGGAGAGGGATGGTTAGCTGGGTTACTCTGAAGTCAGGCAGAAGGTAGGATGGGGTGTCACATTAGGTTAGGCACAGACGTTCAAAAAGCCTGAATTGATTCAAGCTTTGCAGGTTAGTCTAACCTAGCTAGGCTGAATCAGTTTGTAACTACACAGACATCCCAGAAATGCAGTGGCTTAGGCTAGAAGCCAGGGGGCACTAGACCTGCCCTCCCTTCCCTTCTTCAGTGCTGAGCTGAAGGGGCATGGCCAGGCCCTGGCAAGACACTCTGATTAGGGAGGGTCCCCCCTGCTTCCCAGCCAGCCCAGCAGGGAATTGATAACAGTGTTTATCACCCCTAACTCAGTGTTTATAATCCTATTAAAAAAACAACAGAGGGATGTTACCAGCTACCTGTTGATTCTGCCTTTATCCCATTTGCCCCAGAATGGACTGTAGCCAGCGTGTGGTCTGCTAACTAATGCTGAGAGGTGTCTGTGTAAGGCAGAAGGGAGGTAGGGAACAGGGGGAAACGAGGCAGATGGCTGCAATCTCTGCTGACCTCCAGCCAGAGAGTAGAGGGGAGGGGCCAGGTCAGCTGTGGAGCTGAGAGCCCTGCCCAGCACAAGGAGCATGCTGGGGGAGTCCAGTTTAACTTAAACCAGGGAGGGGTCTGGGACAGACATTGCATAAACCAGTTTGTCCCAAATCAGTTAAGTCTGATACTACATTCAACCAGGTTTATCTCAAACTGGTGTCAGCCATGTTCAAACTGGTTTATGTGCACTGAACATCTGTTCTGTTACAGGTTTAAACCAGTTTCTGATCACTTAAACTGGTTTATGTGTAATGGCTGTCCCTAGCCTTAGAGACTATCTGGTTCAGAGATAGTTAAAATGAGGTTTAGATGAAGCATCCAGTGGCCATTTTTAAACATGTGGGGGCCTAGAACTGCTCTAAATAAAATGCCACCCATCCCACCTCTGAGCATATGTACAGGCACCCCCTAGAGATTACCTGATTCAGAAAGGCATATATACTGTCCCCTACAAAATGCTTTGAGCGGTTCTAGGCCCCCACATGTTTAAAAATGGCCACTGGATGCTTTATCTAAACCTCATTTTAACAAGGTTTAGTTAAAGCACCTCACAGCCATTTAAAAACATATAGGGGCTTAATATATGTGACACTGCAGCAATATTGCAGCATTCTAATGAGAATATGGAACAGACTCAATTAATTGAATCAATTAATTGAGTCTGCTCCAATGCATCTGCTCGCATATGTTCTAATTATAATGCCAATGAGTACGTGGGGTCCTCCGTGTGTTTTACTTGAAGCAAAATGGTAATAGAAGGCCAAATAGAGTCCGAGACCAAAGTGTGTAGAAGGAAGCCAGCCATGATACCTACCTGAATGACAGACACCTTGTAAATTGAGATTACATACTTGCTTTTGAATTTATGGATTCATAGGTCAATTAAGTCTCTGCATTATGCTGACATACTCTCTTTCTCTCTCTCTCTCTCTCTCTCAGTTGTATGTAAATTCATCTACAAAGAGGAATTTTTGAGAGCATGCTCTACTGATTCCAACCTGAATTTTTAGGCACTTAAAGTAAAACAAACTGCAAATTTTGAGTCATTTAAAGGTTTTAGTGGCTTATTTGTGTTGGTTTGTTTTTGAATACACATTTGACGAAGGGCCGTATTTCAAAAGGAAAGAAAGAACAAAGACAGTCTTTGTCTCTCTCTTTCTTCCTCTCCTTTCCCAAATCACGTGCCTTCCTGTCCACTGGGTGGCCTGGACACTTAAGTCAAAAATGTATTTTATTCTTACTGGAGCCAAAGTGTCCAAAAAGCAAAAGATGAGTCCCATATTTCAGGCACTGGTATAAAACAAGGTTGAATGATGACAGACTGTGCTGATACAGCTTTACTTGTGCTCAATTTTTTTATGCTTCTGGTTTCTTTTGGAGATTTACAATAAGCATTTTTGTTCCTTAGGTTTTGACCCTAAAGTTTGTGAATTCTGTAAGAGCTTTTTAGGTTAAGCAATAAGTGCCCAGAAGCATTTGCATTCTCAGCTACAATTTCCAGAGTTTTCTGTCATTCCTTCCCAGCTTCATAGCTTGAAAGCATTCCTAGGTCTCCCTTTCTCACAAACTATGTTTTATCTCATTCCCAGATGTGTAAAAGAATGGAGAGGAAATCGTTGCCACATAAAGGTTACAACTCCCCAAACGCCAGGTTCCATTCTCCTTCAAAATGGTGGGTTTGATGGAAAGAAATAAATAGTATTCAAGCAATTCTTTTCAAGTTTACTTTTGCTTATTTATCTCTTTGATTGGTTTGACCTTGCAGATATTTGGACCGGGTTGGGTGTCGGATTAACTCTCTTGCTGATCAAAATTGCAGTCATTGTCTTCTGTTTCCTTTCAAAAAGGAAAATGCCAAGAACGTAAGTGAAACTTTATTGTGTACAAAATTAGATACAAATGTGGCACAAAGAAATGGACAGCTGCCCAGTTTCTTTGGTTTTAACTTGTATCTCCCCTCAGTCTATTTGCCTGAACTATGCAGCTGTAAAACCCATAAAACCCAGTTTTGCAAGACAACTGACCTTAGTGGACCCCACACTGGAAACAGTGAAACACATCTCAATTGCTTAGAATACCTTAAGTGCAACACAGTGTGGTTATCCCTAAATTACAGGATTCATCAGAGCTCAGCAACACCATCATTTTTTTCACTTAATGGTTAAATGGGAAAACATAGGAGATGTCTGCGGTTTCTCAAAACCTCTGAGGCCAAATTCAATTCTTAGATGCAAACTCATGGCTCCTGTTAAAGACACTAGGCATTGTGTATACCTCAAGGAGCAGAATTTTGCTCTAGATGCTTTCTTAAGAGTTGCAAAACATTAAAAAACTTTTCTTTCTGAAGCATTTTCCCTGTATGGGGCAATCAAATGGAATAGAATCATTTTTCAAATGGACACATTAGTATAGAAGAACTTAAAAGCTTTATTTATATAGCTATAATTAAATAAAGAATAAAACAAGAATTGTGAAAACACTGACTTATGTGCTCCCTTTCCCTACTCATCCTGCTTTGTTCCTATCTCTTCTACCACTTCGCATAGACCCTCACCTTATGTATTGGTCTCTGAAGTAGCCACACTGCCCTCCGTTCTGCCTGATTTCAGATTAACTCATTGAGAGAGGCATACATTTTTGTCCATGAAAGCCTACTTCATCAATTCATAGCATCTGATGAATCAAGCTGCCACCTGTGAAAACTCATAGTTTCATAGTTTCTAGGGTTGGAAGGGACCTGAGCAGATCATCTAGTCCAACCCCCTGCCATGGCAGGAAGAGCACTGGGGTCAAATGACCCCAGTAAGGTTGTCATCCAACCTCCTCTTAAAAACCCCCAGGGTGGGAGCCTGCACCACCTCACTTGGAAGCTGGTTCCAGAC
>NW_017729004.1:45365627-45376740 GCF_001723915.1 Gavialis gangeticus | reverse complement strand
TGCCAGGGGACTTGCAATGACCCCAGCCAGTTCCTTTAGGATTCTAGGGTGAAGATCATCCGGGCCGGCTGACTTAAAAACATCCAGCCCCTCCAGAAGCTCCCTAACTAAATCCTCACTCACTCTAGGCCCAGGTGAGCCTCCCCCGGGGCCCAAAGGGGGCCCAGCAGGGAGGTGGCAGTTCTGGTCCTTACTGTCCTTACTGTCCTTCTGGTCCTTCCTCATGCCTCTCTGAATGTATTAGTCTCTAACGTACCACCCTGCCTAACCTTCTGTCTCATGTTTATATTTAATAGCTTATGCACTACTGATTTAGACTGTGAAGTTTTCTGAGCCACGTCTTGCGTATGAAGTGTCTCACGTGCTGTTAGTGTTGTGGAAATAGAAACTAATCTGTTTCCTCATGTTTTCTCATGCCAATATATAAAATGTCTTCTAAATGGAAACATTACAAATATGCAAAAGTAGATGAGAAAGTAATGCAGTTTTTATAATGTTATAAAGGAAGATCTTTTTAGCTAGCAATTCACTCTTTGAGATTGTTTGAAAAATAATTCTTAGACTTACAGTTCAATTATAGGACTTTTGGAGTTACCTTAGCAACACTCTGCCTTATCTGTTCATCTTTCCATAACCAAAGGCGTAATGTGCTGCCTGAGTGCCCTGGGTGGCAGTGATGCACAAGAGGGATAGCATTGGCTGTGCAGCCGTTTCTGTTCCTTTGCCCCCACCACTTCCCAGTCACCACCCAGGTTTAGTGCCCAGGTCACTCCCACCAGTTATAGTACTGCTCTCAGACCTACACTCTGTCTCCAGACATCATTGGAAAACTGTGTAAACCTCTGGACTCAAAGTGGCTTAGAAGCAGGGATCCCGGTTTTCCCTGATAAAAATTGCAAATTCTCTGATAAAAACCCCAAACTCTGTGATTAAAATAAAAGACGCCACACAGCCCGCACAGCCCTGCTGGTGCCCCTCAGGTCCACAGGCTCCTGGCCCTGGCAGGAGGCCACAGCTGCTGCAGTGGAGCAGACCATGGACCCTGGCTCTCTCCTTCTTCCCCACCCCAATACCTCCTCCCTGCCTCCTGTGGGCTCCAGCAGGGGTGGGGCCAGCTCCCTGCTGCTGTGCACACTCTCGGGGGCAGGAGGGACACGTGCCCCCTGGATCTGTGCATGGGGGCGGCGGTCGGGGGCAAGCTGCTTGCCACTGTGAGTTCCTCACTGCCCTGGCGATGTGTCCTTTGCCTGTGGAGTGGCACAACCCTGCACCACTTCCCCCACTGCCTCTGTGCATGGAGGGCCCATCGCCAGGGCAGCAGGATGGGAGCCCAAGCCCACAGTGGGCAGCTTGCACCCACATCTGTGGGGCATGGGTCCCCCCTGCCCTGGTGATGTGTCCTCTACGCATAGGGCTGCAGTGAATGACACAACCCCACACCAATCCCCACACTGCCCCTGTGCACAGTGGACCCATTGTGAGGGCAGCATGGAGCTCACAGTGGCAAGGAGATCCCCATGTGGCTCTGCTGTTCCCTGCAATGCTAGGTCGCAGATACTGGGCTGTGAAGGCCCCAGGGGATGGCAGGAGGGTGGGAGCCGGAACCTGCAGCAGGCAGCCTGCCCCCACCCCCGCCCCACACACAGGTCGGGGGGGGCACGGGTTCCTCCTGCCCCTACGAGTTTGCATGCAGCAGCAGGGAACCAGCTCCACCCTTACCCTCTCAACTAGCCACCCACAGTCCTGTCCCAACTCCCTGCCATGGCCCTTCAGCCATACATTGCAGCCCCAGTTCCCAAGCCCCATGCACCTCCTGCCTGGGCAACATCCGTAGCCCCAGCCCTGTCCAACTCACCCCCTCCCTCCCTATGGGGGCCTCAATCCCCACCCGGCTTACCTCCAGGAGGTGCTCTCCAGGCTGCCTGCAGCCATGTGCATTAGCACTTGTATGAACATTACTGGACTGTCACCCACTTCTCCAGTTTTCCAGCCTGCATTGACATCATTTAAGTGGCCACACTTGATACGATACCACACCTTGTTTTCACTATGAAGATTTGTGTTAACTTGTTGTGTAGTGATATGATTTTTCACAAAAGTGTTAGGCAGAGGAAGAGCTTCTATCCTTAGAAATGGATTGATTCCATAGTCTTTATGCAATATGATTTTGTCTTGAATGAATAAGGCACAATTTTGTTTCCCAGTCATATATTTCTATTGGATTACAGATGATCTGCTTTTTCCTTACTACTGTGAGACCTCCCCACACCCATTCAGACATTTGCAGCTGGTCTTTCCTAAGCACCTCTGTAATCCCCCTGTCTTATAATACTTTAAAAATTATTCTGAATCCATTAAAATCTCAAGAGCAATGGCATAGGGCATGCTATGAATTAGTTAGTGACACAACCTTAGTATCTGGAGACTAACTGCAAATGATGGAGAAAGTCTGTTTCATCAGAAAACCATCTTACAGGGAATACGAGCAAGCTTGTGACACCTGCTGGCTTAAAGCTATGACTTGCATAATGAAAAATGCTTTATTTAATTGTATCATTCTTCTCCTTTGGAGGGAACATTGACAATGCTGAAAAAAATCTCCATAATCTCTTTTCCAGGCACTGGAAAACCCCATCACAGAATGTTCCCTTTTCCCCTTGTTATTTTTACCACACTTCTGCATGATTAAAAATTTAATTCCCAGATGGAAGTATAAAAATAGTCTATGACTGAATGATTGAAAATAAATACATGTCCGTATTTGTTTACTAATGGATCAAAGCAGCCAACCCCATGACTCTGTGTAATATTGCAGTAAAGGCATTCAGCCTATGGCAATGAATTCTGGGCTTTCAGTTAGTCTATGCAACTTCTATGTAGAAATGCCAGAAATCAGAGGGCACTTGACCATTTATCTAAAGATAATGTGTTCTGGCTCTGAACAAAAAGACTGATGGCTCTTTCAGTAGCAGCTGTCCTCTTTGATTGCGTCAAAGCAGCAAGGCATCATGATGGCTTCCATTTCATTGCAGCTGTCTACCCAAACTTGAATTTCTCTCCAGGATGAAAAAGTAAACATTAAGAAGCATTTTTTTCATCCTCATTAGCCAAATTCATTTTCTGCCGTCTGCAGTACTGTATGTGAGAGGAAGGATTACAGAAGGGAAGAGGTATACTGTTGTGGTTACAACAATAGAAGAGAGTCAACAGCTGTAAGCTGTTTTAGCAACCAGTTGCTTCTCTCTAGTCCCTTTCTGGTTTCCATACAATTATTAGATTTATTCCAAAATCTTTCTGGAGAGGAGATTTATTGCCAAAGTAAAAGAACTTTGGTTTATTTTTGCTTTTCTTCAGAATGTTTCAGAAATGATATACTCTGATGGCCATTACATATCTGAGAAGGAACACAAGGAAACTAAAAGTGAGAGGAGGCCAGATGATAGAGAAAACAAGGTCATTGCTCAAACCTTTTGAGGTAGAATTGAGCTTGTTCAGGATGAGTGATGTAAAGTACTTATAAAACTATAATGTGGCAAAAAAGTGACTGAAGAGGAAATGAAGTGCAGAACTAGACAGCCCAGACAGTATATTAGCAGCTTAATCAGTCAAATAATGCAGAGGTACAGTAAATCCAAATAAAGCAACAAGTTACCTCCTCCCAGATCACAACCTGCCCCACATGTCCTCTATGCAATGGAATGAATACGCTGGATTTTTCAAACCTACAATGTATATAAAAGGCATTGTGAATATTTTAGGAACAGAGATCTTGAATCATACAAAAAGTTTAAAGTAGAATTATTAAAAAAATGTCTTTAAGGAATGTGTTTAATTATTAATTTAGTCTAATTAGACTTGTTCCTTGTACTCTGTAGCCACATTTTTGGGGGTCTGAATATGAAGTTTAATTGATGAAAAAGATTCTTCTTGCAATAGAAGCAAGCAACTCTGTGTTGCATGTCAGCTAAGATAGACAATGTTTGATTTTTTTGTGCTCATAGTTGAGATACAGAATTCTGAGTTGTCACATCTAAACCAATTAGGTCCAGATGCATTGATTTTTCCATTTAGAAGCTTTCTGTTACTCAATGTTACATTACATTGCTCTTTAAACACTGACAAGATTCTTGTGATCAATACTACTTGCTCCTCTCTCTGACATGCACATGATGCTTGTGGCAGTGGGTGAAATGTGTAGAGGAGATGCTCCAGTTTTTGTTGCTGCATCACGTGAGTGAATTTAACATTCAGGGATTTGGGTTGTGACCCAAGATGATTAATCATTTCCTTTCCTTTTTGTGAGATTTCTGGTTATGTGATAAAACCCAACTCTCTCTGAGCTATTTCCCCCACTAGTTTGGTTCAGTATGTTTTCTCTAAAAATTCAAGTACTAGGCATTTTATAACAGTAATTGATCCCTGCTTTTTCCATTTTCCATTAGTTTGAGATTTATTAGAATTCAACACAAATGACTTTTGTAGTTTGACCTGTAGTCTAATTATTCTGGGCTGTGATTTTTGTACATTTAAAGATCGGCTTATTCCTGCTGGTAGAGTGGTAACATCAGATACATACCTTTATTCCCATCATGAGACCTTGTGATGGGCATATTGCTCATTACTGCACACATGATCTATCATTTCCAATGAGAGAAATGTCTCAGTAGTGTCAAGTAATAGCAAGCAACACAATTATGAGATTAATTCCAGTCAGTGCTATATAGTTAGTCAAGCTGTCTGTTCAAGTGGTTTAAAATTAGGGGGTACACTGATAACTAGTTGATATCAGGAAGAAAGTTCACCCTCATGCAATAAGGCAGTTCTACACTTCCCTCAGCAGCACCCATATTAGGAGTAGGATAGTAGAGTGGTTATAATACTGCATGACTCAGTTTACTTCATTAACCTGTGCACAGAGGATGAAGGTTTAAGTTCTACATCTGGCTTTGTGCAGGAAAAAAAAAGATAGTCCTTTAGCATCAACATAGTCTTGTATGTCTTTGTTGATATATCAACAAAGGTTGAGATGCCCAACACCCAGAAGGTATCCAAAGGTGATAAACATTTCAAGGGGAGATCTGGCTGGAAAAAAAGAAGCCTTGGCAACTCATAGCTAGAAGAGTCTGGGGCTGAGAGAAATAGAGGAGCTTTAGGGAGTTAGAGAGATTGGAAAGAGAACAGCTAAGTGTCTTTGGGGTTGCTCACTGCTGTTCAGGCTGCTTAACCCCATTGGAGGGGACAGAACCTCTGACCTGGATGGTCTTTCCCCAATAAATGCCTTTAATTAATAGACCATCTTCTGTATGGCTTGGAACTGTAGGTTTCCCTGGGTTGCTCCAATAGGAGGTGAAATGCCTTTCTCAGGAGCAGAATTAGGTGCTAGTTACTTAAGTCACAGACACAGAGAACCAGGGCACTTGAGAGAGAGAGACTGGGGTCTCAGAGTGGGAAGGAGCCCGGGCTTCCTGCTTGCTTTAGAAGCCGAGACTCAGCAGGCTTCGGGGGATTCTCTCAGAGACCAGATGAGGCCATAGTAGCCTGGAGGGACCTCTGTGACTGGATTTTAATTTGGAAAATCAGTGTCCACCTTTAGATAACTCCAAAATGATTTGTTTTTTTCTTTAAAGGTATCTACCAATAAACACTTACCAGCAATTCAGTGGTACACCAAGGTGTGCAGGACTTGGATATAAATTTGAAAGAAAATCCAAATCTCTTTCAGATTTCTTTGTCAGGTTACTGGTACCTTCAAATTTGAGACCCATGCTGCAATTTGAGAGAATAACCAGTTCTGTGAACTCTTTTTTATGGATTTTAATAAAAAGAATGAGCAAGTAAAAAAATCATTAAAGCTAGTATATTACTAAGATAATATGAATCAGTTTCACTAAACTAATTAAAGATGGCACAATGTGGTAACTAATGAGGTCACAATTAAGAGTGACTTAATAAATCCATGAGTTCAAATTATCACAGCTCCAAATTAACACAACCGGTAATCAAATTGAATGATGAGGTTGACTTAACACTAGAAGAAATTACTTTGCATTAGTTTAATATCTTGACAGAAGTTAAGGAAGAGTCAGATTCCTTTCTATTTAATACTCCAGCAAGGGTACCTGTATTAACTTACCTGTTGAAGGGCATAGGCATTCGTTCATCTGTCACCTATGCCCAAGGACAGAAATTACACATAAACCTATATAAGTAACTGGAAACCAGTTCAAATCTGGAACACAACAGAAGTTCAGTGCGCATAAACCTCTTTCAAAATGGCTGAACCCAGTTTAAGATATACCTGGGTGGATGTAGTATCAGACTAAACTGATTTAGGTTAACTCAGTTTATTGAACTTCTATCCCAGATCCCCTCCAGATTCAAGTGAGCTCACATCCCCCTGCAACTCCTCCTCCCCCTCCCCACCTTCAGGGTGGCCAGGCTAGCCTTGGCCCAAGCTGTCTGCTCCAGCCAAGCAGGGAAGCATACTCTAGCATCCTCTGGCTTCTGGCCTAGGCTGCTGCAGGCATGTGGCTGCATTTCTGGAATCAAAAGTGAATGTCTGTTCACTTGCTTATTGATTCAATCTACACAGCTTAGAGTAACCTGCAAAGATTGAATTGATTCAGCCTCAGGCGTTTTGACTGCCTGTACTTAACCTATTTGTCTGTTCTGCTTTTTAGTTCTGACCAAGGGAAATTGCCCAATATAGGTGAAGTCACCTATTTTGTCTTAAGCAACCACACCTTTGCAAATAACATAAAACTTATCCACTGACCTAAGACATAAGATGGTTAAATTTTACAGAATAGCAGCTTTGGAACACTACGTTTTAACCTGAAAAAATATACCAACTGATTCAATTACAGGTTGGTGGTTACTTTCAGGTAAGGTGTGTTTCCTGCCTTAAGACACATGTATGCTAATGAAAAAAAAAATTAAATGAAGGCATCCCTTTTTAAAAGTGGTTGGAGTTTTTTCCATTTTCATTTCTTGGTATTTTTTAACTAACATGTTTGTTATTTGTTAATTAAAACTAAGTTTTATTCAGAATTTATAATACATGCGATAATCTCTCATTAGGTCCCAGAGTGTTTAAGCTGGCCTTGCTTAAGTCTTTCTGTTTTTCCTCCTCTAAACAGCCTGTACAGGAAAGGGAGAAGCATGTAGCCTCAGAGAGAAGGCTGTCTATCTTCTACATAATCTTAATTTTTATAGTCATTTCCCATTTTCTCTGCCTTAGAGACAATATTTTTGTGTCTTTGGGGCCAGGTCAGTCACCACAGTGGGCAATCTTTAGGCCTTGGGTCCTGGCTGAAAGTTCCATAACCCAATGATCCTTGCTTTTGCAAAGTTAGTAGAATCAGATATCCTTCCAAAAGTTTTTTTAAAAAAGGATATAAAATGGGTGTTTGCGAGGACCTTTCAGCTGAGGTGATGAACACTGAGATCCACAACCACTAAAATGAATCAAACTGATAAATTGGCAAAATCCATCAAAAATATCTAATCCACATATTCTCTCTGTGTATGCATTCTTGTCATGATGCTGACGGCATTGTTTCCTGAACTAGTTCAGACTGGAGTTCACAAAGTATAGGGAATTGATGTAAATTCATCATTTGTTCTAATGACATTGGCCTAAAAACTCTATAAAGCTGTTTTATATTTATCAGAATAGATTGTTTTCATAATTAAACAATTAACGTTTCCTCAGGTTCAAGTAACGTTAGACCCAGAGGTAGAGTGGTCACCTCAAAACCCTAGGCCCTACTGCCTTGTGGGTGCTCCTGGGTTGGAGGAAAGCTAAGGAACTTCATCCTGACAGAAACACACCCTTGCTGAGACATTAGGCAGTCAGCAGCAGTTCTTATCGGTTGTTCTCTGGCAGAAATGACAACCATCAAGGCTCTGAACATCTGGCTCCAGTCTGGCCTTTGAATTCTGTCTCAATGGTCTAACAGGGGGCAGTAGGTCTTGGGCAGACTCTGCTTTTCCATATGTTTGCCTAGGCATACGCATCAAAGGTCTTGATGTGATGGTCTCAGGACTTCATACAAGCAGATCCATCAGGCACTTGACTAAATCTCTTACGTGTACACCATGATCCAGAAGATCGATGGTTGCCTACTATAGTGTGTTAGTAGAAAAGTGATTTCATCCCTCGCACAGTGGCCAGTGTAACATTGCAATAAATTTTAATAGGGCGTGTGCACTAGGTATGTTTACTTAATCTTTTTACCAGTTTTACTGTAGGGTGAACATATTCACATATATTTTCAACATGCTTCGAAAAATCCTAAGCAATTTTATTAGGAAGTTGAAAATATACTTCTATAACTGCAAGTCTGATTAGTGGCCATGGGAGAAAGAGCTGAAGGTGCCTCCGGCTGTTAGCATAATATAAAACTCCAGCTTGCAGTCAGTGGGGGCAAGGGCACCTTGCCAGATCAGGTTCTTTCAAAATTGATGAAAGCATTACCCCAACTTTATCTCTCCCATGCTTCTCCCTTCCCTGAGCAGCATTAAGCCTCATCCTGATCCTTGGTTTCTTTTATGCTTTTCCATGATCATTCCCTTCATCCCTTTCAACTGTTTCTGACTTTGTACCCCTTGAAAACCACATCTTATTCTTGGAACAGCTTAACTAATCCACAGCAGTCTCTTCCCCTCACTTTCAATTGAAGTCCTCTTTCAGTTGAAGCACTCAGGTCTGAGACCACGTACCATTCTATTCCTTATTGAACTGTATTGCAATAAGATGTGTATGTTCATATGTAAGCTTTCTGAGACAAATAATTGTGTGTTTAGCCCAGTTTTACTTATAGCACCCTACAATGCTTTGTATATAGCACTGGGTAATCCTTTATATGTAACAATGGATTACTTTCTAATATAAGCTAAATAATTTTGTATTTGCTGTTATTTTTTTAAACCCTGCTAGAAGGCTGAGCACAATCCTCAAGGCCAAATTCATTACTAGTTTAACACCATTTACTTCAACAGAGAAATCAGGACTGAATTTAGCCACTTAGCTCTTTCTGCCTACTGAACTCTCTCAACCTGAAAAAAAAAAATTACTGTTTGAGGCTGTATGTAAGATTGTGTGTGTTTTTAAGGAAACAAGAGGAAATCCCTACAACTTCATTTGCCAACCCATTGTATGAGGATTTTAGCTCATCTAGGAAACAAGAGGTAGGTATACATTGCTAGTAATACATTTACAGAAATAAAATATGTCCAAACATATTTAAATGGTGTTGTTCAAATATGTTGCCCATTAAAAGGAAGAATGAAATCCCCAGCAAATATGTTTAAATAAAGAAAATATGGTTTAAAGTAGTACTGCATTTCTACCATCAGTTAGAGTAAGATGTCTGTTCATGTGTATTTTCAAGACATATTAGACTCCAGTTTGAAGGCATATACCGTAAATAACGTCTTTATGGCCACAGGTAATTTTCACCAAGGCCACAGTCTCATAAATGATGAACCTGAATAAAACCAATTTTAGTTACAAGAAATTTAATCAGATATTCAGAGCAGATTCCCATCCACTGTTATTCCCTATCTCCTTATGCTTCTGAAAATAATTAAAAGCATTCTGTGGATTCAGAGGTCTGCATTCAGCCCTCAATTATACATATACAATTCTACTAAATTTACTTAAATGTTTTGCTGTTCTCTCTGATGTTTTAAATATAATACTGCAGTTTTCATCATGACATTGCAAATACTGTAAAAAGCATATTGCTATTCAACAAAGAATTATGCAGATTATACACAGATTCATACTCTTTCCCTTAATCCCATTTGCTGAACATTACAAGGAGAATTTATTAGACTAATAAAACTTTGTGAATAAAATTAAATCTATAACACATTCATAAATTTAAAGATTTAGGAAGAAGAGATTAAAGGATCAAATTACAAAATGAACCAAATTCCTTTCTAAATTAGACAAAAACCACCCCATTGGTTTACAGTATAATAGCAATGCATGGTTTTTGTATCAACAGTTATTTATTGTTCAGAATAACTCAGATAAAGAACATGTACCAGGTACCTTGGAAGGAAAAGGAGCAAATTAAAATTTAAAGCATCTTCTCTGCTTCATTTTGGGACTACTCTTATCAGCACTATAGACTAGGCTTGCAATGACAAATAAAATTTTTCTCATCCTTTCTTCAGCAAGTAATATAAGATTCCACTGGAGTATTAAACAGGATTAACCATGACATGCCATTTACTTCTATAAAAGTTTCCTCTCATCTGATTATAGAGACATTAGATCAGATTCATTTACTTGCAGGTTTAGGCTTATAAGAGCTCTGTGTTGGAAATGTTCCCATTACAATCATGTCCATTTTATCTGGACACCTATATTTTAGTTGAAATACATTCTTGACAGGCTTCATTTAATAGCAAGTTGAAAAACAGAAGTGCAATGTCAGAAGAGATATTTTCCTAGTGGACAGGACAGCCCCAGGCACTGTGATTGAAGTCCAGTGCCGCACCAGATTTTCCCCTGTTTTCTTCAAGAATAGGTTGATATGTACTTTCAATAATTCTTTCTGTAAGAGGGAAAACAAGATACAGTCTTTTCCCAGAGCTTAAAGAACATTTAATGTGGGTGACTCATATCACCCTTCAGAAGATATTGCCACACTGTACCACTGTCAGTTGGTTTCAGACGAAGGCAACCAGGTAAAGCACATGATAAACTCATAGTTTCATAGTTTCTAGGGTCGGAAGGGACCTGAGCAGATCATCTAGTCTGACCCGCTGCCATGGCAGGAAAGAGTACTGGGGTCAAATGACCCCAGCAAGGTGTTCATCTAACCTCCTCTTAAAAAACCCCAGGGTAGGAGCCTGCACCACCTCTCTTGGAAGCTGGTTCCAGACCCTAGCTGCCCTGACCGTGAAATAGCGCCTCCTGATGTCCAACCTAAACCTACCCTCTGCCAGCTTGTGACCATTATTCCTGGTCACTCCTGACGGTGCTCGGGGGAACAGTGACTCCCCCAATGCCTGCTGCTCCCCCCTGACTAGTTTATAACAGGCCACAAGATCCCCCCTCAGCCTTCTCTTTTGAAGGCTGAACAGGTTCAGGTCC